>NC_135223.1:7213310-7583310 GCF_052324685.1 Brachyhypopomus gauderio
TGATCCTGTTCAATTATAAAGATTATGCTGTTGTGAATAAAAGAAGAACTGCGACATGCAAGACATGTGGAGTCAGGATAAGAGATGGAGATGCAGCCACTTCAAACTTTATTCGACATTTGAGGCTGCACAAACAAAAGCAAGTCTGCTATGTGTATTTAACATAATGCTATAACGGTTAGCTAGCTAGCTGGGATGTGATAACTCAGGGGTCGAAAATTAACTTTTACAAAGGTCCACATGAGCAACTTGACTTGTGTCAGCGGTCCGCACCAACGATCATTCGAAAGCGGGGACCGGAGGGGGACGAACGAATGAACGAAATTCACTGAGACGACGAGGGGGGGGGGGGGGTGTGACATCTCACTCAGGCGAACCGAAACACTCAAACGCCTAACGTTAGTCTAAGTTAGACTAACTTAATATACTACTAATCAACTGCATCAATTGTGTTAAATATTGAAATTACATCTGGTGACTTGACTAGGACTTGAAGTTTAAAACTTGGGACTTGACTCGAGACTCGCTTGTATTGACTTGGGACTTGACTCGAGACTTGATTGTATTGACTTGGGACTTGACTCGAGACATGATTGTGAAGATTTGAGACTTACTTGTTACTTGCAACTTAGTGACTTGTACACATGTCTGGCGAAGAGAGGAAGGTAGAGAGTTCCAGAGAGTGGGGGCAGCAACACTGAAAGATCTGCCACCCATAGTGGAGAGTCTGTGTGTTGGGATGGTTAATAGACCTGAGGTAGAGGATCTGAGCTGACCCGATGGAATGTGAGGGTGCAACAGGTTGGAGAGGTAAACAGGTGCGAGGCCATGGAGGGCTTTAAAAGTCATTAAGAGAATTTTGTAGCGGATGCATTCTGAGACCGGGAGCCAGTGAAGTTTATGGAGGATTGGAGTGATATGTTCAAATTTTTTAGCTGACATAAGGACTCTGGCTGCAGAAATTTAAATGTACTGAAGAGGGTGAAGAATAGGTAGACCATAGAACAGTGAGTTACAGTAATCCAATCTAGAAGTGATGAAAGCATGGACCAGGGTTTCAGCAGCTGTAGGTGAGAGTATGGGCCGAAGCCGAGCAATGTTCCAGAGATGGAGAAAGACAGACTTACAGACAGAATTGATGTGTGGTAGAAACGTGAGACAGGAGTCAAAGAGAACACCTAAAGTAGACTGCATTCAGGAAAGGCAGAGATGGCTGACTTGGTGCCAATAACTATGAGTTCTGTTTTAGACATGTTGAGTTTGAGGAAGTTGCAGTTTAGCCAGTGTGTTATCTCCTGAATGCAGGACAGCAATATGGAAGGAGGGAAGGAATCTGTTGGTTTGAAATCAAGGTAGATCTGAGTGTCTTCAGCGTAGAAGTGATGATTAAGACTGAAAGAACAGATGATATTGCCAAAAGGAAGTATGTATATGATAAATAGGGGACCGAGAACAGAACCTTGTGGCACACCCTGAGTGACTGGAGCAGAAATGGATTTGTGCTTCCCAATACTAACATACTGAGACCTGTCAGTAAGATAAGATGTAAACCAGGAAAGCACAGTGCCAGAGAGACCAATACTGGAAAGACGTGAGAGGAGTATTTTATGGTTAACAGTGTCGAAAGCGGCAGTTAGTAAGTCCAATATGAGGACTTATATAAACCCCAAGATTACGATTAGAGGGAAATTGTAATACGTTTTTTGGGACTTAGATCAGGAGTGTACATCCCCACAGCCATGTCCAAAGTTTTTGAGGATCTGGATATAGAAAATGACAACAATATTGGCAAGGGAGTTGTTAAGCTAATGGGGAGGAGTTGTTAGGTAAAGGGGCGGGGTTATTGGGCAAATGCTATTCATGTTGCTGAGAGAATGTTCGAAATGACTGGGATTCAGACCTTTTGTATTGTATCTGATGCACATGTTTATGTGCTGATGCAAATCATAGAATTTTACCATCCCTAGTGCATTTGCATCGCATGTGTGTGTCTGTGTGTGTATATGTCCGTGTGTGTGTGTGTGTGTGTGTCTGTATCAGTTGTATAGTAATGAAGTACAGCTACTTCACTACTGTACTTAAGTACTAAAATGCTGTATCTGTACTTTACTGGAGTATTATTTTTTTCTCCTACTTCCACTTTTACTTCACTACATATTTTCCATCAGTTTAATACTTTTACTCCGATACATTTTTTACGTGCTGTATAGTTACTCGTTACAATTATAAACATGTTAGCTGGCGCTGTCACCGGGTCAAGCGATCAGGCTGTCTTATGAGAAAACTGCGCATGCTCCGGTCGCGTCTCGTTTACTCTGCTGCTGCCTTCACTGAACACTTGAGCTTCGTAATCTAGGTTCACTTGACACGTTGGCGCAAGGGTCCACGCTGCAAAAATGACGCAGCCGCGGTGGCTCCGCCCATGCGAGTTGAGTAGGATCTGGCCGTAAATCTCACCTCTGGGGCTTACCTCATCTGTGGGACCTATTGAGGTCCCAGAGAGGAGGTCCTGTTTTATCTTGATCGCCAGCTACTGGCGTGAGGCGGTATTGCACTGGAATATAACGGGTGTAGTTATATTCCAGTGAGTGTCTAGCGTTCGACTTTTAACACAGGTTACTTGACAGCAGGCCAATTGGACTGAGGAATAATTGAGAAGTGAAAATGTGTTTTTTGTTCTCTTTTGTTTTGTACCGTGCGTGTGTGTGTGCATGCTTTTTGTGACTCTTGGTAGTTCGTCTTGAAGTTCGTTTTGCATCCTGCATGGCCACATTAATGCATTTTATTGCTCATTCTGAATGCTGGCTTTTACTGTTTTCTCTTGAGCATGAAGCTGCTTAATTTTTAATGAGCTTGATTTGAACAAGCAGATATCACAATAGTTTTATCCATTAAGTTTGAGTTCTTCACAAACAATTCAGTGTAAGCTTTTATTTGTTTTATTGCCTTTGAAATCTTTGTTTTGATTCTAAATAATATTTTTTGTAAATAATTCACTAATCAAGTTTGCTTTTATTATTTCCCTGGTCTTTATTGCTTAATAAGTTACTGAGTTAAATTTGGGTTTCTTGCATTTACTTAATCAAACACAACATAGGCATTAAACAAATTTGACAGTTCTGTATATAGCAAGTGTAGTTGTCTGAAAAAGATCTTTCACTTCTGCTTAAACTAAAATTTAAATCTATTTGTGATTTTCTCCCTAGGATGTGTTTAACATGTGCTTAAATGCCACTGTCAAAAATGGTTACGATCTTTCTACTCCGTTCGGTTTAAAATGTGTAGTATTATTTTTCCTTTTTTGTTACTATTTATATATATATATATATATATATATATATATATATATATAGAGTGAAAACAAGAATGATTTAAACTCGCTATTCCTACACATGGTTATATAATACAGTTATATGAAAACATTTGCAAATAAATATTTATTTATATTAGTGGTGGGCCATTAACGGCGGTCGTTAATTTGATACTCTTATCGGGCGATATAAAAATTATCGCCGTTAATCTATTCTTAAAGTTGTGTTGGGAACTGGGTCAAAATGGGTAAGCAAACTATGATGACTTTCAACTTGATAGTTTAGCTCGGCTGTATTCCTAACCAAATTGCACAGTAGGGGCGAGAACGAGTTTTTAAACCTGTGAATTACAAATCGTACGTGTTTTTACATGGATGCAGCCACGAAGTCGCCAGGTTTGCTTCATGGAAAATTCATTTTTAGGAACGTAAAGTGTTACCGGAGCAGAGCTCGGAGCGGTCGTTTTCTGCATGGTCCTAGCGCTAGATTCGTTGCTATTTAAATATTTCTTTTTAACCGTTAAAACTACAGAGGACCAAAACCGGCTTTTGAAAATTACGTCTGTCAGGTTAAATGTACTAAATGTTGGCTTACATTTCAAATATCATGTTTAGCTGAATAAACATGTTATTTAATGTACAGTATGTAGGCTTACAAATTCATGTTTAACTGAATAAACCGTTGAACACGAGTAGCCTACATTTTATTGAGCATGTTTTTTTTTCTTCAAGTATCAAAGTAGAACAGCTTCCTCAAGCAGTCATCGATGCATTTTGGAAACAGGAGATGAGCCCCTGGTCTAATGCACCCTCTGTATTAAGTAATCCTATCTCAAAAACTGACTTTTAGTCATTACTTGGGTAGCACGCATATAGATTAATCTAGATTAATTTCAAGATTTCAGTGAGATTAATCTATATTAAAAAAATTAATCTATGCCCACCCCTAATTTATATATAAATATTAATTATAATATTATTCATAATATTATATATAATAAATTAAACTCCGTTTGGCAAGAGGTGTTCAAACTTTAGCATACGACTGTATGTGATGTTTGCTAAAAATATATATATAATATAATTAGTGGTGGGCCGTTAACGTCGATAACGCCGATAACGGCCGACAACTAATTAAATTTAACATTTAATATATATATGTATACAGATAAAAACGGTCTGCAAGCGAGTTAAATTTAAGTAGTGGTCGGCTGTTATCGGCGTTAACGCTGTTAATGGCCCACCACTAAATATAATATAACCCATCGCTGCATTCAAATTGCTCCCACAGAAATATTGTACTATTTACCATATTTACAATTTACCATTATATTTACAATATAGTGCACTATTTCTGTAGTAGGGGGCGAACGCAGAGGAGTGATCTCGTGATCTGCCATGCTTAATTTCTTATGCAATCACGTGACGGCGAGTCGTCATTTCCTGGTCTCAGGGATGAGATCGGTCTCGGAGAGGAGGTGGCCTGAGAGGAGAGATTTACGGCCAGACTCTGTTGTGCGAGTTGGCCACGCGCGCAGTCACGTCGTGAGGTCGTGCACCTCTCGATTTTTGTGTGTGCGAAGTTACAAGGTGGAATTCACGCACTTTGAAGGTCCATTTTCAGTATTTTCCAGCACCTTCAGCTTAATTTACATATTTATACAAATAGCCTACACATATACTCAAAATTATTCCAAATAATTCACTTTCTATCTCATTAAAGAGAAGGTACCGTGTTTGATAACAGCAGAAGAGCAGCATAAGTGCTGCATAAGAAGCTTGTTGGTGTTTTAATGTACATATATTGGCACCTTCCACACCTTCAACATCAAGTGATCGTGGCGGTGAGGGTGAGGAAGGAGACCACCCTGGCCCTACCTAGAGACAGTGTTTACGTTTGCTGGAGTGAAAGTAAATTCCTATAGGATGAAGTGCCATCTCTGCCTCTCTAAAGAGGGTGAAATATTGGCCACATCAATGTAAGTTATAAATATAACGCACAGAAGACACACCAGCTTGAGCTGTCAGTAAGCGCTAGTTAGGTTACAGTTAGGTTAGCTAAGTAACCTAATTATGTTCATGACGTGCTGCAGTATTCACTTAACATTAGCTGGCAATCATAAAGGCGATGTCACGCTGAGTTGTGTTTTTAGCAACAGTAAGCCGTGTCTCTTCATGCTGACTAATCATGTGTCCATTTTTATAGTGTAGTGTTTTTATAGGGTAGGGGCATTTATTGGGGGTAAACACAGGGCAGTAGGCTCACCCTTAGAAATCTGACGGACGGATTTTACGTCCAAAATACACCTTGTTTTCTCAGCTAAATGAAGGCGTTAAGGTTATCTGTTTTTTGTGTACGAAGTGTTAAGCCCAGTTTTTTAAGTTGCTACTTGTTTGTACATACAGAACACTTGTATTTGACATCTTCGATTTGTAGGTGATGTATAAAAACAATTGATAATCAAACTTATAAACTAATCAAACGACTTTCTTTAATTTCTTTAATAAATTTTAGAATAAACTACTTGCAATACTTAAGTACAAAAAATGCTGAATACTTCTGTACTTCTACTGAAGTAAATTTTTTAAAGAACACTTCAACTTCTACTCAAGTCAATTTTTTGATGGAATACTTTATACAACACTGGTCTGTGTGTGTGTCTGTGTATGTGTGTCTGAGAGAGAGCAGGAGAGAGATCATGCTGAGTGTGTGTCGGAGCAGTTTTTGTCCATCTGGGTGAGTCGTGTCCAAATCTGGGAGTTCCTGTGATCCTGTCTTCCCAGTGAATATAGTACTTCTGCTCCACACTGGCCATGCTATTCTATATGCGCACACATCCACACACCACACACACATCCACCATACACACACCACACACACACCACACACACACCATACACACACCACACACACACCACACACACACAGTGAGTTTCAGCCTCTTGCCATCCCCTTGTTGAAGGCTTCTTTTGGGATGTATTGGCAATCCCAGAGACAGCCAGTTATACAGTTACAGTTACACAGCTACAGTTACACAGCCACATTTACATTTACGGCATTTGACAGACGCCCTTATCCAGAGCGACTTACATTTTTATCTACAATTTTATATACAAGTGAGCAATTGAGGGTTAAGGGTCTTGCTCAGGGGCACCTCAGTCATGGCCTCAGGTCTGGGAATCGAACCCACGACCCTCTGGTCACAAGACCAGTTCCCTACCACCAGGCCATGACTGACACACTAATGTCAATATTAATAGAATTTTCCCTCTCCCTCAGTCCACTGACTGAACTAAACACAGCTGACTTAACACGGGGGAGATGATGAACACTGGGGCAAAGTGTTACTGACATCTGTCATGTAGTATCTGACCAATGTAATGAGGGTGGATTTAACAGTAAAGGGGTGTGTGTGTGTGTGTGTGTGTGTGTGTGTGTGTGTGTGTGTGTGTGTGTGTGTGGTCCTAAATCATCTCCATTAAATTAACTGCCCCCCTGGAGTGATGAATTAAAGGTAAATGAGCCAGACTATCTACCATCAACCTCACCTTTTACACCTAATGAGATAGAAAAAGTGATTATGAGTTTATTCTCGCAGGCCTTTGAGTCCTGAGCAGTCTGTCAGTTATCTGCTATGTCTGTAGCTATCTTAATGTGTCATTAACATGTCCTCTATGTATATTTTATTGTAAATGCTCTTATGGGTTTTCTTATTTTCATCTATTTACTTTTTATGCTTAGTTCTATATACTGCAAAATTGTTCAGCACTTTGGCCAGCACTAGATGTCTTTAAATATGCTATACAAATAAACTGACTTAACTTGACTACCGAATAATAAAGCCAGTGGTGCTGATGGAGTTACATATGAAAATCTGAAAGATACAAGACAAACACCTGTTTGTACAACGGAAAAGTGCCCACATCATGGAAAGGTGCACTAGTGCATAGGATTCTAAAAAAAGACAATATACCAGAAAATCCTTCCACATGGAGGGATATTTCTCTTTTACCAACTGTGTACAAAGTCTTTATGAAATGTCTGCTGTGTAGAATACTCCCCTGGCTTACTGATACAAGAATACAGTCAAGTAAACAAAAAGCCTATATTGAGTGCCAAGGAATGAATGAACATGTCTTTTGCTTAAAGAATACCATCGATGACTTTAAACATGAATCCTCAAAGTTGTATACAGTCTTTCTGGATTTTAGAGATGCATTTGGGACACTGTCACATGACATTATGCTTAATACTCTAGAAGAAATACATCTTCCTAAAGTGTTTGTGGAAATAGTGAAAGATGTATATACTGGGTCCTTCCTACAGGTTATTTGTGATAAAGCTATTACCAAACCTATACATTTGGGAATAGGAATTAAAACTGGATGTCCCTGAAGCGCTGTGAATTTTATCCTTGCCATTAATCACTGGATTAAGTGGCTATGTATGTATGCATCATCTCATGTGCTCTCCCCTAATCCTGTGCAAGGCTATGCTGATGATGTTGTACTGGCATCTAGAGAGGAATCTGTCATCAAGAACATGCTTTCATGTACTGATGTATTCTTAAGATGGTCTGGTCTAGAGGTAAAGCAGATTAAATGTGCTGTTTTCTACGAGAGGAGAAGTGGAGGAAATCGTTGGTACAGATCTAAGATGGACAAGCCGCCAACGTTTACAATTCTTGATCAGCCAGTTAGTGTATAGTAGACATGAGACCTACAGCTATCTGGGTCACAAATTTAACATAGCAGGAGAGTGGAGTCAGCAGGTGGAACAAATGAGAACCCAGTTCAATTCTAGACTAGAGATGATTGATACGTGTCCACTCCCAATTGTGATGAAGCTAGAAGCAATAAGATAAATTGTAGTGGAAAAAATTCAACATCTATTTGCTAATGTTCATCTACCACAAAATGTTCTCCAAGAAATGGACAATAAGATTGCGCGGGTCGTAAGAAATTGGCTTAATCCAAACACACGTTCAACCAGGTGGTTTATATTCCAAAGCTGAAAACACAGAGGCTTGGGTGTTCCTAACTGTTCTTGGTTATACAACACCACCCGACAAGCTCATCTTATTAATATGTTGAATAATGATGATAAATTGGTGCGGGAAATGGCAAGAGCCTCGCTAGTCCTAGACTTTAGACGACGTAAAATCCCACTAGCCTTGCCTGGTGAAGATAATTTCTTAGGATGAAGAAGAAAAGGTAATGGGAAACTGGATGTGCAAGCTCAGGGATTTGGTGTTTCATCCGACTGGCCAGATCTAAATGACTTATGTAGGAGTGTGTGTGTGTGTGTGTGTGTGTGTGTGTGTGTGTGTGTGTGTGTGTGTGTGTGTGTGTGTGTGGCCAGATCTAAATGTCTTAAGTAGGAGAGTGTGTGTGTGTGTGTGGCCAGTTCTAAATGACTTATGTAGGAGAACAAATACAGAATTAAAATGGACGACACTAAGGCAGGAATCTGTAGAAGTTTCAGAAACAATAGTGAAAGATACGTCAGTGATTGTTGAGGCTTGTGTTAAAGTTAACGAAACATCCCACCAGCTGCAGAGTAACACATCAAGAAAAATACTGCTGGAGGTTCAACGTGTAGAGAACAACAATACTGGTCCAGTCTGAAGCTTCAGGGGGAGCTGGTGTGTGTGTGTGTGTGTGTGTATTGTGGGGGGAGTGCTGGCTAAGCTGGCATCTGCTGATCATTCAGTATCACACTCAATATTCAGAAATGCTGAAATCAGTGAGGAGGTTTTGATATTTGGAGTGAAAGTGCGCTTACAGATTCTACCAACTAAATATAACCTCTCACTCTGGTATCCATCTGTCCATTCACCTTTCTGTTTGCTTCATGGCTCCACCCAGCAGTTGGAGTCTGTGGCCCACATTCTGAATGGCTGTAGCTCTTTTAAAGGTCTGTACATTGCACGTCATGATAGACTAGTCGACTTGATATCAGCTCAGCTTCCATACGCAAAGAATGAATCCATTTTTAAACACTCTACAGTCAGACCTGAGTGGTTTAATGTAACATCTGAAATCTTTCAAGGAGTTGCTAAAACACCAGATATCATTCGTATTTCTCAGAGTCAGAAGCGGGTTATAATATACGAAATATGTGCATTTGATCTGTATATGGAGGAGTCTTGTACGTCAAAAATTTTAAAGTACCAAACATTAGTGAATACTATTGAAGGCTTAGGATTTAAATGCCAACTGATAGTCCTGGTGTTCGGAAGTCTTGGTCATGTACATAAACTTGCAGTACGTGGTCTTAGACTTGGGGGAGTTAGCAAAACAAAAGCCAAACAGGTGGTGAGATGTTCCTAAATCTCAGCAATTATGTGGAGTCTGCACATTTGGAAAAGGTGCTGTTTTCTTTATCCTTGAAATCACACTTGAGAAATGAACTGTACACCATGCTGGATGTTTTTTAGCAATATTTTGTTTCCTGATGATGTTATTGACTGTATATGAAATCAAATAAAGTGTGTGTGTGTGTGTGTGTGTGTGTGTGTGTGCTCCTCCAGTGGTGTCGTCGAGGGCAGTGTGTGAAGCAAGGGGAGGAGGGTCCTCAGCCAGTGCATGGTCACTGGTCCTCCTGGTCCAGCTGGTCGGTCTGCTCCAGGACCTGTCAGAGCGGTGTGACCTACAGACAGAGACTCTGCAACAGTCCAACGTGTGTACTGATCCCAGATCAGCAACTAACTCCACTAGGTTTTTAAAAGTAAAAAAAATGAATGCAGTGTAACATCAACTTGTATATTACATTCAGCTTATGCACACACCCAGATACATGCATACACTCACGTCTAACACACAGATGCATACACACATTCACACACACTTTGAATACACACATAAACAAACCTTTCAAAGTAAGATGCTCCAGGTAACAGTAATGAGCATCGCAGGAGCCTCTCCACCTCTGTCTCCCTGTCTCTCTGTCTCCCCATCTGTCTGTCTCCCCGTCTCCCTGTCTCTCTGTCTCCGTCTCCTAGGCCGGCGTCTGGTGGCCGGTTCTGTGAGGGTTCTCCCCGATCCTATAGGCTGTGCCAGACTGAAGACTGTCCCCAGAACAGTGTGGACTTCAGAGCAGCTCAGTGTACTGAGTTCAACAGCAAACCCTTCCGTGGCTGGTACTACAGCTGGAGACCCTACACAGGAGTGAACGGTACACACACACACACACACATAAACACAAACACACACACAAACACATAAACACAGGCATAAACAACATACACATACGCGCACACACGCGCGCGCACATACACACGCACACACATACACACACACACATACATGCGCACACATACATACTCACACACACACACACAGGAGTGAACGGTACACACACACACAAACACACACACATACACATAAACACAAACACACACATAAACACAGGCATAAACAACATACACATACATAAACACACACATACGCGCACACACACGCGCGCACATACACACACACACATACATGCGCACACATACATACTCTCACACAAACACACACACATAAACACAAACACACACACAAACACATAAACACAGGCATAAACAACATACACATACATAAACACACACATACGCGCACACACACGCGCGCACATACACACACACACACATACATGCGCACACATACATACTCACACACAAACACACACACACACATACACACACACATAAACACAAACACACACACAAACACATAAACACAGGCATAAACAACATACACATACATAAACACACACATACGCGCACACACACGCGCGCACATACACACACACACACACACATACATGCGCACACATACATACTCACTCACACACACACACACGCGCACATACACACATACACACATATACACACACATACGCGCACACACACGCGCGCACATACACACGCACACACATACACACACACACACATACATGCGCACACATACATACTCACACACACACACACACGCGCACATACACACACAGGAGTGGACGGTTTGTGGTCCTGGTTCACACACACATACACACACAGTAGTTTTATGAGCCTGAACCTTGTGAGCATCTAAGTAACATGCCTGCAAGTGCTTCTTTTCCAGGTTATGAAGGTCTGTGTGCTGTGTAACTATAAGTATAATTGCCTTATTGCAGACAACTGTAACTGTAATTGTATGTAGCAGTGCAGTAGTGCTATGTGTGTTTCACTGTGTATAAATATGTAATGCTGTGTTTTACTTTGAGTAATTATGTAAGAGTGTTGTAGTGATAGTGTGTATCTGTGTTTCTGCCTCCTCCCCAGACCAGGACATCTGTAAGCTCTACTGCTACGCGGAAGGCTACGACTTCTTCTTTGCGCTGTCTAGTAGAGTCGTGGATGGAACTCGATGCACAGAGGACAGCCCCAACGTGTGTGTGGATGGCCAGTGTGAGGTGATGCACTTGTTCTTACATACGATGTGACTGCAGGGGGCGCCACTGAGTGTGTGCGGAGCAGAGATGTATAGTAACGAAGTAGAACTACTTCACTACTGTACTTAAGTACTAAAATGCTGTATCTGTACTTTACTGGAGTATTATTTTTTTTCTCCTACTTCCACTTTTACTTCACTACATATTTTCCATCAGTTTAATACTTTTACTCCGATACATTTTTTACGTGCTGTATAGTTACTCGTTACAATTATAATCATGTTAGCTGGCGCTGTCACCGGGTCAAGCGATCAGTCTGTCTTATGAGAAAACTGCGCATGCTCCGGTCGTGTACCGCCTTTGCTGCTGCCTTCGTTGGCCACGCGCTAGGTCGCTTTTCGAGGTCGTGCACCTCTCGATTTTTGTGCGTGCGAAGTTACAAGGTGGAATTCACGCACTTTTACGGAACTTTGAAGGTCCATTTTCAATATTTTTCAGCACCTTCAGCTTAATTTACATATTTATACAAATACATATATACTCGAAATTATTCCAAATAATTCACTTTTTATCTCATTAAAAGAGAAGGTACCGTGTTTGGTGACAGAAGAAGAGCAGCATAAGTGCTGCATAATAAGCTTGTTGGCGTAATGTACATATATTGGCACCTTCCACACCTTCAACATCGAGTGATCGAGGCTGTGAGGGTGAGGAAGGAGACCACCCTGGCCCTACCTAGAGACAGTGTTTGCATTTGCTGGAGTGAAAGTAAATCTCTGCCTCCCTAAAGAGGGTGAAATATTGGCCTTCAAAAATTCACCTTTGAACTTGAAGAAACACATCAATGTAAGTTATAAATATAACGCACAGAAGACACACCAGCTTGAGCTGTCAGTAAGTGCTAGTTAGGTTAGATATCTTAGCTAACTAACTTAATTATGTTTATAATGTGCTGCAGGATTCACTTAACATTAGCTGGCAATCATAAAGGCGATGTCACGCTGAGTTGTGTTTTTAGCAACAGTAAGCCGTGTCTCTTTTCATGCTGATTAATCATGTGCCCATTTTTATAGTGCAGTGTTTTATAGGGTAGGGGCATTTATTGGGGATAAACCCAGGGCAGTAGGCTCACTCTTAGAATCCGATGTACGGATTTTACGTCCAAAATACACCTTGTTTTCTCAGCTAAATTAAGACAAACTTGTACTTCTGCGTCAAACCTACGACGTAGCGGGACATAGGTTATCTGTTTTATGTGTACAAAGTGTTAAGCCCAGTTTTTTAAGTTGCTACTTGTTTGTACATACAGAACACTTGTATTTGTGGTCTTTGACCGCTTTGATTTGTAAGTGATATATAAAAACAATTGATAATCAAACCATGACGACTTTCTTTAATTAATTCAAAACACAATACTTTTTAATTTCAGTACATGAGTAATGCATTTTAGAATAAACTACTTGCAATACTTAAGTACAAAAATGCTGAATACTTCTGTACTTCTACTTAAGTAAAATTTTTAAAGAACACAAACTTCTACTTAAGTCACTTTTTTTGATAGAGTACTTGTACTTTTACTCAAGTATGGGTCTGTAACAGAGGTGGGGACTCGAGTCACATGACTTGGACTCGAGTCAGACTCGAGTCATTAATATTAAGACTTTTGACTTGACTTGAAAAAATATTCAGAGACTTAGACTTGACTTGGACTTTTACACCAATAACTTGGGACTTGAATTGGACTTGAACCTGTTTACTTGCAAAGACTTGATTTTTTTTACCCCAAATCTAAATTTTAAAACGCATATTAATATTTATAAAGTGCGCCCCATTAATTTCATTTCCGTCCTTCTGACGCAGACCGGTCCTCTGCTTTTCCACACTCTGTACGTGTGTGTGTGCATGAGCTGCAGCACAACCAATCAAATGGGGGGTTGGCGAACGTAAATTTTTACCGGGCGGGGTGTAAAATGGACACAAATTAAGTATTATATCGCGATCGATCGATCGCCAGTGGTTGGTGCCAGAGCGAACTAGTAACTCATTGAATCATAGATGTGGATCAGAGGTAAATAAACTAGATTTTTTTCCGGCGTGAGAAATCGGATGTGTGGCGTGAGAGCGTGTGAAGACGGTCAAATGCGTGTGTCTCATGCTCAGTGCGTGAGGGTTGGCAACCCTGGGTTCTGTATCTGAACTCAGGGAAGAGAGCCTCTCCCTGTCACCATCATAATATCCAGTTCTATCTCAGCATGGATTGTGTATTTGAAGACATCTACGTCGAGAAAAAAATATATTGACAAAAGTGGAGCGAGTTTTCAGCTATGGGGACATCATTCATCGTGCACAAATGACATACAGACTTTTGGCCAGCAAATGCAATGCAGAATAGTTTACTGAAATGTCTAAAGTTGCAGATTCCTGTTAATTGTTCAGTTCTTATATTTGTTTGTCTTGTGTCACTCACACATGTTCTCCAAGAAACCAGATAAGAGAAGAGAGGGAAAATGCTGTTATGGTTCTTGTACTGTGAAAATATCAGCACTTTTTATTTGAACATGGAGTTCTACTTATGACTTTTTCACAGAATATTTATTTCTGGAAAATTGTAGTTTAAAGTATGAATATTTTTGCAGCTAAGTTTAACAAATTGAACTGTGCAATAAAGAGGTGTAATTTTAATTTTTTTTATACTTCGTGTTTTCAGTTGCACATGTTTTATCAAGATTTGAGGAGAATACAGATTTTAAAAAGAACGCATGTCTGTTATTTACATTTAAAATATACCTGCAACATTGGTAAAAAAAAAAAAAAAAGACTCGAAAGGACTTAAAATTCCAAGTTTCAGACTTGGGACTTGACTTGACTATTGCCTGTCTTGACTCGAGACTTGACTTGACTTGAGTGTCTTTGCTTGAGACTTGACTTGGGACTTGAGGTATAAAGACTTGGACTTACTTGAGACTTGCAAAACACTGACTTGGTCCCACCTCTGGTCTGTAATACTGTCATGTAATACATGTGTATGTGTATTACATACAGTGGTGGACGAAGTACACCAATTATGTACTTGAGTAAAAGTACAGTTACCTTGCATTGAATATTACTCAAGTAAAAGTAAAAGTATTCACCTCAATTTTTTACTTGAGTAGAAGTACAAAAGTATCTGCCTTCAAAAATACTTAAGTATTAAAAGTAAAAACCTTTTTTTTCTTAGCGTCACATCAAAACCCCTAGGCCTACTCGATCAAAAGGTGAACAGGAAACAGTGCCTTACATTTGCCTAGCAAACACAAAATACACAAAACTAGCCTATATTATCCTCACAACATTCATCTCCAAACTTTATCCATATTAATAATTCACACTAGAAAGGTAGACAAGTGGACAAACCGTTTTAATATGAAAACATAATTCACCACCAAATAGAACAATAATTTCGAACCGGCCACTTCAGACCAGCTTGGGGGACTTTTTCTGAGGTTCTACGTTGTCCACCACATGGCGGGACAGGGAAGCTAGAAGCTCTAGCACCTAGAACTAGAACTGTGTGCAGCCCTACCAACTGAACTCATAATATTAAACTTGGCCGAATAATTAATATAATAATAATCAGAGTTGCCAACTCTCACACGCATTGACTGTCTTTACCAGAGACCATTTTCACTCGCACTACACTTCACATACATCCGATTTCTCACACTGAAAAAAAATCTAGTTTATTTACCTCTGATCTACATTTATGATTCAATGAATTACTAGTTCGCTGTGGCGTCAACCACTGGCGATCGATCGCGACATAATACTTAATTTGTGTCCAACAATTTACACTCAACGTCACCCCCCCCCCCCCCACCCACCCGCCAACTTTTTACACACATGCCGCCGCCCCACCCCCCAACCCTGATAATAATAATTTTAATAATTTTGCTTTGCTCATATTTACTTGCCTTCGCCTCCCTCATAGGAATAAATTGCGAAGTTCGCTTCGCTTGGCCAAATTCGCGTGTATGTGTTCCCGGCTTTAAGGTTTGATGTGGGAGTCTCCTGTGTTAAACTGGCACTTAGCATCTCCACAGATTGCAATTCGGGTACTAGCACACTGCTTTGGATAAAAGCATCTGTTAAATGTAGTGTACTTCAATGTCATATAATTAACAGGGGTATATAAAACTACTAATCTAATGGTGAACTTACTTCGATGTGTTTTTTCAAGTTTGACAGCGAGTTCATAAATGATGACAGCGATGTGTTCTTCGGAATACAGAGGAGGAATACGAATAATTCTTCTTTTCGAGGAATACAAACACTTCGGCTAAATAAGGCCAGGGGTGTTGTGGGAAGACATCTGTTGCAGCCATGTCAGATACTCAGCCATTTAGCGTACAAATCTTAATCTCTTACTGAGCGCTGATTGGTTATAGTCTGTGACATGGTACACTTTTACCTTTCGGTATTTTATTAAACGTTGATTTAAAAATGAAAAAGGAACGAGATGTTTCTGTAAATGTAACAAAGTGAAAAGTACAAATTTTCGCTTTGAAATGTAGTGAAGTAAAAGTATAAAGTCTTACCAAATAAAAGTACTTGAGTAAAGTACAGATACATGGAAATGTTACTTAAGTACAGTAACGAATTACATTTACTTAGTTACTGTCCACCACTGATTACATATACAGTTGTGATCAAATTTATTCAACCCCCAATGCTGCGAAGGGTTTTATGGAATTCAGTGCACATTTGTAATTGTGTTCATAATGAAATCTTACAAGGACTTGTTAAAGAACTAAATGCAACTAAGATAGCATCAATTTTTTTTGTCATAAAGTATTAAATGGCCTTTTTGTGATTTCTTCATTGACACAATTATTCAACCCCTTTACGACTACCACTCCTAAGAACAGAGGTTCATTCCAGTGTTTTCCATCAGGTATTGAAAACATCTGTGGATGTCAACGAGCAGCAATCAAGCATGATAAGCACCAATTAGGCAGATTTAAAAGGACTGTGATACTCAGCTCCTTCTAGACATCTACTGGTGTGATTCCAAGCATGGTGAAGGCAAGAGAATGGTCCCAGAAGACAAGAGAAGAGGTTATTGCTCTTTACAAGAATGGCAATGGATATAAAAAGATTGCGAAGTTGTTAAATATTCCAAGAGACACTATCGGAAGTATCATTCGCAAGTTCAAGTTAAAGGGCACAGTGGAAACGTTACCTGGTCGTGGCAGAAAGAAGATCCTGACCGCGACTGCTGTGCACTACCTGAAGCGTAATGTGGAGAAAAATCCCCGCGTGACTGCTAAGGAACTGAAAAAAGACCTGTCAGATGTGGGCACTGAAGTTTCAGCTCAGACAATAAGGCGCGCACTGCATAACGAAGACCTCCATGCCAGAACGCCCAGACGCACCCCCTTGCTGACTCCAAAGAACAAGAAAAGTCGACTGCAGTATGCCAAAAGTCATGTGGACAAGCCACAAAGGTTTTGGGACAGTGTACTGTGGTCAGATGAAACTAAATTAGAACTGTTTGGGACAATGGACCAGCGCTATGTTTGGAGAAGGAAGAACCAGGCTTATGAACAAAAGAACACCTTGCCTACTGTGAAGCATGGCGGGGGGTCAATTATGCTTTGGGGCTGTTTTGCTTCTAATGGTACAGGAAAGCTTCAACGTGTGCAGGGTACCATGAATTCCCTTCAGTACCAGGAGATCTTGGAGGAAAATGTGATGGAGTCAGTCACAAACCTGCGGCTTGGGAGACGTTGGACCTTCCAACAGGACAATGATCCGAAGCACACATCCAAATCCACTAGAGCATGGTTGAACATGAAAGGCTGGAACATTCTAGAGTGGCCATCGCAATCACCAGACTTAAATCCAATTGAGAACCTCTGGTGGGACCTAAAGAAGGCAGTTGCAGTGCGCAAGCCTAAGAATGTGACTGAACTGGAGGCTTTTGCCCATGAAGAATGGGCTAAGATACCCATAGGTCGCTGCAAGACACTTGTGTCAAGCTATGCTTCACGCTTGAAAGCTGTCATAACTGGAAAAGGATGTTGTACTAAGTACTAAAAAATAATGTCACTAGGGGGTTGAATAAAACTGATAATGATGTGAGCACAGTAAAGACATTTGTGGTTATTCCATCATAAATATTATGTTATGTTTGTCTAATTTATAAGTGCCTCTTTGATATAATTGTAAATAAGATGACTGAAATGATCAAAATCAATGTCAAACTGGCCAAAACACTTTATTTCAGTGGGGGTTGAATAAATTTGATCACAACTGTACATATAGTCATGTAATATACATGTCTGGTACGGAGACTGTCTCCTAACCCTAACCCTGTGTCACATGGCCATTCGAACTGACTAAGTAGTGGTCAGTGTGTGAAGTGACCTGTGGTGTATGAGAAACCCAAATTAAACAGAGGACCCATCCTGCCATCCTCCTCTGGTCAGCAATGGACACTAGAAGTTAAGCAGCAATACACAAAATAAGTAACGAAAAACAAAAAATTGTGAATCATAGTTTTCTAGAAGTCCTTGTTTGGGTTGGCTTGGTGTAGGTGTGTCCATTACCCATCTGACACAGGAACATCTGTCCAGGGCAACAAACAAGTAGGAGCTGGGGTGAAGGAGGGCAGGCCACAGCAGAGGGGCATTTTGGGGTGGTGGGAGTAGCCACAGCAGCTGAGACAGGTTGAAACATCATGAGTAACAGCAGGACATCAGGAGTAGGATTACATCAGCAGGACATCAGGAGTAGGATTACATCAGCAGGACATCAGGAGTAGGATTACCTCAGCAGGACATCAGGAGTAGGATTACATCAGCAGGACATCAGGAGTAGGATTACATCAGCAGGACATCAGGAGTAGGATTACCTCAGCAGGACATCAGGAGTAGGATTGCATCAGCAGGACATCAGGAGTAGGATTGCATCAGCAGGACATCAGGAGTAGGATTGCATCAGCAGGACATCAGGAGTGGGATTGCATCAGCAGGACATCAGGAGTGGGATTACCTCAGCAGGACATCAGCAGTAGGCTTACATCAGCAGGACATCAGGAGTAGGCTTACATCAGCAGGACATCAGGAGTAGGCTTACATCAGCAGGACATCAGGAGTAGGATTACATCAGCAGGACATCAGGAGTAGGATTACATCAGCAGGACATCAGCAGTAGGCTTACATCAGCAGGGCATCAGGAGTAGGCTTACATCAGCAGGACATCAGGAGTAGGATTACATCAGCAGGACATCAGGAGTAGGCTTACATCAGCAGGACATCAGCAGTAGGATTACATCAGCAAGACATCAGCAGTAGGCTTACATCAGCAGGACATCAGGAGTAGGCTTACATCAGCAGGACATCAGGAGTAGGATTACATCAGCAGGACATCAGGAGTAGGATTACATCAGCAGGACATCAGGAGTAGGATTACATCAGCAGGACATCAGGAGTAGGCTTACATCAGCAGGACATCAGGAGTAGGATTACATCAGCAGGACATCAGGAGTAGGATTACATCAGCAGGACATCAGGAGTAGGCTTACATCAGCAGGACATCAGGAGTAGGCTTACATCAGCAGGACATCAGGAGTAGGCTTACATCAGCAGGACACCAGGAGTAGGATTACATCAGCAGGACATCAGGAGTAGGATTACATCAGCAGGACATCAGGAGTAGGCTTACATCAGCAGGACATCAGGAGTAGGCTTACATCAGCAGGACATCAGGAGTAGGATTACATCAGCAGGACATCAGCAGTAGGATTCCATCAGCAGGACATCAGGAGTAGGATTCCATCAGCAGGACATCAGGAGTAGGCTTACATCAGCAGGACATCAGGAGTAGGCTTACATCAGCAGGACATCAGCAGTAGGATTACATCAGCAGGACATCAGGAGTAGGCTTACATCAGCAGGACATCAGCAGTAGGCTTACATCAGCAGGACATCAGGAGTAGGATTACATCAGCAGGACATCAGCAGTAGGATTACATCAGCAGAAAGAGAGACAAGATTATTAGGCATGACTTAGTACAGTGAAGTGTGAATGAATGGACTATTGTGTGCAAGGATGGACTCCAGCAGATCTAGATATGGCAACACAGCAGTAAGGGCGGAGCCAGAAGGTACATAGCAGTGAGGGCGGAGCCAGAAGGTACATAGCAGTAAGGGCGGAGCCAGAAGGTACATAGCAGTAAGGGCGGAGCCAGAAGGTACATAGCAGTAAGGGCGGAGCCAGAAGGTACATAGCAGTAAGGGCGGAGCCAGAAGGTACATAGCAGTAAGGGCGAAGCCAGAAGGTACATAGCAGTGAGGGCGGAGCCAGAAGGTACATAGCAGTAAGGGCGGAGCCAGAAGGTACATAGCAGTAAGGGCGGAGCCAGAAGGTACATAGCAGTGAGGGCGGAGCCAGAAGGTACATAGCAGTGAGGGCGAAGCCAGAAGGTACATAGCAGTAAGGGCGGAGCCAGAAGGTACATAGCAGTGAGGGCGGAGCCAGAAGGTACATAGCAGTAAGGGCGGAGCCAGAAGGTACATAGCAGTGAGGGCGGAGCCAGAAGGTAACACGGGCATGAGGCTCTCTGAGGCATCAGCACTCTGCCGCTCTCAGTCAACAAAACTGAGTGACACAAAAGAGGTGACGGCATCACAATCACTTCAGTCTGTGTGTGTGTGATGTGTGTGTGTGTGTGTGTGTCTGTGTGTGTGTGTGTGTACTAAATGTCATGTAGTGTTGGTATGGTCTGTCAGACAATGTCTGGCATTGTTCTGTACATCACCACACATCTGATCTGTACTGAATCCAGAAACAAAGCTCACTTTGGAGAAAGCTGGATAGAAAATATATTTCAGGCCTCATATGTTTACCCAGTCAGAGTCAATTCCGACTTCTTCTAATTTTACTCCAAATGGAATATTTTATATTTCAGCGGAAGACTCTTTGACATGACGTAATATTTGCATAAGGGGAAGATGAAATAATTTTTACATAAAATGCTGGAATTTGCAGCAATGTGGTAAAAATAGTTTCAGCTGATATAATTTGCAAAATGGTTGCTATGAGTAATGCAAAAGGTCCCATCAGCATAACGTTTACAGACACAACAGCAGTTCAGAAGTCGTACAGGATCTGGGTGTCAACTACAAATGACACTTTCATATGAGGAATGACATATCATCATAGTATGGGGTTAGTTTATTCAAACAGGAATTCTCAGTGTAAGCTGCACAGTGTATTTGATCTGTACTTCAGAAGGAATTTCAAAGGTCCCCATTGGTTCCAATACTTGTGAGTGGACAGATGTCTGACGGCTGGTGGGCTGTCTCCTGCAGAGATTGAACAGGTGTCTAATGGCTGGTGGGCTGTCTCCTGCAGAGATTGAGCAGGTGTCTGACGGCTGGTGGGCTGTCTCCTGCAGAGATTGAGCAGGTGTCTGACGGCTGGTGGGCTGTCTCCTGCAGAGATTGAGCAGGTGTCTGACGGCTGGTGGGCTGTCTCCTGCAGAGATTGAGCAGGTGTCTGACGGCTGGTGGGCTGTCTCCTGCAGAGATTGAGCAGGTGTCTGACGGCTGGTGGGCTGTCTCCTGCAGAGATTGAGCAGGTGTCTGACGGCTGGTGGGCTGTCTCCTGCAGAGATTGAGCAGGTGTCTGACGGCTGGTGGGCTGTCTCCTGCAGAGATTGAGCAGGTGTCTGACGGCTGGTGGGCTGTCTCCTGCAGAGATTGAGCAGGTGTCTGACGGCTGGTGGGCTGTCTCCTGCAGAGATTGAGCAGGTGTCTGACGGCTGGTGGGCTGTCTCCTGCAGAGAGTGGGCTGTGATGGAATCCTGGGATCCAAGGCAGAGCTGGACATGTGTGGGGTCTGCAAAGGCAACAACTCCACCTGCAAAATCTACAAGGGCAAATACACCAAACAGCATTACACTAATGGTAAGACCAACACACCAAACAGCATTACACTAATGGTAAGACCAACACAACAAACAGCATTACACTAATGGTAAGACCAACACACCAAACAGCATTACACTAATGGTAAGACCAACACACCAAACAGCATTACACTAATGGTAAGACCAACACACCAAACAGCATTACACTAATGGTAAGACCAACACACCAAACAGCATTACACTAATGGTAAGACCAACACACCAAACAGCATTACACTAATGGTAAGACCAACACACCAAACAGCATTACACCACCCGTAAGACCAACACACCAAACAGCATTACACTAATGGTAAGACCAACACACCAAACAGCATTACACCACCCGTAAGACCAACACACCAAACAGCATTACACTAATGGTAAGACCAACACACCAAACAGCATTACACCACCCGTAAGACCAACACACCAAACAGCATTACACTAATGGTAAGACCAACACACCAAACAGCATTACACCACCCGTAAGACCAACACACCAAACAGCATTACACTAATGGTAAGACCAACACACCAAACAGCATTACACCACCCGTAAGACCAACACACCAAACAGCATTACACTAATGGTAAGACCAACACAACAAACAGCATTACACCACCCATAAGACCAACACACCAAACAGCATTACACCACCCGTAAGACCAACACACCAAACAGCATTACACTAATGGTAAGACCAACACACCAAACAGCATTACACTAATGGTAAGACCAACACACCAAACAGCATTACACTAATGGTAAGACCAACACACCAAACAGCATTACACAACCCGTAAGACCAACACACCAAACAGCATTACACCACCCGTAAGACCAACACACCAAACAGCATTACACTAATGGTAAGACCAACACAACAAACAGCATTACACCACCCGTAAGACCAACACACCAAACAGCATTACACTAATGGTAAGACCAACACAACAAACAGCATTACACTAATGGTAAGACCAACACACCAAACAGCATTACACCACCCATAAGACCAACACACCAAACAGCAATACACCACCCATAAGACCAACACACCAAACAGCATTACACTAATGGTAAGACCAACACACCAAACAGCATTACACTAATGGTAAGACCAACACACCAAACAGCATTACACCACCCGTAAGACCAACACACCAAACAGCATTACACCACCCGTAAGACCAACACACCAAACAGCATTACACCACCCGTAAGACCAACACACCAAACAGCATTACACTAATGGTAAGACCAACACACCAAACAGCATTACACTAATGGTAAGACCAACACACCAAACAGCATTACACTAATGGTAAGACCAACACACCAAACAGCATTACACTAATGGTAAGACCAACACACCAAACAGCATTACACCACCCGTAAGACCAACACACCAAACAGCATTACACCACCCGTAAGACCAACACAACAAACAGCATTACACTAATGGTAAGACCAACACACCAAACAGCATTACACTAATGGTAAGACCAACACACCAAACAGCATTACACTAATGGTAAGACCAACACACCAAACAGCATTACACTAATGGTAAGACCAACACACCAAACAGCATTACACCACCCGTAAGACCAACACACCAAACAGCATTACACTAATGGTAAGACCAACACAACAAACAGCATTACACCACCCATAAGACCAACACACCAAACAGCATTACACTAATGGTAAGACCAACACACCAAACAGCATTACACTAATGGTAAGACCAACACACCAAACAGCATTACACCACCCGTAAGACCAACACACCAAACAGCATTACACTAATGGTAAGACCAACACACCAAACAGCATTACACCACCCGTAAGACCAACACACCAAACAGCATTACACTAATGGTAAGACCAACACACCAAACAGCATTACACCACCCGTAAGACCAACACACCAAACAGCATTACACTAATGGTAAGACCAACACAACAAACAGCATTACACCACCCATAAGACCAACACACCAAACAGCATTACACCACCCGTAAGACCAACACACCAAACAGCATTACACTAATGGTAAGACCAACACACCAAACAGCATTACACTAATGGTAAGACCAACACACCAAACAGCATTACACAACCCGTAAGACCAACACACCAAACAGCATTACACCACCCGTAAGACCAACACACCAAACAGCATTACACTAATGGTAAGACCAACACAACAAACAGCATTACACCACCCATAAGACCAACACACCAAACAGCATTACACTAATGGTAAGACCAACACAACAAACAGCATTACACCACCCATAAGACCAACACACCAAACAGCAATACACCACCCATAAGACCAACACACCAAACAGCATTACACTAATGGTAAGACCAACACACCAAACAGCATTACACTAATGGTAAGACCAACACACCAAACAGCATTACACCACCCGTAAGACCAACACACCAAACAGCATTACACCACCCGTAAGACCAACACACCAAACAGCATTACACTAATGGTAAGACCAACACACCAAACAGCATTACACTAATGGTAAGACCAACACACCAAACAGCATTACACCACCCGTAAGACCAACACACCAAACAGCATTACACCACCCGTAAGACCAACACAACAAACAGCATTACACTAATGGTAAGACCAACACACCAAACAGCATTACACTAATGGTAAGACCAACACAACAAACAGCATTACACCACCCGTAAGACCAACACACCAAACAGCATTACACCACCCGTAAGACCAACACAACAAACAGCATTACACTAATGGTAAGACCAACACAACAAACAGCATTACACTAATGGTAAGACCAACACACCAAACAGCATTACACTAATGGTAAGACCAACACACCAAACAGCATTACACTAATGGTAAGGCCAACACACCAAACAGCATTACACTAATGGTAAGGCCAACACACCAAACAGCATTACACCACCCGTAAGACCAACACACCAAACAGCATTACACTAATGGTAAGACCAACACACCAAACAGCATTACACTAATGGTAAGACCAACACAACAAACAGCATTACACCACCCGTAAGAGCAACACAACAAACAGCATTACACCACCCGTAAGACCAACACACCAAACAGCATTACACCACCCGTAAGACCAACACACCAAACAGCATTACACTAATGGTAAGACCAACACACCAAACAGCATTACACCACCCGTAAGACCAACACACCAAACAGCATTACACTAATGGTAAGACCAACACACCAAACAGCATTACACTAATGGTAAGACCAACACACCAAACAGCATTACACTAATGGTAAGACCAACACACCAAACAGCATTACACCACCCGTAAGACCAACACACCAAACAGCATTACACCACCCGTAAGACCAACACACCAAACAGCATTACACTAATGGTAAGACCAACACACCAAACAGCATTACACTAATGGTAAGACCAACACAACAAACAGCATTACACCACCCGTAAGACCAACACACCAAACAGCATTACACTAATGGTAAGGCCAACACAACAAACAGCATTACACTAATGGTAAGACCAACACAACAAAGAGCATTACACTAATGGCAAGACCAACACACCAAACAGCATTACACTAATGGTAAGACCAACACACCAAACAGCATTACACCACCCGTAAGACCAACACACCAAACAGCATTACACTAATGGTAAGGCCAACACAACAAACAGCATTACACTAATGGTAAGACCAACACAACAAAGAGCATTACACTAATGGTAAGACCAACACACCAAACAGCATTACACCACCCGTAAGACCAACACACCAAACAGCATTACACTAATGGTAAGGCCAACACACCAAACAGCATTACACCACCCGTAAGACCAACACACCAAACAGCATTACACTAATGGTAAGACCAACACACCAAACAGCATTACACTAATGGTAAGGCCAACACAACAAACAGCATTACACCACCCGTAAGACCAACACACCAAACAGCAATACACCACCGTAAGACCAACACACCAAACAGCATTACACTAATGGTAAGACCAACACACCAAACAGCATTACACTAATGGTAAGACCAACACACCAAACAGCATTACACTAATGGTAAGACCAACACACCAAACAGCATTACACTAATGGTAAGACCAACACAACAAACAGCATTACACTAATGGTAAGACCAACACACCAAACAGCATTACACTAATGGTAAGACCAATACACCAAACAGCATTACACTAATGGTAAGACCAATACACCAAACAGCATTACACTAATGGTAAGACCAACACACTTAGCAGCAGTACGTTTACTGATAGCCAGTTCATCTAACAGTTATACCAACTATATGTACAATAAAAACAGATGTACAAGTGACACTGTGACGGGCAGTGTGAGCAACTAAAAAAGGAAGCGATCACGCCAAGTCTCAGGGAAATAGGATGGATTAATAGAAAGTGTGCAAACCAAAAACCCGTGCATTGTTCCAAATGAAGGAAATAATAACCAGCAGTCAACTGGTACAAAGACAAGACATATATAGAAGAACAAACGACCCTCAGGTGAGACGGATCACGGGTCCCGCCCACCTGAGGGACGAACATCACGTGACCAAAAACAGGACTGCTGCCGCTGTAACCGGGGGCGACCGGCAGGGGCCCCCCCCCACAACGTGACAGACACATGCAATTAAGATTTGGTTCTGTAACATGCCTGCATTACAATATTAAAACCATATTAATGTTTTTCACATAATAATAATAATAATAATAATAATAATAACATACGTTAAATCTCTGGAAAAAAAAAAGAAAAAAAATATATATATAAAATACATACACACTGCTCAAAAAAATAAAGGGAACACTCAAATAACACATCCTAGGTCTGAATGAATGAAATATTCTCATTGAATACTTTGTTCTGTACAAAGTTGAATGTGCTGACAACAAAATCACACAAAAATCATCAATGGAAATCACATTTATTAACCAATGGAGGCCTGGATTTGGAGCATAGGTACTGAGAAGTGGTCTGTGGTCCCCACCTGCAGAACCACTCCTTTATAGGGGGAAGTCTTGCTAATTGCCTCTCATTTCTACCTGTTGTCTATTCCATTTGCACAACAGCAGGTGAAATTGATTCACAATCAGTGTTGCTTCCTAACTGAACAGGGGTGGGTTTCCAGAAACGTTTGTAGCGCTAAGTACTTCGTAACCTCGTATGAAACGTATGAGGTTAAGAAGTACTTGGCGCTAAGAATGTTTCGGGAAACTCACCCCAGGTTGGTTTCACAGAAGTGTGGTTGACTTGGAGTTATATTGTGTTGTTTAAGTGTTCCCTTTATTTTTTTGAGCAGTGTATATATATTAGGGGTGGGACACGATTAAAAAAATTAATTGAATTAATTTGAAGCTTTGTAATTAATTAATCGAAATTAATCACATTTTTATCGCATTTCAATATTTCACACGAGAAATATTAATTTAAGTTCGAATGATGAATGAATCAATGAACATAATCATAAACTTCAACATATTGTTTATTTTTCCACCAGTCTACTACACAGACCAATAGATGAGTGCAGAAAACAGCAAACAGTTTTCAGAACACTGGAAATTCTGACCAAAAATGAGTTTTGCTCAGGATATTGGAAGAATAAGAAGAACTGAAGTAAATCAGAAAATGATTTTTAATACCATTTTAGATGGTAGACTTTCTTTAATTTCCCAGGCCTCTGCCACAGGCATCTCCATAGTGCCTAGAAGTGGTCTTCTGCATGCTCAAAGCATGCAAATCTATAACATGAGCTGTCACACCAAGATAATTCTTGTTGCTAACAGAGGTCCAGTGATCTTCAGTCAGAGCCACATTTGTGGCGCTCTTCACAATAACCTGTTTTGCTTCCCTTTCCTCATCATACAGCTGCTGGATTTTCTTCGACATTGTCTTTCTGCACGGCAGTTTGTAACTTGCATCAGTTGACGCAATTTGCAGCACTCCATAAACCGTAGCGTGCGACTCTGCCTACCTCGCGTGAACCTCCGCGAACGGTGGAGGCGTTTAAACTTGCTGTGTCTTACTTAAGCCTTCGACCACAGAGAGAGGTCTACAGTTTACAGCAATCCATCTCGCCAGTGAATTGGTCAATTTGACGTGGACTTTGACATTTTGTTTCTTAACTTGAACCCCGACATGTGGTTGAGTGTTGACTGGCGACACTGCTCGTACTAGGAATACATTTAGCAGCTAAGTTATCATTACTGACCTGCGCGTTAGCCCCAACATGTTTTGCGTTGAGGTGGTAATGAAGGGTGGAAGTGCTCCTGTGATAAGCGAACTCCTTCCTACATAAAGTGCAAATAACACTATTTCTTTTCTTATATTTAAATTTCCCATCCACCAGCGTAGCCTCTTCAGTCATCTCCATCATGATCTTATTGTGCGTCCATATAATCTGTATGTCTGGAACTCGTGCACTGAGAAACATTCCACGGTGCAAAAGTATCTCATCCCTTAAATGCGTTAAATGCGTTAATATTTTTAGTTCGTTAATTTTCCTGTAATTAATTAATCGAAATTAGCGCAATAAAGTCCCACCACTAATATATATATATATTTATATATATATATATATATATATATATATATATATATATATATATATATATATATATATATATATATATATATATTTATATGTGTATGTGTTCGCGTGTGTGTGTGTTAGATTACTACACAGTGGTTACTATCCCATCTGGGGCCCGTAACATTCATGTGTTGGAGCTGAACACCTCCAGCTCTTACCTGGCCCTGCGCAACAGACAAAGGAAGTACTACCTGAATGGCCAGTGGACCATAGACTGGCCTGGCAGACACTCCATGGCTGGGGCTGTCTTCCACTACAGGAGACCCTACAGCCGCCCTGAGAGCCTGATCTCCAGAGGGCCAACCAACGAGACCCTGGTGGTGGAGGTGAGTGCCATAGGGTTCCTGCTGTAGCTGATCCCCCTCTCCTCCTCATAGAGGTGCAGCAGGTCAGGTATAGATCTTCATAGGGTTCCTGCTGTAGCTGATCCCCCTCTCCTCCTCATAGAGGTGCAGCAGGTCAGGTATAGATCTTCATAGGGTTCCTGCTGTAGCTGATCCCCCTCTCCTCCTCATAGAGGTGCAGCAGGTGAGGTATAGATCTTCATAGGGTTCCTGCTGTAGCTGATCCCCCTCTCCTCCTCATAGAGGTGCAGCAGGTGAGGTATAGATCTTCATAGGGTTCCTGCTGTAGCTGATCCCCCTCTCCTCCTCATAGAGGTGCAGCAGGTCAGGTATAGGTCTTCAAGGCAACACGTGCCCCAGAGACATCGTCATATTCTATGCCATGTCATGCTATTGATCACTGTCACCAATAAAGTAATCAACTTAGTTTCTGTACTGTGTGCGATAGTGTGGAGTGTGTATCTGTATTGTGTGGTGTTGTGGAGTGTGTATCTGTCCTGTGTAGTGGTGTAGAGTGTGTGTATGTACTGTGTGGTGGTGTGGAAAGTGTGTACTGTGTGGTGGTGTGGAAAGTGTTTCTGTTCAGTGTGTGGGAGTGAGTATCTGTCCTGTGTAATGGTGTAGAGTGTGTGTATGTACTGTATGGTGGTATGGAATGTGTGTACTGTGTGGTGGTGTGGAAAGTGTTTCTTTTCCGTGTTTGTGGGAGTGAGTATCTGTCCTGTGTAATGGTGTAGAGTGTGTGTATGTACTGTATGGTGGTATGGAATGTGTGTACTGTGTGGTGGTGTGGAAAGTGTTTCTTTTCTGTGTGTGGGAGTGAGTATCTGTCCTGTGTGGTAGTGTAGTGTGTGTATGTACTGTGTGGTGGTCTGGAGTGTGTTTCCACATCACTGTTCCATCTCTGGGTGTTCCTCTATGTGCAGGTTCTGGTCCAGGGTGAGAACCCGGGCGTGCGGTGGGAGTACACAGTGGCCACCAGGGTGAGAGAGAGCAAACACAGCTACAGCTGGACCGTTATCACCACACAATGCTCAGCAACGTGTGGCAGAGGTACTGTGTTCCAGTGTTACACACACACACACACACACACACACACACACACACACACTTTCATGCACACACACTTACACACAATTGCATGCATACACATGTGTCACACAGAAAAACACATCACTGACACACTCGCACACATAGCTCTGACACTCATACACATCACTGACACACACGCACATCACTGACACACACGCACAACTCTGACACACACGCACAACTCTGACACATAGATAACGCTGACACACACATATATCTCTGACACACACACACACACATATAACTATGACACTCACACATACCTGAAACTCTCACACACATAACTGACACACTCCCACACATACCTCTAACACTGTCTCACACGTAACTATGACACACTCTCACAACTATGACATTCTCACACAACTGCTGAATACTGCTGACGGGTGTTACATGCGGCTGTTCATTCAGAATGCTGTTTGTCAGTACCAGATACAGATTAGCACACAGTTGCTATGGTAACCTCACCATTGCAACAGGTATGGAGATACTATTCTGTGGTGGAGATGGTGTTATTCATTCATCTTACGCAAGGTGTGGACCTCGTCCCCTCCCACTCGACCTCGTCCCCTCCCCCTCAACCTCGTCCCCTCCCACTCAACCTCGTCCCCTCCCACGTGATCCTGTTATTACTGACCCTTAATGGCCTCTGGTTACAGAGAGCACAAAGAGAGCTCTGTGTTAACACCTGCTTCAGTGTGACCTATGACCTGTGTTGGAGTGTTAGGGTTAGGATTACAGTGTTAGGTTTAGGGTTAGGGTTAGATTTAGATGGTTAGGGTAAGAGTTGGAGTATTATGTAGTGATGATCCTGCAAGGCAGCAGTAAAAAAGTAAATCTTGCAGAGACAGCAGAGCCCCACAACAAAGATCATGGACACGTGCAGCCAGGGCCGTGAGGAAACTGTGAGAGGGTGGAGCAAGCTGAAGGGTTTGGAATGGGATTCCTTGCTGTGCAAACATACCTCACACCCAGCCACAAATGTACCCACTGCCCGGTCCATGCCGGGCCACCAGAAACGTCCAGAGTATGTCTTGCACCAGGGTGAGCCGCGAATGGTGAGGAATTACCCCAGTCCATCCCAATCTTCCTCAGACGAGCGGAGACGTATAACCGACCCACCGGACCCTCTCCCAGGTCGGGCACGCGGACCGTTTCTACGTCCCATTGGATGGGTGCTACAATCTTGGTTGTGGGGAGTACCTTAACGCCAGGTTTTTGTGGTCCGTCCACACTAAAAACGGATGCTTAAGCCTGGTTTATACTTGACGCGTCGCGAGCGGCGCAAGGGTCCGCGCAGCCAAAATGACGTAATCGCTGTGGCTCCGTCGTGCACCTCTCGAATTTTGTAACTTCGCGCGCACGTTTCTTTATACTACCACATATCATTTCGGACAACATTGCAAAGCCATATTTATGTTTGATGCCTGGTGTATATATACGGTCTCTGGTCAGGTAAAAATGTTCTTTCCCCTGTTTTGCAGAGGTTTTTTATTCTCCACTGCCACCTATCGCCACGGAGAACACTGCAGCGATGCTCGCGAAAGTATAAACGCCTACACCGCTCGCGCAGGGTCGCGCGAGGTGGGCGGAGCCGCGCGCTACGGTCACTCACGAAAGTATAAACCAGGCTTTAGCCCCCTCCAGCCAGTGCCTCCACTCCTCAAGCAACAGTTTGACAACCAACAGCTCCAGTTTGGAACTGTGTCAGAATCTCGGATTGGAGCTGGAAGGCTATTCCATAATTGAGGGGCTTTAAAGGAGAAAGCTCTGCCTCCGGCTGTAGTCTTACAAATTTTTGGAACTAAGGGAAATCCAGCATTTTGGGAGCGCAAAGGGCGAGATGGGTTGTAGTAAGCAATGAGTTCACTCAGATATTGTGGGGCAAGACCATGTAACGCCTTATAAGTTAAGAGAAGAATTTTAAATTCAATTTGATATTATTGGAAGCCAGTGTAATGCCGCGAGAGTGGGACTAATATGATCAAATTTTCTTTATGGATTGTTTAGAGCAGGGGTGCCCATTACGTCGATCGCGAAGTAAGTGTGGGTAGATCGCATGACATTAAGAATTAGTGGATGAATGACAGGCTATCGTCCATCTGCACTGACGGTTGTATTTTGATTGACATATATGGTAGCCAATCTGACATCTAGGGTTTGACACATGCGCACACACCCCCCACCCCCCGTTGGCGATCGACACGCCGCTAGAAAATAAATAGGTAGATCTTTCTGACTTGGTCGTCTTATAAGTAGCTCGCAAGCTGAAAACTTGTAGGCACCCCTGGTTTAGAGCATCCAGTTAGTGTCACGGTCACAGCTCCGGACCCTTCCCTGTGGGCGTGCCGCTACGTTGTCTGCGTGTCGTTATGTCCGTATTTGTAGTTCCGTGGGTGTGGGTAGTTTGTGAGCGTGTTCGTCGTCGCACCTTGTCTCGAGATCATGAGCGTTTGTGTTAATCACCTATATAATGTGCGTTCGCGCAGTGTCTTGTGCTCGTCTTTGTCTAAAGCTTGTGTCAGTGTGACACGCTATTCGTGCAGCACTTTCACTTTCGTCATTAAAGAAGCGTTCTATGTCACCGCGCCTACTCGTTGTGCCTTCCTCGTCCCACCGTAACATAAAGACGAGATGACAAGATGCCGGGATACGCTCCTCAGAAGAAGAAGGGGAAGAAGGGCAAACGCCGCCCTTCGTCTGGCCCTTCACCTGCCAGAGGAGTGTTGATGGTGGAGGGGACCTTCCCCCCGGCAGACCTGGGGGAGGAAGCCCCCCCCCGAGGTCGAGTTTGGGAGTGGGGAGTCCGAAGAGGAGGAGAGTCCTTCCCCTTCTGAAGACTCAGAGGAGGAGACGGAGAGAGAAGCCAGCTCCGCTCAGTCCGAGCGCTCCGCTCCCCTCGCAACTGAAAACGTCAGTCCCTCTCCGTCCGTTTACTTGGCACCAACCGAGTATTACGGAGAAGAGGATCCAGATACCAGTCCTCCGCCATCCGTTTACTCGGCACCAACCGAGTATTACGGAGGAGATCCAGACGTCAGTCCTCCGCCATCCGTCTGCTCAGATCTAACAGAGTATTTCGCAGAGGAGCCTGACGTCAGCCCTCTGCCGTCCATGTGCGCGCCCCTCGCCCAGTCCTACAGCGAGGGCGAGGAAGCGGCTAGCTCTCCCCCCTCTGTGCGGTCCGAGGAGACCGTATGTTCCGAGAAGAGGGAGCCACCGGAGGAAGAGGTGCGTTCTAGCTCTGGGGCAAGCAGGATGGACTGCTCGCCCTACATCCCCTCAGAAGAGGCGATGTCCCAGAGCTCAGGAGTCTCAGAGGAGGAGATGGAGATGTCAGGGGTGAGGAGGTGCTGCCTCGGAGAGCGCAGGAGATGCGTAGCCCGAGGTTGTGTTTCGGGGTGCCCCCCGAGGTGCCTGGTATCCTGGCCAGTGAGTGGCGTCAGGCAGACCCTCCGCCAGCGCCCAGGAAGAAGCCAGACGCGCCCAAGGCGAAGCCAGCGGGCGCGCGGCCACCTGGAGCGCCAAGCAGCACTGCGCGGGCGGAAGGAACGGGCCCGCAGAATGGAGCGACCCCGTCTCCGGTTCCACCTGCAGTCCTGGGAGGGTTTGCGCATCTGGCCGCACTCCTGCACTTGGGGAGAGCGATCTCATGGTTGCCCGTGCCTGTATGTCTGTCAGTCCCGTTGTGTCTCCCTAACCTCCTTTTCCCGTTTGTGTTCCCTTGTGTTCAATGTTCCTGTATGTGTGATCGTCCACGTGCCCGTGTTTAATGTATTTACCCCTTTCTTCCCAGGGAGGGTGTTTTAGAGCTGTTCGCGGCGGTTCCCACCATCGGGGGAGACGGCTCTCGGAGGCTCGTGAACCCGGCGGCTCCAGACCTGCCCGTCGGTGTTCGGGGCTTTCCAGCTACGCGGAATGCTCCGGGAGTAGCGAGCCCCTGGTGGAGGGTTCTGTCACGGTCACCGCTCCGGACCCTTCCCTGTGGGCGTGCCGCTACGTTGTCTGCGTGTCGTTATGTCCATATTTGTAGTTTCGTGGGTGTGGGTAGTTTGTGAGTGTGTTCGTAGTCGCACCTGTGCCTTGTCTCGAGATCACGAGGGTTTGTGTTAATCACCTATATAATGTGCGTTCGCGCAGTGTCTTGTGCTCGTCTTTGTCTAAAGCTTGTGTCAGTGTGAGTGTTACCTATACAAGTGCTCGCGCTATTCGTGCAGCACTTTCACTTTCGTCATTAAAGAAGCGTTCTATGTCACCGTGCCTACTCATTGTGCCTTCCTCATCCCACCGTAACAGTTAGAAGACCAATCTTGACGATACACAACTTGCAGGGACTAGCTTCTCTGCATAAGTTAACGAAGGTTAGTGTCTCAGCTTGGCGATATTATGTAAATGGAAAAAGGCAGCCTTAGTGGCATTGCATATATGTGTGTCAAATGAGAGATTCAAATAAATAGTGACACCTAAGCTTTTTGCGGTAGATTTAAGTGTTACTGAAAAACCATCTAGGGTAAGGGGAATATCAGCCCAATTGCTTCTAGCAGCATTGGGCCCAAGAATCAGCACCTCTCTTATGGAACAGGGGTCTCAAAGTGCCGGCCCCCGAGCCACATCCAGCCCGTGACACAGTTTCATACGGCCCCTCACAGGTTAACAAAATAAGTTTAAATCTGGCCCGCAATTGAATTACATTTTTTATGCTTAATTTTTATATTTTCTTTTAAACTTGTCTTTGTGGGTTTTTTTTTTTGGCATAAAAAAAAAGAAAAGCCCAGTCCAATCGTAAGCTGCACGTCTCTACGCATGTGCTCACCATAGCCAAAATGCCTTGGCAAAACTCATCCCATCCTTCTTTCCCACAAAGAAGAACCCCGCAGGTGAGGTTGAAGACAGAATGAAACCAGCAGCCAGAGACTCCTGTATCTATGAGTCCATGGCCTTCCGGTCAGGAGCTGAGCGCGAGAAAAGCCAACCCCTGGGGGCACTTGTGCCGGGTCGATGGCAATGTTGTGTGCCCAATGAGGAGGCAAGAATCCAGCCTTTTGCTTGCTGAATACCTCCTGTATGTCATGGTATTCAACAGGGACTGGCCTGAGATTGAGCAGCTCCTGTGGTCTCTTAGATGTGCTGGGGACACCACCAGTCAGGCAGGAGGCCTAGCATATTGACCCCATTGCCTGAGTGAGCGGTTGAGCCAGTCAATATCCGTGTTGTGGCGCTGAAGCCAGGGGAACCAGAGGATCAGCTAGGTTTTGAGAGCACTAATCATGTACAGCGTGATACTCTGGATATGAGGATAGGTGGGCACATTGAAAGGAACAGTCTGGCTGGACACCTATCTTAACACACCGTCTACAGCAGCAACAGAGAGGGGTGTTTCTAGGCACGCCAGCGGAATTCCAAGTGTGGTGGCCCAAGGACACATCGATGAAGCTGCCCCTGAATCTACAGAGGCGAGCAGCCTGTGGTCTGTCGCGCCATGACATTGTCACTAGGAGCATCAAACCACATAAACAGGGGTGGCTAGCAAGGTCCGTCGGGATCTCCCTACCCACTGGCGGCCCTGTCCCTTTCTTCTTCAGGTCGGGACAACTGATACGCATATAGCCTGCCCCGCCACAATACAGGCATAGCCCCCCTTGTAAACGGGCCTGTCTTTCTTGCCGTGACAGGCGGGTGTGTCCTGTTTACATGGGCTGTTCACCGTCGTTCTCCCTGGTTGAAATTAGACAGAGAAAAATACAATGTAAGGAAAACTTAAGGTAGGCCAGAGAGAATGGCGCAGCAGTGCACTCAAAAGAGCAGTAAAGAAAGACGTGATGACGAGACACCAACACGCATGTTACAGAGAGACAGAGAGAGCTCTGACTGCGGGCACATAAAGTACGGGCATGAAATAACTCCTTTAATTTGTCTCCCTTATATTGGGGAAAAGACAGGTGCAGGCCATGAGTGCTGCTTGTGCCTGAGGGAGCTGGTATCCCTGGAGCAGCCTTGACACAAACCCACACTGATGTGTTTGGCTCTGTGTGATGCAGGCGAGATGAACACAAAAGCAGCATGCTACAGAGACCTGCGTGTCCAGGTGAACCCGTCCTACTGCAGCGCTCACACCCGCCCAAACGTGGGGGTCCAGGGGGTCCTGCAATTCACAGCCCTGCCCTCCAAGGTAAGAATATCCCCCCACGCCCAGTAGCCCCTCCCAGTTAAGAGTAGCCCCACCCTCAGAAATGACAGACAGGATCTCCCTTCTTGTGCTCTTATTCTAGTGTTCATCTGTTTGTTGTGATGTTGACACTCATAGTTGGGGTCTTACATACAGTATATACATCATGAAACACCAAGGGCTTGTGTGGTATTTTTAAATATAACAGTTAGTATTTCCTTGTAAAGAAAAATGAAACCCAGTAACCAAAGCAGCCCAGTAACCAAAGCAAACAGTGTATGAGGTGTGAGCGTATGAGGTGTGAGTGTATGAGGTGAGAGTGATGTATGAGTGATTTGTCACAGAGTGCCAGGTGATTGACATCAATTGACTGTACTGTTTGGCAGTCAATAATAGGGATAGGGACAATCAAACCATGAACTCACAGGAGCTGCCTTGATATCAGCTATATTAAACTTCACTTGAAATGCTTTTTACCTTTCAGTGTATTAATAATGCTTACTGTTCCATTTAACATTTGACTTTTTGAAGTAAAGCGATGTCTTTGGGTCACATTCTTTTCGGTTCCTTAAGATAGCTGGATAGCTAAGTTACTAGCTACTAGTGTTAATCTCCCTTATGTTAGCATACAAACTAGTTAGCTAGTTAACTAGCTTGCTGGAAACTAATGTGTCAAAATGTTGCTGAAGCACTTGCCATCAAACTTTATTTTGAGTGGAGTATTAAAATGTCATTAAATTTAATAATATGAACAAAGTTATATCCTGTAACTAACTAAAAAATATATTGGAGGACTATGGAAGCTGTAGTTAAGATCGTTTGTGTAAGTCTGTGTATGAGTCTGTCTCTCTCTCTCTCTTTCTGTATCTGTTTATGTATTTTCTGGTGTGTTTGTTGATCCACTTTTAGACACAAGCTGCAAATGTCAAGAGTCTCTAATTATATATGACACAGAAACCAAGTCTTACACCATGCTTGCATATGCTGTGTTGTCTGTCTGTATCTCTTTATCTGTTGTGTATTTTTATATACAGAAAAACCCCGGAACTCAACGCTAATTCGTTCTGGAAAGAGTGTCGAGAAGTGATGCAGTCGAGTTCCGAATCAATTTTCCCCATACGAAATTACTGAAAACTAGGGGTGTCACAATTTCGATATTTAATCGAAAATTATGTCACGATCTCGAGCCTCGAAGTCAAAAAGAGGATCGACGATCCCTCCCTCTAAGCTACGCAAGCACCCACACTACGCAATGTAAAGCCTGGTTTATCACTGGGGTGGCCATACCTTAGCCAAAAGGCTATCATCCCTGCCACGTACCAGAGCTTAGCCAGAAGGCTAGGGTTGGGAGGTGTGATAAGCCCTTCTTACCTCCAGTGTTATGTAAATGAGGCGTGTCTCAGGTGTGGGTGGTTGCTGCTTCAACACACACCTTTGGCTGCCTGCCACAAGAGACTGCAAGCTCTCTTGCAAGAAGTCACAAAGTGAGAAGAAGTCAGAAGTCACAAACATAATATTTGAATTATAGTGACATATAATGGCATATTGATTATTCAAAATGGCACTGCTTTTTTAAACCTTATTTTCAGTATTTAGTCTTTTGAAAAACTGCCCATAGGTAAAGATATTTTTACATACATTTATACAAAAAACCCTCAGCTACTTGAAATAGAATAATAATCTTGAGCAATTTTAACTTATCAAGATGGTACTTTTTAGTGTGTCTCTTCCAAAAACACAACAACAATCTTACCAGAAGAAATTTCCGAGTCACTACTCTCTTTTTTTTGCCCCCCCATCTTTGGAGGACAACTTTATTTTTATGTAAGAATAAAAAGAAAACAATTCTGTAAAATACAGTACAATAGTAATAAAAATAATTGGTGGGACATACAGAGAAAAGAGGAGGAGAGAAAAGAGGGTCAGTGTTCAGTGTTCATGGTCAGCCACTGGTCAGTGTTCATCCACAACGTCCCCTCAAAAGCCCTCAATGTCTAAAATACAGTAAATAGTACAGGAAGAGGTGCCTTACACTATCACCGACTATAACAGCCTAAAATGTGGTGTCCCACCAGCCCCACTGCAGAGAGTAGCCTGTTCAGCCAACCCCCCCCCCCCCCCCCCCAAAAAAAAAAGTCAACATTGCCAGAAATTTTGATTCAAGTTAGCTTTATTGATATTCGCACAGTAACGAAACTTGTTACTCTGCACACACCTGGCACTGCCACATCATCTCTTTTCTGCACTTGCCACATGTAAACTAAGTACAAGAAATACAACGCTTAGTGGCATGATTATTCTTGCAGCCACACTTGACTTGGCACAATGCCCTTTTCCCTGTGTCAGGTGTGGGTGGTTGCTGCTGAACCTTTTCCTTGGCCACCTCCTTGGCTGCCATATGAGCCTGTCCAAGCTCTCCTGCAAGCTTCACCAAGAAGTCTGCCCATCTCTCTTTTACACCTGTGCATGTTGTTGCTCATCTATTGTGATATGCCTTCCTGGGTTGTAAGCATTGAAGCAGTTGGCAACGAAAGACCCCCAAACATTAGAGACTGCAGCAAACGGGTCAGTTGCAGCTCGTTCACTGCGTGTGTCCATGCTGTACACACATGCGTGTGTCCTGGAACCGGTATCGCTGCATAATCTTCATGATGGAGGGCTGCTGCATTGCTGGATGAGGATGGCAATGAAAGCCATTAGTTCAGGGAGGGCCATGAACCAGTTTTCATGCTGTGTCGTCTGATGTGCATGCTGAACAGTCCACTCCTGTATCGTCCGAAGCATTTTCAGAGAGATGAAACAGAGGAAACTCTGTAAGCGACTAGACACTTCACTTCTGGCAATAGCAATTGGCTCTCCATTCATGGGATGGCATTCAATTGGGCTGTGATGCCTTCCATAATGTCTACCAATCTCTTCCTCATGCCACACTGTGCCGTCTTTTGCCATCTCTGTCAGCTGCTCGTGTGACTCCATGTGACCTCTCTTTTCTGGAGGTGATGAAGTCTCGTGATCCACAGGAACATAGGTTTGAGATTTGATTAGTGAAAGGTTGAAATAATGTGAAATTGACACAAACATAATATTTGAATTATAATTCCAAAACATTTCAAGTAAGCCTCTTTTGTACTTATGTAGGATTGTTCTCACACTGCAAAAAGTAGCATTTTATTAGTCAAAATAGCTCTGATTTGTTTTACCTTTTTTGAAATAGTTTTCGTCTTTTGAAAAACTGCCACTAGGTAAAGATATTTTTACATTAATTTATACAAAAAAACCCCTTAGCTTCTTGAAATAGAATAATAATCTTGAGCTATTTTAACTTATCAAGATGGTACTTTTTACAGTGTGTCTCCTTCCAAAAACACAACAGCCATAACCAGTAAACAAAAAAGGACATTTAGTAAATCTTACCAGAAGAGATCAGCTGCTCGTGTGTCTCCATGTGACCTCTCTTTTCATACATATTCACCCAAACACATATACAGCCTCACACACACACACCCACAAACATTATTTTCAGTAGTTTTTAGCACTTTGAGTTGCATGTATGTATGAAAGGTGCTATACAAATAAAGGTTATTATTATTATTTATTATAAAAAGGGAAGGGCAGAAAAAAAACACAGCTCAAATGACCACTGCAATGGGGGAGGCCAGGGTTTTTTTCTTCTCTATCTGAGTCAGTGAACACATCCAGCAGAACAATGAACTGACACCATCACCCCCCCTAAGTGGTTGCATGTACATAACAAAGGGTGGCCTAATGGAATGCAAATGTCCCCAGAACTGCCCCCTGGTGGAGACCAGGTACAAAATTTTGGAGTGAAAATGCTGGTAGTCCTAGTGTTATACTCAGGGCTCTCAAGTCTCACGCATTGAGCGTGTGACACACGCATTTGACCGTCTTCACACGCCACACTTCCGATTTCACACGGCGAAAAAAAATATCTAGTTTATTTACCTCCGATCCATATCTATGTCGCCCTCCACTGGCGATCGATCGCGATATACAAACCCCCACCCCGCTCAACAACTTACGTTCGCCCCCCCCCCCCCCTTATGCTAGCATACAAACTAGTTAGCTAGTTAACACTAGAAGCGCCAAAGCTCCGCTGTGACGTCTACTAGAAGCGCCGCCTCTGGTCGACCTACTTATACCTAGAAGCGCCGAGCACCGGTCACTTGACCGCAGCAGCACAAAAAAAAATATATCTTTGCACTGGATCCAATTTCAGAACCCTCCTTTCATGACTTTCCCCAGAATTGTCCTTTTAATAAACTAGTATTTTTACATTGTTAAAAGAAACCCTGCACATGCTAGTTTCAATCGATTTCGCTCGTATCTCTGTAAAACAAGTTCCGGTACTCGCAGAAGATAGTTGTTGTCAATTCACCTCAGCATGGAGCGTGTGTTTACTTCATCCCTGTCGTCGCTGCCGAGACTGAATTTTAAATACGTTTCCAGTATCATTGGAGAACATTCAACAACGAACGGTTCCAAGTTAAATAGAGGCTACAAATTGTTTGTAGAATAATTTATTCACTTATACCAGGGTAAGCTAACACCAGCTAGCACTAGCTAGGTAACTAACTATTATTTAAGGTATAGCTGGTTCCATTAGTCATCCTACGGAGTGGTAAAACAGTCCATATTATTATGTTATATATTATAATATTACATATTATACTGACAGCTTTAGTTAACAATATCTAGCTAGGTTAAGCTGTGCGATTTTTGGCCCATTTTCAGCCGATTTTTCACTCGTGCGACTATTTTTGCGATCGGGCTGAGTTTCGGCTCAATCGCGTGTCGTGCATCGTATAGTTTACACAGGTAAACGAGGAGCGATTCACACCTCACGACCAACTCCCGATCAGAAATCGCAGCGTCGCAAGAATATCAAACATGTTTAAAATTCAAATCGCTCCTCGTGAGAGTATCGCACTGTTGAAGCAGCTCCACGAGCCGACTCTCCCTGCGATTTAGTCGTAGTTTGAGATGGAGCTGAGTACACGATTTAAAATATCGTACAGTGTACGCCCAGCTTTAGCAAGCCAAGGGACGTCAGCTATTGATTGTTTGGTTTACATCAGTATCAATAAAGTTCATGACACACACCAAGTTATTACGTGTTATTGTTTATTTAGTGTCCAATATAGTCGACAGCAAAGTGATGGTCAGAGCTGGATGCTACCGAGCAGAGCTGGATGCTAACGGATCACAACTAGTTTCAGAGCCGTTTCAGTGGAACAGTTGCTGTCCGCATTTGAAAGAGCAAACTCTCGACTAGTAGATGTTCGTGGTGTACTGCCAGCCGAGAGTTTGCTCTTTTCTAGCTAGATGCTATCGGATCACGGCTAGAAGCTAGTGAACCGGGGCTAGAAGCTATCGGATCGGGGCTAGAAGCTAGCGAATCGGGGCTAGAAGCTATCGGATCACGGCTAGAAGCTAGCGGATCACGGCTAGAAGCTAGTAAACCGGGGCTAGAAGCTATCAGATCACGGCTAGAAGCTATCGGATCACGGCTAGAAGCTATCGGATCACGGCTAGAAGCTATCGAATCACGGCTAGAAGCTAGCGAACCGGGGCTAGAAGCTAGCGAACCGGGGCTAGATGCTATCGGATGACGGCTAGAAGCTAGCGAACCGGGGCTAAAAGCTAGCGAACCGGAGCTAAAAGCTAGCGAACCGGGGCTAAAAGCTAGCGAACCGGGGCTAAAAGCTAGCGAACCGGAGCTAAAAGCTAGCGAACCGGAGCTAAAAGCTAGCGGACTGGGGCTAGATGCTATCGAACCGGAGCTAGAAGCTATCGAACCGGAGCTAGAAGCTAGCGAACCGGGGCTAGATGCTAGCGGGTAACAGCTAGATGCTAGCGGACGTACGTGTACTCCCAGCCGAGAGCTTGATCTTTCAAACGCGGACAGCAACTGTTCCACTGAAACCGGCTGGGAACAGTAACAGTACTGGGAACAGTAACAGTACTGGGAACAGTAACAGTACCGGGGACAGTAACAGTACTGGGAACAGTAACAGGGAACAGCACCAACTTTTAGCCACGAGCTTTAGCCGTCTGCAGCAGTGAAATGCTGGCTACACACAAAGATGCTCCGTATCACAAAGTTTTCCCCTTCATCCCTCCTAATTGCACAAACCCATTTTCTTTTCTGCTCGTCGTCAGCCGGAAAACCGTAGAAACTGAGATACGACTGTTTTTGCTTCGAGATCGAGCACCCTGGTGCACTGCAAAAGCTCTTGTTATTGGACTCTGCCATTGTTTAATGTGTAACGGAAGTAACTTTACCCTGCAACGAGAGCTTCCGGAAGAAAAAATGCGGAAGTGTGAAAAGGGCCTATAGCATTCATGAGGCAACGCGAGCTATAAATTCGTCGGGACGCGGCTACACAGTTTGAGGGAAAACTCTGCTTGGGCGATCGAACAGCAACACAGTTTGCTTGAAAGCTCGGTTTTGGCATTTGAACAGCAACATAGTTTGCGTGACTCCTCGGTTTGGGCGTTTGAACAGCAACACAGTTTCCTTGAGAGCTCGGTTTGGGTGATCGAACAGCAACACAGTTTGCTTGAAAGCTCAGCATCCTGAGCTCAATGCATCAGACAGTTTCAATTGATAATGGCGCAAAGAAACTGCCTGAAACTGTTTCATATTACAACACGACTAAATGTGGCGTTGATGTTATGGATCAAATGGCACGACTGTATTCGGTGAAAGGAGGCACCCGTCGTTGGCCTGTCACGGTTTTCTACAACCTCCTAGACCTGGCTGCAATAAATGCACATATATTGTTCAAACAGTGCATGAACGTTAACCTGAGCAGACGAAGGTTTATTCTCGAGTTGGTAAAGGAGCTGTGTGCACAGCAGAAAATGGCGAAAGCGGCTAGGGCAGTGGCACAAAAGCGAATTTTACCTGAAGCTCCTTGCCCGCCCTCAAAAAGAAAACAATGCCAAGTCAGCAGATGTTCAGGGAACAAAATGTATGACATCTGCCAGACATGTAAGCGACTGGTCTGTGGCAAATGTGCAAAGACTGCACCTAAGCTGTGTTTTGAATGTTGAGTTGTGTGAAGCTGACACACAAATCAAAACAAAGGGAACTTAATTTGAGGTGGTGAACGAAACTTATTCAATATACGCTAAAGAGAGACGGGATGCACCCGTTGTTGGCCTGTAGCTGTGTTCTACAACCTCCAAAACCTGGCTGTAATTAATAAATATTGTTCAAACAGTGCATGAACTTTAACCACAGCGGTGGAGGTTTATTCTCAAGTTCACAATTCACTACATAAATGGAACTTAACACTAGAAGCGCCAAAGCTCCGGTCATTTGACCGCTGTGACGTCTACTAGAAGCGCCGCCTCTGGTCGACCTAATTATACCTAGAAGCGCCGAGCACCGGTCACTTGACCGCAGCAGCACAAAAAATAATAATATCTTTGCACTGGATCCAATTTCAGAACCCTCCTTTCATGACTTTTCCCAGAATTGTCCTTTTAATAAACTAGTATTTTTACATTGTTAAAAGAAACCCTGCACATGCTAGTTTCAATCGATTTCGCTCGTATCTCTGTAATATTGTCGTCGTCGCCTACACTTCAAGACTGTGATTCTCTTTTCTGCCAGCGGGTGTCGCAAAGATTCGTATGTCATTTAATATTTAGTATAACTAAATAAAGATCAATAGTTTTCAAAACTAAATTATTCAAAGTTCAAACTGATTATTGTGTAAAGACAAAACGGAATTCGTCCGTTGAACGAAAGTGAAAGTGTTTCACTTTCCAAAGTCTTAAAATATATACTTTATTTATTAATATTATTTAATATATACTATATATAAGTTTACATCAATGGTTTTCAAACCGTGAGAGCGTCTTGCTTTGCCTAATAAATGCTTTAGTAGTTTGCAGGAATTCTGCGAATGGTAATTAGCCTACTTATCAAGTCAATATCTCAAAGAAATGATCTCTCGGGTATAATCCCTCTTCGCCAGGGCTAGCTGTTAGATACATACATTATGTATGGCTGCTTTTGACACACTGGCATTACAAAAGAATTAAGCAGAATGCAAGTTACGTATGTAAATGCATACCTTTGCGAGCGAAACTGAGATGATGGCATGGGCGGTGCTGTTATGAACACTTTATTCACAATAGCATTCATGAGGCAACGTGAGCTATAAATTCGTCGGGACGCGGCTACACAGTTTGAGTGAAAACTCTGCTTGGGCGATCGAACAGCAACACAGTTTGCTTGAAAGCTTGGTTTTGGCGTTTGAACAGCAACATAGTTTGCGTGACTCCTCGGTTTGGGCGTTTGAACAGCAACACAGTTTGCTTGAAAGCTCGGTTTGGGCGATCGAACAGCAACACAGTTTGCTTGAAAGCTCGGTTTTGGCGTTTGAACAGCAACATAGTTTGCGTGACTCCTCGGTTTGGGCGTTTGAACAGCAACACAGTTTGCTTGAAAGCTCGGTTTGGGTGATCGAACAGCAACACAGTTTGCTTGAAAGCTCGGTTTGGGTGATCGAACATCAACACAGTTTGCTTGAAAGCTCGGTTTGTGTGATCGAACAGCAACACAGTTTGCGTGACTCCTCGGTTTGGGCGTTTGAAAGGTTGCATAGTGCATTATAAAAATGGCACAGAGAATCATGTACACCCCAAAGCAAGTGCTGGACATGCTGTGCAATATTGATGAGATGGAATCGGAGGGCGAACAATGTGAGGTGTCGGATGGAGAGGGCGAAAGTGAAATGGATCTGAATCTTGAATCTGATTCAGAATCGGACTCTGAAACTGAGTGTGGTGGTGACTCATTTCAGGCCAAAGACGGTACGGTGTGGTTTGAAACTGCTGGCAAACCTCGGGGTAGAGCACAAGAGTGCAATATTGTGAGAGAAACCCCAGGGCCTACGTGTTATGCCAAGGACAAAATTAAAAGTCCACTGACCAGCTTACTGTGTTTGATTGACACAGAAATGTGGGGCGCAATTCTGAAATACACAGAGGCAGAGGCTGAACGAAATAATGCTCAGTTCAAACTAACAGCTGACGAATTGAAAGCATTTGTGGGTCTCGTTTATTTGAGAGGTATAACAGCTGGTAAAAGCATGAAACTTGATGAATACTGGTCTGCTGACTTAGGAAATCCCATTTTCAAAGAGACAATGTCTAGACAGACATTCAGAGATATCATGCGCTATCTGCGCTTTGATGACAAGAGCACAAGGGCTGCCCGCCTTGCGACTGATAAATTTGCTATGATCTCGGAGATATTTGATAAATTTGTGAAAAACAGTATTGCTTCTTACACGCCCGGTGAGAACATAACTGTTGATGAGCAACTGTTCCCAACTAAAGCTCGCTGTCGTTTCACTCAGTACATGGCCAATAAACCCGATAAATTTGGGATTAAGTTCTGGGTGGCCGCTGATGTTGAAACAAAATATATGTTGAACGCCATTCCCTATCTAGGAAAAGATGAAAGCAGGCCGGCTGGTCAACGGTTGTCTGAAAATATTGTGTTGCGTTTGATGGAGCCTTTCACGGGTAAAGGAAGAAATGTAACGACTGACAATTTCTTCACTTCATTGGCACTTGCAAACACCCTTTTGGCGAACAAAACCACTATTGTTGGTACGATGAATAAAATGAGACGTGAGATGCCCCCATGTACACAGGCACAGTCTGAAAGATTTTCCACCAAGGTGTTGCGGGCTGGAAAAATAACTCTAACGATTTACCAGGCAAAACCTAAAAAAAATGTATGCATCCTGAGCTCAATGCATCAGACAGTTTCAATTGATAATGGCGCAAAGAAACTGCCTGAAACTGTTTCATATTACAACACGACTAAATGTGGCGTTGATGTTATGGATCAAATGGCACGACTGTATTCGGTGAAGGGAGGCACCCGTCGTTGGCCTGTCGCGGTTTTCTACAACCTCCTAGACCTGGCTGCAATAAATGCACATATATTGTTCAAACAGTGCATGAACGTTAACCTGAGCAGACGAAGGTTTATTCTCGAGTTGGTAAAGGAGCTGTGTGCACAGCAGAAAATGGCGAAAGCGGCTAGGGCAGTTGCACAAAAGCGAATTTTACCTGAAGCTCCTTGCCCGCCCTCAAAAAGAAAACAATGCCAAGTCGGCAGATGTTCAGGGAACAAAACGTATGACATCTGCCAGACATGTAAGCGACTGGTCTGTGGCAAATGTGCAAAGACTGCACCTAAGCTGTGTTTTGAATGTTGAGTTGTGTGAAGCTGACACACAAATCAAAACAAAGGGAACTTAATTTGAGGTGGTGAACGAAACTTATGCAATATACGCTAGAGACGGGATGCACCCGTTGTTGGCCTGTAGCTGTGTTCTACAACCTCCAAAACCTGGCTGTAATTAATAAATATTGTTCAAACAGTGCATGAACATTAACCACAGCGGTGGAGGTTTATTCTCAAGTTCACAATTCACTACATAAATGGAACTTAATTTGAGGTGGGGAACGAAACTTATGCAATATACGCTAAAGAGAGACGGGATGCACCCGTTGTTGGCCTGTAGCTGTGTTCTACAACCTCCAAAACCTGGCTGTAATTAATAAATATTGTTCAAACAGTGCATGAACATTAACCACAGCGGTGGAGGTTTATTCTCAAGTTCACAATTCACTACATAAATGGAACTTAATTTGAGGTGGTGAACGAAACTTATACAATATACGCTAAAGAGAGACGGGATGCACCCGTTGTTGGCCTGTAGCTGTGTTCTACAACCTCCAAAACCTGGCTGTAATTAATAAATATTGTTCAAACAGTGCATGAACATTAACCACAGCGGTGGAGGTTTATTCTCAAGTTCACAATTCACTACATAAATGGAACTTAATTTGAGGTGGGGAACAAAACTTATGCAATATACGATACATGTAAATCACCGAATGGTGATAACGCTCGGTGATAACATGGTCGTTAGGACGTGGGATCACACATCGGCTATTCACCGATCAAACACCTCATTTGAAACGGCAACACAATACGGCAAGATAAAAAAGTGAACATTAGAGAGGACAGAGGCAACTATATTCGTGAAGCCATCCGTATCATTTTAATAATTTTGCGTTTTGTTACGCAAAGGTACATAGCCTACCTTTTATAATGATATTTTTGTAATTATTTTGCCTATTTATGCTTTTTGTTCTTTGTCTAACACAAAACATTATAGACATTTATTTGTAGATTTGTTATGTTCACCATAGCCTACAATTCACTAACATACACAACTTTTAGGCATTAAAACTTGAAATGGCGTAACATTGAGTATACAAACAAACTTGCTTTAGCTCGGTCTACGGGCTTCACTTTGCTACTCTGAGTATCGAACAAGCTTTTTGTGGATGTGGGGGTGGAAGGCTGCAGCGCAGTCTGTTTCATTAGCAAGACAAAAGACGTGAACGCTTCACAGTGGGGGTGCGGGCCAGTGGGTTAGTGGTGTGGCGAACGAACATGATAATCTAGTGACATATATGCCAACAGAATAACACACAGACAAATAAGCAAACTATTACACTAACCAAGAAACAAAACTGAAACTATATTTTGCATTTGCGTTTTCGCACAAACCAGGAAATGCAATATTAAACTAAACAAAACTGACAATGGGGAAGCTACTGAAAACAAGGTCACAAGGCACTGATTCTAAATGGTTCAGTCACATTAATTTGTTAACATATTGACGTTACGTGCAAATGTCACCATTACGAATATTTTGTTTGGGCAGCTCATTCTTCCTTTTGTGCAAAACGCCATCTAGCGTTAATTATGTGTCAGTACCAGCTCCCCTGTGTAAAGACTCAGCGGTCTTTTGACCGCCCGAGGCGCGCTTTAAGTAGGTGAAAACAACACGGCGCTAGTAGGAGGTGGTGAAAGCGGTCAGATGACCGGCCCTCCGCGCTTCTAGGTATAAGTATGTAAATGAGGCGCGGCGCTTCTAGTGTTAACTAGCTTGCTGGAAACTAATGTGTCAAAATGTTGCTGAAGCACTTGCCATCAAACTTTATTTGCAGATATTGCTTTAGTTAGTTTAGGTAGTGCTTTATTGGAACAACTCGTGCACCCTCAATCTGCACACAGTGGAAATATAACAAATGGCCCGTCTCTTGCCTTGGCACTTGTACAAAGAGAACAAATATGAGAACTACAGACTGGCACACAATTAAAAAAATAATAATATCGTAAAATAACAATGGTATGTATAAAGCACACATATCTCACATCCACTTTTCACTATTTACAGTATAATTCAACCACATGTGTCACGTTGAGGACCCCGGCCCCTCCCTTTTGGGCGTGTGTATAAGTTGTCCACGTGCTTTGTCTGCGTCTGTGGAACTCCGGTGGTGAGGGCTATGTCGCGTGATAATTTGTCTCACCTGTGAATCGTCTCGTAATCACGTGGGGCTAATGTGGTCTGTCTATTTAATGTGCGCTCGCGCAGTGTGCTGTGCTCGTCGTTGTCTAAGTTTACACGTTGCTGTGTGTGTGAGAAGTTGTATGTTGCTCGTGCGCTATTGCGCAATCTTTGTAAATAAACAAAGTGACGTCAGTCCAAAGAGGATTCTGTGTCTCGTCCTTCGCCGACCCACGAACGTCACAGAACAACGAGCCGACCAGAGACACCAGGACCATGCCGGGCTATGCAACCCGGCCGAAGAAGGCAACTCGCCCGAGTAAGCGGCGTCACTGCGCTTCGTACTCCCCCCCGCGCCGCGACTCTACGCCAACTCTGGCGCAGCTGAAGCGGGACCCCGAGTGCGCCTACCTACTGTGCGCGGCTCGGGAGACCTCCATACCAGAGTTGGCGGAGGAGTACCGCAAGACAGCGGCGCGGGTGTGGGAAGAGAGACACTCCGCGCCTCCAAGGGAGCTCTCGCCCATACGGGTTAACGTCCCCGAGCTATACGGGACAGGGACGACAACAAAGGGCGAGCTCGAGGGAGACTCCTCCCCGTGCCACAAGATCGGACCCACGCAGGAGCAGCTGGAGACAGCCAGCTTGCCTGAAAATATAAAAAAATTGTATAAGGAAAGTATAAGGAAAGATTCAAGTAACGGGGTTTAAAAGCAAACAACATCAAAAAATGTTTATAGGCCTACTTGCCGAGACGCACCGCGACGAGACGACACGACCGAAACAACAAAGTTTTTTTTTCGCCTTAGGCGTTTTAAATGGTATGCCATGTTGGTTGTTGTCGTGTGAAATGAAAGACGTTGATGACATAACTTGCACTTTACTTTGTTTGATTCATCTTTATCTTTTTCAAAATACTTTTGAAGTTTTTTAGTAGCCATTATAATCTCGGCAGATGCTGCGTATTGTGTTGCGTGTTCAGCTCCGCATGTTTGGATTGTGCAACTGCAGGGTGTGATTTATTAATGTGTAGTAAGGAAGATGCCTGTTGTTAATGCATTGATGATTTTATTTCACAAAAGGCTATATATAACGAAAACGAGACATTTCATGTAACAACTAATGCTTAGCAGCATCCTTGGGCACCGCCATGCAGTTAGAATGGTACATTCGACTATGACGTTCATAGTCGACTAGGGGGTATAGTCGTATGTTTCTAGGGTATGTTTCTAGCCTTGTTGTCTGTTTCTATGGTTTCCCCACGTCTGCCATGTCCATGTCGTTATTGTCTTCACCTGTTTCTAGTCTAGTTCAATGTATTTATAGTCCTCGTGTCTCCCATGTCGGTATCTGTTATTTTGTGCTACTTACCTGTTTGTTCTCTTGCCTCGTTCGTGCTCTAGTGGATTTAACTGTTTCTGTTTCGTCTTCATCGTAAGTACGTTCAGCCTAGTCTTTGTTTCCCCTGCCTTGTTCTTTGTGCCACCGTGCCCGTTTATATTTCACGTTTGGACTGCCTACCCTTTATGACCCCTGCCCGGTATTACGACTCTGCCTTTGGAATTCCATTCAATAAATCTCGCTCTCCTCAGCGTTTGTGTCCGCCTCCCTGCTCTGCCTCACGCAGTTCGTTACACTGTTAAAGTGCACTATTGCACTAAATATTTCCCAGCACATTAAACTTAAAGTTTAATATTTATACATATAGTCGAAATGATTCGATATAATTTGCTTTTTTATCACATTATTTAATGGTTGTTTATTTTCAAAACGCCCAATCTTAACGTCTTCACGTTCTCTCATGTTTCGTCCTGGAATTAGAGGCTTGTACTTGTTAACGTAATACAGGAGAACTGTTCAGTCAGACAGATATTTGTTGTGAAACGAAATAGTTTCAATTTCAAGCATTTTCAAGTACTTCAGCCTAAATTCCAGCAATTTTCAAATCTGAAACACAAAGCAACATTAAAATTCGTCAGGTAAATGTTCCTTCCCCTGTTTTTGAGGGATGTTTCTTTATACTACCACATATCGTTCGCGCGAGGTGCGGCGGAGTCGCGCGCTATGGTCACTTGTGAGACGGCTGCCCCCGCTGCCCGCATTGTTTCACTTTCGGTATATCCCTTGGGATGCCTATGTCTCAAGTGATTGAATAAATTTGTTGTACTGGCATCGGACGTTTTCACGTGTTCTTTGCACACTTTACATATCGCTGTATGTTGGTCTTGGTCAGTGGAAGAAAATCTGAACCAATTTCAGATTACATAGGTGGATTTCCTCTTCTTTACCAGATGCTCGGTTTGGCTTTCAGCCATCGTTGTCCACGCAGTTTTGTGTTTCACAAACACAACATGGAGGCGTGGAAGACGCACAGTTCGCTGTGATTGGTCAGTTCTACGCCATACGTCTGACGCATTGGCGGGAACCAGCATTTAAAAAAGTCATTGCGCTGATTGGCAAAGGCGATCTATGTGATTTCTCTAATTTGGTAGATCGCCTGCGATTCTCCACTCGTTATCGCCATTCACGATTTTATATCGTCATATCGTGCACCCCTAATAGAAAGCATCACTCATCCGTTCTTGTGATGGTTATTTCTCTTGGTGTAAAATAGCATAAAAGTAAACCAAAATATCATTACAGAAAAAAGATTTTACATTAAGTCAAATGTGTCTTGGACATTCATTTACACACACATCACTCCTGTTTACAGTTTTTTGCAGCTGCTAAGACCCAAAAAGTCGTACTTATAGCACAATTTTGGAAACCACTAACCCATGTAGCCTATCTATTGACCTGGTACACTAAACCACTTACACTCACTTCAGAAATTCTAAAACACACTTTTTGTAAAACCTTAAACAGTTCTTTACATAAGACACAACATTCAAAACTGAAAAGCACATTTTCTTTTGGAAAACACAGCCATGCAATGGCTACACCCACCTACCAAAATCCAAATCCAGTCCTCACAGGTGAAAACACTTCTAGCCATTTTTTACAAATCTTTAGACATCAGAGCCTAATGCCTATAAAGAGGCAACAAGTTGCAAATCTTGGTGTGCACATTACTGGAGTTCAATATTGCATAGAGATGACGATGAAGAGGATAAAATTGAGGAAGAGGACGAGTCACTCTGATTGACCATGTCGTCAACTTTGCGTTGAGATTTTTGGAGGCAAAGGGTCCAGCCTAATATGTGCTGCTACACTGTAGCATCATCTAGACATTTCAAAATGAGGATAAGTAGACCTATCCACTATATATCATATTTTGCACTGCTAGACTACCACTTGCTTCTGAACGAATATGGCTATCCACCTCAGAACAGAAAGAGATCATTGTCAATATGGTCAGAGCGAACAATAGCATGCATTTACAATAACTACAACAGCGCATCGTTACTGACAATGTTACCATCCAACATCCATTCAGTGAGGTTATCCATACTGGGCCAGTGGCAACGTGAAACAACTGCACTATGAATATGTTCAAGCATGCTCTGCTATCCACTCACTGATACTTCAGTCCAGTGTCCTGTGCCACACAGTATTGACACAGTATCTTTATGCCTATTTCATACTGTTGTACAATACTGTAATGAACATCATAGGACACTGTATCATTGTTAGAGACCCTGGCAGCAACATCACAATGTGTGCAGCTATTTGCCAGAATGGTGGTGTTCATCATCATGCCATTCTTGGTCCCTATAACACTGTGCACATCATCACCTTCTTCAACACAGAGCACAACACACTTATTCTCCATCACTAGGGGGATGAACCAGAACAGTCTGGGTTTGTTGTCATCTGGAACAATGTACCATTGTACTCCCTCCCTCCCTCCCTTTGGGAGGGTCCCTCAGAGAAATTAAGATTCCAGCAGCATCATGACAGTAGTAGAAGATAGAGATTAAAGAGATTAAGCTAGTCCTAATAATAATAAATATAAAAAAAAAAACAATAGGATATAAAGAGCCAAAGTGGTATTGCACATAATTATTGCACTGTTTAAAATGTTTTTGCACTGGTTATGTCATAATGAGCCTTTAAGTTATTGTATGTAGTCCAGTTAATGTTAGTGTATTGTATGTAATCCGGTTAGTGTCCGATTAGTGTCTGTTTTCCTGTGACCCCCTCCTCCCCTGCAAAGAGGAGTTGTACAGTCCAATGGCATGAAGGACAAAGGAGTTTTTGTACCTGTTGGTCCTGCACTTGGGAAGGAGCAGTCGGTCACTGAACACACTCCTCTGGTTACTGATGACAGTGTTCAGAGGGTGACTGGCATCGTCCATGATGCCCAGCAGTTTGTCCAGGGTCCTCTTCTCTGTCACAGTCACTTGTCCAGCTTGTAGAAGCAAAAAAAAATTTGCATAAACAAAATAAGATATTTACAAAAACAAAGTGTGATAGTTCACAAAGTTCCTCAAAGTTCTCACAAAGTTCCTTCAATAATCAACATTTATGTCTCTCAGCATTATTACATACCCATCCAACCAACTCTAATCACGCAAAGCAGGCCTTTTATAGCACTACACAGGAAGTGGTGTGATGTCACTTCCTGTATTTTTGATGGGATACCTAATCATAAAAGCTCCCTAGAGTACCATATTTGTTTCCTCAAAAAGATAAGAATAAGAAGAACATTCAATCACGTATCTCTTCATTTTCTTATTAACCAAAGACATAAAGAAGCAAATGTCCATATCTATATTGTCTTGGAGGGCAGCTCCATCACAAGATCCATCCATCTTCACAATGCTGATAGACCTTGTAACCCACTCCTGCCATATAACAATGTTTACTTGGGTCAAAGGATTCAGCGAAATATCTTCTGGACATCGGTTATACATGTAAATTATACATACATTTGCAGGGCTCTCAAGTTTTGGATTCATGTCAGAGTGTGAGAGTTCTTGACGGGGGGTGGCGAACGTTAATTGTTGAGCCGGGGGGTGTGGCGAACGTAAGTTGTTGAGTGGGGTGGGGGTTTGTATATCGCGATCGATCGCCAGTGGAGGGCGACATGGATATGGATTGGAGGTAAATAAACTAGATTTTTTTTTCTCGCCGTGTGAAATCGGAAGTGTGGCGTGTGAGCGTGTGAAGATGGTCAAATGCGTGTCACGCTCAATGCGTGAGACTTGAGAGCCCTGCATTTGGGTCATGTGTCTGTAGCGTTTGTTCCGGGTAAGAGTATTGCTGGCGTCACGACGCGTGTGACTGCCGCTTCTCCCCATGTCCCTTGTGTGATTATCTGGTCTGTTGTATTCAGTGTTGGGAACGTTACTTTAAAAAAGTAATTAGTTAAGACTTCCGGTGAGGCGCAAGGCGGGATGGACGTGTCACACTGAGCTCTACCTGAACAACCCTTATTTTGAATTTTAACAAGAGATCTAACGCAATATAACTGAGAAAATTTTACACCCGACACCTTTTAACACGATGCCGAACAAAAAACCTCCAAGTTCTCCTCAAAAACAACCTGAAATTGCAAATAAGCGTTTCAGAGCTAACCTTCCATCCGAGGAGGTAGCCATGCTAATCCAGCAAACCGTTGAGGCGGAGAGAGAGACCTTACGAGAGCTGGTGAGCGATATGCTTTCAACCACACTGGAAAAAGCTCTCTCCCCGCTCACTGCCAGAGTTTCTGAAAACGGGGAACTACTTCGCTCACTCCAAGACAAGTTTAACACTCAAGACAAAAAAATCGAAATGCTAACTTCCAAGACCGATAGCCTTCAGGGCTCGGTTCGCCAAGTGAAAAAAGACGCCGATCACTGCCTGAACGAGCTGGGAAAATTTCATCTGAAAATGGACGAACAGGAGGATCGAGCAAGGAGGAACAATATCAGGATTGTCAACTTACCACCCGGAATCGAGGGCGACGATGCCGCTGGATATCTGAGGAAAATGCTGCCTAAATGGATTCCGGTGCTACAAGCTACAGCTACCCTGCCGCTGGAAATCGACAGGGCGCATCGTATTTACTCCGCGAACTCCTCCAAGCCTCGCACGATGATTGTACGCCTGCTGCGGTATCCAGATCGCCAGGCGATTTTACAAGGTGCGCGGAAAGTTAAGCCAACTCTCTCAGACGGCACTCGCCTGGAATTCTACGCTGACTACAGCTCGGGCACTTCACGCCGGAGAAATGCTTTCAAAAGCGCGAGAGCTCATCTTCGCCAAAGAGGCATAGACTCCTTTTTGATCTACCCAGCCACTCTGCGGATCAACCTTGACGGCGATAAACGATCGTTTGAATCGGTACAGGATCTGGAGCACTATTTGGCAGGACACAAGTCACTGGGCGCTTCGGAAATAGAGGTTAGCAACCCATTCGCTCAGTTAGACGTAGAGTAAAGGATAGCTTACATTTCAATATGTCTGAAAGTGTCCCATATCCACCGCTATGTGAGCTAACTGATCATAGGCTACTTAAGTTACCTCCAGAGTAAAGGAAAGAGAGACACTGACTGTAAAACAGCGCACCACCTTTTCCCCTATACATACAATTTTTTGATTACGGTTGCTAAAAGGGGAAAAGAGTCCTTATTATATACATTTACCTCCTTACTGTTAGAGCTTATTGTTTGCGTGGATCTTCAGCCACTATTTTTGCTAGATACAATTTGGGTTGCCACAAGTTCAGTGTTACAACATCGCTCTGTGTATCTCACGGAATTTAGCTATAGAAGGGATTTCGGGGAGGGAGGGGGCATGGATTATCCAATGCATAAACCACCACAATAATTGTTGCATACTTTGTTTTGCCATATCCTCAGACATTCTCACGAGTTTTTCAGACCCTCTACATTACTTAGACTATGGGTAGCCACACTATATTGTCACTGAATGTGAAGGGTTTGAATTCAGCCTTTAAGCGAACCAGTGTGTTAGATTACCTGCGAAGAAACAAAGTAGATATAGCACTCTTACAGGAGACCCACCTCAGTCCAGCAGATGTTCCTAAATTACAGAACAGTACTTACAAACCAATTATAGCATCAGGGGATGGCTCCCATACCAAAGGCGTAGTGATTCTAATAAAACGGAAGCTGAACTTAAGAATAGAAAGGACCAGTGCAAACAATTCAGGTAGACTAGCGTATTGTTGCACTGTGATAGAAGGTAGAAAAATAGCCTTTGTAAGTATATACGCTCCGACTGTTTACGATTCCAGTTTTTTCCCTCTGATTGCAAAATAATTGCTCTCACTAAATGATTATCTTTTAATTATCGGATCAGATATGAACACATTCTTTGATTCTAACTTAGATAGGACTAACATATCACTGTCTACAAATCAGACTCTCTCATCTAAAATGCTAAGGGGGTTTTCTAAAGATTTGAATGTTCTTGATATATGGCGAATTAAAAACCCTACAGTTAAGGAATACACCTTTTTTTCAGCCCCTCACAAAATGTCCTCTAGAATAGACTACATCCTATCCTCTGCTCGTTTACTTTCTACAGTCAAGTCCATCACAATCCAACCACGATACCTTTCTGATCATAATCCTATAATTGCTGAATTTGATTTAGTGTCTATTGAGAAAGCCTCGTCGAGGTGGAGGTTTAATACCACACTCCTACAAGATGAAGTCTACATTAATCAAGTCAAGCCAAAATTAACAGAATTTATCCAACTGAATTTAAATAGCGTTCCAGACCGGATGTTTGTATGGGCCTCAATTAAGGGATTTCTGAGAGATAATGCCATTGGATACTCATCTCACCTTAAAAAATCAAGACAAAACATGATAATAAAACTAGAATATACCTGTAAAGAATTAGAAAAAGAACTAAACTCTCACTACTCAGAGGAAAAGGAATCGCAACTGAAGATACAACAAGCGGAACTGAATGACTTAGTTAAACATAAAGTTGAATATTTAATGCACACCACAAAGTATAAATACTATTCGGAAGGTAGTAAACCATCTAGACTCCTAGCACTGACTCTCAAAAAACAAGAAAATGATATGAACATTTCATCAATCCGTGATCCTATTAAGGGCATAGTGTCAACTAGTTCTGAAATCAATGACTCATTTCAGACCTTTTTTACCAAACTTTATCAATCTGAATCCTTATTCTCCCAAGAACTGTACAAGGATTTCTTCTACAATTTGGAACTTCCCATCCTATCATCTGAAGAAGTGAATTCGTTGGAATCACCAATAGCACTAGATGAATTATATGCAGCTCTTAAACACACCAATAAAGGCCGATCGCCCGGTATTGATGGGCTCCCAGCTGAGCTTTACCACGCTCTTTGGGACATACTGGGTCCAGTTTGGCTCGACACTTTAAACTTTGCTCTTGACAAAGGCTATCTTTTCAGAGACTTGAATACAGCCCTTATAACTGTAATACACAAACCAGGCAAAGATCCTCTGGATAGTGCTAATTATCGCCCTATTTCTTTATTAAATGCAGATATAAAGATCTACGCCAAAGCACTGACTTTGCGTCTTGAGAAATTTGTAGGGAGATTAGTACATCCTGACCAAACAGGATTCACGAGGGGTCGGCTGGCAGCTGACAATATCAGGCGCTTACTCCTTGTCATTGGTGAGAATGAGAGAACTAACTCCCCAACAGGACTTCTCTTCCTGGATGCAAAAAATGCATTTGATAGATTGGAATGGCAGTATCTTTGGAGAGTATTGGAAGAATTTGGATTTGGCCCTAAATTTATTAAAATGATACAGTTATTGTATAGAAATCCTTCTGCTAGGGTCTGTACAGGAGGAACTTATTCTGATATATTTAACATTTTTCGTGGGTCTAGGCAGGGATGCCCACTGTCACCACTGTTATTTAATCTCTCATTGGAACCACTTGCTCAGTTTATAAGAAAAGACAATACCCTATCACCAATAACTATAGGGCCATCAAAACATGCTGTGTCATTATACGCAGATGACACTCTAATTTATCTTTCTGAGCCTAAAAATACGCTACCAAGGGCAATTCAAGTTTTAGATCAATTTGGACAACTCTCTGGTTTTAAGATAAATTTTAGCAAATCGGTTCTTTTATTACTCAACATAAAGGAGGATAACATAAATATCCCTGCTGGGATTATCGTAGCCAAAGAGACTACCTACCTAGGGGTCCAGATAAAAACATCTGTGTCTGCTACAGTCAAGACTAATTATGATATTATATCTAAAAAAATAAATAATGATATTAATAGATGGATGCCTTTACCAACATCAGCTCCTTCACGTATAGCAATAACAAAAATGAACATCCTACCACGAATAAATTTTATAAGCTCAATGCTACCACTACAACCCCCAACAGACTTCTGGAAAAAATTGGACTTTTTAATAAAAAAATTCATTTGGAATAACAAACGCTCACGGATCAAATGGTCAGTTCTACAGCTACCTAAATCCCAAGGTGGTTGGGCATTGCCAAATTTCAAGTTTTATCATTGGGCTTGCACGTTACAAAACCTAAAACATTGGCTAAACACTGAAGGCCATCCATCCTGGCTATCTACGGAGGAATATCTAGTCTCACCGGTTAGGATCAAAGACTATTTGTTTTCTGGCATATCCCACTCCCAAAGCTTACTACGGCATGGTCCCATTATATCATATATGTTGAAAACTTTTAAGTTAGTTGAGAAGTACCTTGGTGTGGATATAACATGGCATAAAGACTCTCCGCTATGGTTAAACAGACGATTACTCACTGGAAATAAACAATTTACAACAGGCCCATGGACTAATAAAGGTATATTCGTATTGGAGGACATTAATGGTGAGGAATCACTATTAAGCTTTCAAGACTTAATTTCTCGGTACAACATTCCAAAGCACTCTTTTTTTTACTACCTCAGATTGAGATCTGCATTGAAATCCCAAAAAATCAATTGGGGAGCAGGACTAGAATATCACCCAATGATAGAATGGATACTGAAAACCCCTAGAAAAACCATGTCCTTTATATATTTATCTTTACTTTCTCATTCAAAAACAAAGATACATAACAGGAAAGATTGGGAAGCAGACCTCCCTCTCAATGATGTTGAGTTAGACTGGAAAGTCATATGGAAAAACGTTACGGCTTCTTCTAACAATCCGAATCACCAGTTTATACATTACAAAATGTGTCATAAAATGTATATAACACCACGGAAAAGGTACCAGATGGGATTAGCCACCCACCCCTACTGTACATTTTGTAATAACAATACCTTAGGTACTTTTATGCATACTTTCTGGACTTGTCCAGAAGTGTCAACATTCTGGAATAAGGTAATTAGAACTCTCCCTTCATTAACGGACACTAATTTCCCAATAAGCCCATCTCTGCATCTTTTACTTGACAGTTCTACTTTTCCTACGACAGAGAGTACGGAAAATCTGGTTGGCTGGCATGACGGCCGCTAAAAAGGTGATTGTTCAGCGCTGGCTTCCGCCCCACTCGCTTTCCCATACACATTGGTTGCACTCTCTCTTAGATATTCTCTACTTAGAACTGTCTTCAGCTAGAGTCAATAGAGCACATCCAGATATACTGAGGATATGGCTAAATGTAATTGAAGATGCGAAAATTCTCCTTTTATCATGATCACTTTCTGTACATGGAATTTGTCTCTATATACATATTGTGCTAAGTGAGTGGTGGCTGGGTGGGAAGGGATAGTTATGGGTAACGTGAACTGATTTTAGTGGGTTAAATGTGGGTGGGTGAGGTGGGATGGGATGGGATTTAAAAAGAGAGATTTGTTTATACTGTTTGTTCCATCTGTTGTCTGGAAAATCCTCAATAAAAACTTGATAAAAAAAAAATTAAAAAAAAAGTAATTAGTTATAGTTACTCACTACTTGTTCAAAAAAGTAACAGTTAGTAACTGAATTACTCTATAATAAAAGTAACTCGTTACCAGAGAAAGTAACTATTTGCGTTACAGTTAAAAAAAGTTATATGCCAATGAATAAGGATTTTTTGAAAAAGCAGTTTTTAGTCAGTTGAAATGAGTAGATCAGAAAGGTGTTTAAATTTTGATATTTATTGCACATCCACAGACCAGTGCAGGATAAAATCCTTTAATATCCCAAATCTTTGTAAAAAAAATAAAAATAGTAAACAGTTACAGTATATAAAGTGCATTTACATCTATCAAATAAAATTAAATTCTCTCAAGCTGAGACAACTGTTTGTTCACAACAGAAGTAAACTTAACAATACAACCTCTATTCTTAATTAAATAATTCAAATACCCAGTCTGGTAGACATTCAGGAACTTCAAGTATTTTCTTAAATAATGTTTATATTGCCACCTTGAAAATGCTAATTTTTCTTCGGCTTGCTCCTGACTCGCCATTTCTGTCTCTTCTCCATTTGTGTCTTGTGCTTTGGCGCGCATGTAAAAACACTGGCTCTGATTGGCTACCATAACGCTGCCTTAGACAATCGCTTTAAACAGGTGTTACACCGAGAACTGTGATCTATCGAGATCTGTTACTTCTCACTAGTCTGGGCAGCGGTCCGCTCGCATTACTGTTAGTATATCAATATATAGTAACGCACCGCTTTTAATGACCAGTAATGTCAACGGCGTTGTAACGACAGGAAAAGTAATGAATTATATTATCCCGTTACTAACAAAATGACGCCGTTACCTAACGTCACTGTCACTCTGGACAGTGTTATTCGCAACACTGGTTGTATTGTATCATTCCAACTGTACTTTGCTCTGTATGCTGGTTAAATTTGGCTTTACTACTGTAGCTGTACTCTGCTTCGTCCGCAACGACAGCACAGGCTGTTCAACTGTGGGTGTTGTGGATGCTGCCATTAATTGCCTTAATGTCACTAGCATGGTCCCCAGTTCTGTCTGGCTACATGCACTCAACGTACTGCTCACCGCCTCCTCACTGCCCCCAGTTTGTAACCTATACGGCTAATGAATTGTACAATTGGGACCATTTCTATATGCCGTCGTCGTTATGTCCGTCGTGGCTCTGGTCCTTACCACAACAGAACTGTACACCATTCTGTTGGCAAGAACATAATCTCCTTGTGGACTACATCTCAGCCAGTGGTACCCTGCATGTGTTGATGCGCTAATCTCTGCAATTTGCGCTGTCTTCCTCCTGCTTCTCCTGGTACCACTTTTGGATTACTGAATGTTCGCTCCCTATCCAGCAAATCATCTGTGCTACAGGAACTCACTCTGGACAATGGTATTGACATTCTTTTCCTAACTGAGACCTGACAACAAGCTGGTGACTACTTTGCTCTAAATTAGGCAACGCCACTGAACTTCAGATATATTTGTAAACCTCGTTCTTCTGGACGAGGTGGACTAGCTGTGATTTTTAATAGTAAAGTCAACATCACAGAAGTTAGTCTTGCACCTGTAACATCTTTTGAATATATTGCTTTTAAATTAGTCTATTGTCCTCCTAAACCTAATGTTTAATTCCAGTCTGAATTATCTGGGTTACTCACACTAGCCTGTTCAATCTCTCCCTGTCTTCTGCTAGTTGGTGATTTTAACATTCATGTGAACTCTGAGGACTTGCTAAGGACCTTATGTGAAATGTTAAATGTGCCATATTTGTCAATTGTGCATGTATTGCAATTCTTGACTGTTTCCATTTTGTACAGCATGTTAATTTTTTCACTCATGACAAAGGTCACACCCTTGATGTAGTCTGTTCTTCTTCCTTGTCTGTTCTTAATCTATACCCTCTCCTGTTCCTCCTTGTCTTATATTAATCTATACCCTCTCCTGTTCCCACTCTCTGATCATAAGTTGATCGTGTTTTCTGCTCATCTGTCAATTCTGTCAATCCTCCCCTTCTCATCCAGTCTATCTCTTCTGCCTTTCCTGTTGGCTGTGCACCTTCTTCTCCTGAAGCTCATGCTCTGATGTCAAATGAAGCGCTCTCTGAAATGGTCTAGTTCCCCTGACAACCAAATCTGTTTCCTTTTCCACCTGGGGTCCATGGTTGGTGAGCTTCGTACCATAAAACAGGTTGGTCGTCGTTTGGAGAGACTTAACAACAAGACAAAGCTAACCGTTCGTGCTGAAGCTTATAAACAATGCATATCTGCTTATAAAGACGCCTTACGCACCGCTAAATCAACCTATTTTTCTAACAATCATCACAGCACAATCCCCAAACTCCCGTCATCTCTTTCCTACAGTCACTAAACTCTTTAAACACCCTAACAGCATCTTAGCTGCTTCCTCTGAGCTCTGCAATACATTTCTACATTTCTTTAATTCTAAAATTGTAAACATTACCAGTTCCCTGGGGGCCTGTACTACTGTCATCCCTTCCCTACCTTCTCCTTCTCACCTTCCTGATCTCAGTCCAACATCTTCTTCGTTTTCTGCTTTTAGCATTGTGGAATCTTCTTCCATCTTTAACACGATTACTCTATCATTCCTCTCTGTCCAAGAACCCAACTTGCTTTCTCGATCCTCTTCCCACAACCTTAACTAAATCCTGTCTATCTGTCTTGGTCCCTCATCTCACCATCCTTATTATTCAATCACTGCTCCTTGGTCAGGTTCTAACTGATATCTAACCTTTCCTTTCTGTCTAAAATTCTTGAATGAACTGTTGCCAGTCAGCTACAAGATTACCTTACATCAAATAAACTCTTTGAACCGTTCAGTCTGGTTTTCGTCCATTCCACAGTACTAAAACAGCTTTAGTAAAAGTCACTAATGATCTCCTCGTGTCTGCTGATGCTGGTGCTTTAAATCTTCTTCTATTGCTCGATCTAAGTGCTGCCTTTGACACAGTGTGTCATTCCATTCTTCTGTCAAGGCTGCTTGAACTTGGCATTGTTGGTACTGCTCTGGACTGGTGGTGATCTTATTTAACTGACAGGCAGCAGTTCGTCACCCTCTCGGGCCATACTTACACAATCTCTGCCGTTTCTCAAGGAGTCCCACAAGGGTCTGTTCTTGGACCTCTCCTCTTTATTCTGTACATCCTTCCCCTTGGATACATACTACGTCACTATAATCTTGATTTTCATTGTTATGCAAATGACATCCAGATTTACCTCAGCACCAAATCACCTAAAAATCCACCCCTTTCTCTTTTAGAGTCCTGTCTCTGAAATTAAGAATTGGAGGAAAAATAACTTTATGCTCAACAGTGACAAAACTGAACTTATTCTTATCGGATCCAAGTCAATAAAACAATAAAACTTGTCCTTTCACTCTTGACATCGATGATGCTTCTATTTCCCCATCCCCTCTGATGAGAAATCTGGAGGTCATCTTCGATTCCACCCTATCTTTCACCACTCACATTAACTATTGTTAGAATCTCATTTTCCATCCCTGTAATATTGCTAAAATCAGATCATTCCTCTCTGTCAGCTGCTGAGATTCTTATTCATGCTTTCATTTCCAGTCGTCTTGACTATTGCAATTCACTACTAGCTGGTATCAGCTCTTCCTCCATCCATAAACTCCAGATAGTTCAGAAATCTGCCGCCCATCTCCTCACCCATATTCATGCATGTCACCACATCACCCCCGTCCTTCAATGTCTCTACTGGCTCCCTGTCAAATACCGCATCCAGTTTCTTCTTCTGACCTACAAAGTCCTTAATCATCTCGCACCTTCTTACCTATCTGACCTTCTTCCCTACAAAACATCTCACTCTCTCAGGTCTTCTACTACTAACCATCCCTACTGTACATTCCACCTCCAAGGCTTTGGTCACCGAGCTTTCTTTTGAACGGCACCTCGACGGTGGAACTCTCTCCCTTCACCAGTTAAACATTCTGCTTCTCTCTCTACTTTCAAAACAAACCTAAAAACATCTCTTTGCACTGACCTATAACATCCCTTATATCTTCAATACCTGACTCTAAACCCCTACACCACTCTCAACTTTAACATCCCTTATGTCTTCAATACCTGACTCTAAACCCCTACACCACTCTCAACTTTAACATCACTTATATCTTCAATACCTGACTCTAAACCCCTACATCACTCTCAACTTTAAAATCCCTTATATCTTCAATACCTGACTCTAAACCCCTACACCACTCTCAACTTTAACATCCCTTATATCTTCAATACCTGACTCTAAACCCCTACATCACTCTCAACTTTAACATCCCTTATATCTTCAATACCTGACTCTAAACCCCTACATCACTCTCAACTTTAACATCCCTTATATCTTCAATACCTGACTCTAAACCCCTACACCACTCTCAACTTTAACATCCCTTATATCTTCAATACCTGACTCTAAACCCCTACACCACTCTCAACTTTAACATCCCTTATGTCTTCAATACCTGACTCTAAACCCCTACACCACTCTCAACTTTAACATCCCTTATGTCTTCAATACCTGACTCTAAACCCCTACACCACTCTCAACTTTAACATCCCTTATGTCTTCAATACCTGACTCTAAACCCCTACACCACTCTCAACTTTAACATCCCTTATGTCTTCAATACCTGACTCTAAACCCCTACACCACTCTCATCTTTAACATCCCTTATGTCTTCAATACCTGACTCTAAACCCCTACACCACTCTCAACTTTAACATCCCTTATGTCTTCAATACCTGACTCTAAACCCCTACACCACTCTCAACTTTAACATCCCTTATGTCTTCAATACCTGACTCTAAACCCCTACACCACTCTCAACTTTAACATCCCTTATGTCTTCAATACCTGACTCTAAACCCCTACACCACTCTCAACTTTAACATCCCTTATGTATTCAATACCTGACTCTAAACCCCTACACCACTCTCAACTTTAACATCCCTTATGTCTTCAATACCTGACTCTAAACCCCTACACCACTCTCAACTTTAACATCCCTTATATCAGGGGTGCTCATTACGTCGATCGCGAAGGAAGTGTCGGTCGATCGCGAAGGAATGTGCGTAGATCGCGTCACATAAAATAGTAGTAGATGAATCGCACATCTGCACTGACGGTTGTATTTTGATTGACATTCACGGTAGCCAATCTGCAATCCACTCAACAAATTACGTTCGCCACCCCCCCGCTCAACATATTACGTTCGCCACCCCCCCCCCCCCCTCAACATATTACGTTCACCCCCCCCGCTCAACAAATTACGTTTGCCGCCACCCGGTAGATCTTTCTGACTTGGTCATCTTATAAGTAGCTCGCAAGCTGAAAACTGTGGGCACCCCTGCCTTATATCTTCAATACCTGCCTCTAAACCCCTACACCACTCTCAACTTTAACATCCCTTATATCTTCAATACCTGACTCTAAACCCCTACACCACTCTCAACTTTTCATATACCTGCCTACTTTATTTTACTTTATCATCAGCCCTCAGTATGTTACTATACTTCATGACCTCTTTCCATTTGCAGCTTTATCCTTATTGTCTGCTGCCTGTACTTTTTTTGTTTCTTCTGTTTGTTCTATTATTATGAAATGTAAACATCTTTGGCTTCTTGAAAAGCGCTAGGCTTGTCACGATACTAAGAATTACAACTTCGATACGATACTTAAAAAAATATTGAAATTCGATACCATTTTCGATACCAAAGTCAGATACGGTGCTAATTTCAGTTTTAAAGCCTTTTTATTTTTATTTTTATTTTTATAAACAAACAAATGAATGTTGCTTTGTGTTTGAAAATGCTTGAAATTGTAACTTCATTTCACAACAAATATCTGTCTGATTGAACAGTTCTTTTGTGTTAACAAATACGAGCATCTGGAGATCACGTGACGCGCTCATGGGTCCGCACGCACGTTGACGGCGCTCCGCGACCCCAGCTCTTTTTGGTAGATTTATTTTTATGTATATTCATTCTGGCACTGCTTTCAGACGATATTTCTGATTCTCCTTTATGGCCTCCACTCGAAAACAGCTTAACCTGACTCCAACGTCCTCTCCAACAAAGAAGAAACCGAAATCAAACGGCCCCGCGGTCCAAACTAATATGGCGACAGCGGACGCCATAACCAGACTAGAGGGTATCCTGAAAAGTGAGCTGGCAGCTCTAAGGGCAGACTTCTCCTCTCACATGAGCACAGTTCAATCGCTGTGTTCGAAATTCGACCAGTTAACGGGCGAACAGGGAGCACAGAAGAAAACCCTTAATGATCATGCGCGCCGACTGGAAGTTCTCGAGCAACAGGTGGTGGATCTGCAGGACCGCAGCAGGCGCAATAATCTCCGGTTAGTGGGGCTGCCTGAGGGAGCCGAAAAGGATGATCCGGTAGGCTTCATCAAGAGGTCGTTACAGCAGTGGTTTCCACCGCTAACGGGTAAAGAAATAGAAGTCGAGCGGGCTCATCGCATATATAGTAAGACAAGCACTGATCGACAGAAACCGAGAGTCTTCATTTTTAAGCTCCTCCGCTACGGAGATAGAGAGCTGATCCTACGCGAAGCGAGGAAGAACGGGCCGGTAAAGTTCAATGGCGGCCCCATGCTTAGCTTTTTTCCTGACTTTTCTCCTTCTACGGCCAAGAAGCGGAGCTCCTTTACCGCGGTTCGGAGGGAGATGAGAGAGGCAGGCATTCAGAACTTTCTCATTTTTCCGGCGACTCTTAAGGTCTTACTCAACGGAGAAGTTAAAATACTGAGTGATCCAGAGGATGCACGCAGGCTTCTCGACTCTCACATCCGACCAACCGGCTCAGACATGGAGACCCTTTAAGTCTGTACACAACATTGCAATTTGAGAGGTAGCTGTGACTGAGTGTTTATTTTCGGTTTGTTAACCATATGTTCGGGGATCGGAAAGTAGAAATTCGAGTGTTCCGTATAACTCCTGTTATCCCACTGTTCTAATATGTTTTACCCGCGGTTGATATGACTTGTTAAAATGGAGTGGATTTCATGTTTTCAATTTGTAACAGTGGATGCCTTTACTGCCTTGTTTATATAACGGTTGACAAGTTAAGGGGGCTGGGGTCAGCGTCCTTGATGTGTATAGACCAATGTGGTTGCCACGGATTGCTGAAGGGGAGGGAGGCATACCTGGGCTATTAGTTCGCCCAGGTTGCAATAGTTTTATGGGAAGGGCTTTCTTTGGGATTCTGTTGTTATTGGGGGGGGTTCGGGGGTGGGTTCCTGACAGACTCCAGTTTAATTATGTGGTATATTCTACTTGTGCTTTCTGGGATGCGGTTATGTTTACAGTGCAATTAATATTCGATAGCTATGACTGACTCAAATGTCCTAAGCTGGAATGTTAACGGTCTGAATGAGCCTCATAAGCGTACGAGCTGCTTAGAATTACTGAGACGGAAAAAGATTGATTTGGCCCTAATTCAAGAATCACATCTAAAAGAAGATGTTTACAGGTGCAATAATAAATTTTACGAAGTGATTTCTCACTCTGCTGCGGGCAGTAAAACTAGGGGAGTGATGATTATGATACGTAGGACATTACAAATTTCTATTTTGGAAAAGGGCGGAGATACTGAGGGTAGAATAGCTCACGTAAAGACTTTGGTCGCTAATAGAAAGATTGCATTTTTGTCTGTTTATGCCCCCTCTACTGGAGACCCAAGTTTCTATTCTATGTTATCTGCTTATCTCTTGAACTTGTCAGACTGTGAGGTGGTGCTGGGGGCAGATATGAACGCAGTTATATCGCATAACCTAGATCGATCCGGAGAAAATGAATCTCATATGCAGAAGGCCTGTGCAGAGAAACTCAGACAATGTATATCTTCATCCTCACTAGTGGATCTTTGGCGCTCTCTAAACCCGTCCCTAAAGAAATTCACATTTTTGTCATCTAGACACAGGACATACTCTCGAATAGATTATATGTTTATATCTAGAACTCTTCTTCCATTAGCACCCAAGGCTGATATTTGGGTTATGACTCTATCAGACCATAACAGTAATTTCCTTAGATTAGTTATAACGCCTAAGCCACCAAGAGCACCACGTTGGCGCTTTAATACCAAATTATTACAAGATAAAGATTATTGTGCAGTTCAAAAATGAATTGAAGGAGTTTATCACAATAAATCAGGGCTCGGTGGATGACCCACGTATACTCTGGGATGCGATAAAGGGTCTAATCAGAAATAATTCAATATCATATGCTTCATGGAATAATAAACAACGGCTTAAAAAGATAACTGATCTTGAAGAGCAACTAAAAACTTTAGAGAACTCTAATCAGACCCTATACTCGGACGATACAGCAAAGGAAATTTTTGTTATAAAGCAAGAACTCAATCAGTTACTTAGACACAAGGCAGAATTTCTTATACAAAGATCAAGGCAAAATTATTACTTTCATGGAAGTAGGCCAAGCCACTTACTGGCTCTGAGATTGCGTAGTAACGAGAAATTTGCTGATATCTCGGCTATTAAATCTACATCCGGTGTGATCATGTTGGACGAAGCCGATATTAATTAAACATTCCGGTCTTTTTACTCAGAATTATACACATCTGAGGTAAACTCAAAAACTGACGCCACCTTATCTTTTATTTCCTCCCTTAACATACCACATATCACAGAATCAGAGGCAAATTCACTAGCTGAACCAATAACTCTAGACGAATTAAAATCTGCACTTCAATGTATGAACAAAGGCAAATCGCCCGGTTTAGATGGAATCCCCAACGAATTTTATTTAACTTTCTGGACTGAGTTGGGCCCTCTGTTATTAGAAATGATACTATATTCCATTGAAAAAGGTTTTTTTCGTCAACAAGTTAATATGGCCGTCATAACTGTTCTTCTAAAGAAGGACAAAGACCCCACTTCATGTGCTAGCTATCGCCCACTCTCCTTAATAGGCTCTGACATAAAATTATATGCTAAAGTTTTGGCTTGCCGATTAGAGACATACATGACTAAATTGGTCCAGCAGGATCAAACTGGTTTCATTAAATCACGTAACGCCTCAGATAATCTTAGACGCTTGCTACACATTATCCACTCCTCGGAACAAACAGATTCCCATCAGGCAGTTTTTTCCTTAGACGCTCTTAAAGCATTTGATAGACTTGAATGGGATTATTTATGGCTGGTCTTAGAAAAAATGGGGCTTGGCTCGAATTTTATTGACATGATTAAAGTTCTGTATTTCAATCCAACAGCAGTCATTTTAACAGGACGAACTTGCTCTCGACCATTTCAGTTAGGTAGAGGGACCCGTCAGGGATGCCCCCTTTCTCCTCTACTATTTGCTTTATCCCTTGAACCCCTCGCACAGGCCGTCCGTCAGTCTACACTGATCTCACCGATAATCATTAACAACACTCTTCATCACATATCTTTATACGCAGATGATATATTGTTGTTTGTGGATAAACCAAACAGCTCCATCACTCATATTCTGACCCTCTTTGACAATTTTAGTCTTCTCTCTGGTTATAAGATTAATTGGAATAAGTCTTGCTTTCTCCCAATTAATTTCGATCCTAGTACTGAGAAACTCCCCAGTATTATCCCTGTCGTCAGCTCCTTTAAATACCTTGGAATAGAAATTTTCCCGTCTCTAATTGACATTGCGGCGATAAATTTTAATGGCATTTTATCTAAGATTGACGCTGATCTCTCTAATTGGTCTCATTTTCCTAATTCCCTGCATGCACGGGTCTCTGCAGTTAAGATGAATATCCTTCCTCGCATTAATTTTTATTCATATATGATCCCTCTTCCTCCGCCAATTGGGTTCTGGGATAAACTTAAATCCAAATTGTCTCATTACATTTGGAATGGGAAACGTCCACGTATCAAACAATCAACTCTTCAGCGTAGTAAACTGGAGGGAGGCCTCTCTCTTCCAAATTTTAAACTATACGCTCAAGCTTTTGTCCTACGTCCACTGGCAGTGTGGTTTAATTCACATCTTTGTACCTCATGGCGTTCCATCGAAGAAACGCTGGTTGCACCACACACCCTTGAGGATTTGTTATTTAGTGGGATATCCATTAGACAATGTAAACTACGCTTTGGCCCCATAATATCGTATTCGTTGTCCGTATGGAGAGCCGTTGAGAAAATGACTGGATCAGTCGTTAAATGGCATCGGCATTCCCCGCTTTTCCGCAATTATAATCTTCTCTCTGCTAATGCTCCCTTATGTTGCCCGCAATGGTCTCAGAAACACATTAGAAGAATTTGTGACTTATATAATGATGAAGGCCTAAAATCTTTTCAGGAGCTTCAGTCTCAGTTTAACATACCAGCTACTTCTTTTTTTATGTTTTTACGCATTAGGTCAGTACTCCGTGCAATTGGGATTCTAACTAACGCCAATCTGCCCATACACCCTTTACGTAAACAAATTTTGCAGGGTGACCATACCCCAAATTCAGTATCTAACATTTACTCCTTTCTACTCAAATCTACTTACACTGCTCTGGGTATTATCCCAGTATGGAAAAAAGATCTAGACACAGATTTACAAGACATTCTGACTGAACATATTTGGGGTCTAACATTTACATCCTCTAAAAATCCGAATCACCAAGTAATTCACTGGAAATTTATACACAGAGCATACTTAACCCCTTTAAAACGATATCATATGCACTTGACTAGCTCTCCCCTGTGTGATGCTTGTTCCCTAGGGGAATTAGGAACTTTTATGCACTATTTTTGGTCCTGCCCATCATTATCAGCATTCTGGAATCAGCTTACATCTGACATATCAGAGCTGATTGAGAGACACCTCCTTTTAACCCCGGACTTATTTTTTTTAAATAACATCTCAAGCCTTAACTTGACACTATGGCAGAGGAATTTACTACTTGCAGCTCTTACCGCAGCAAAACTTCTACTAACCAAACGCTGGAACCCTGCATGTAAGCTGCACAGAAGTGCTTGGACCCAAACCTTATTGGACATAATATCTATGGAACTCTCTACAGCTCGTATACACGGGGCCAACGCCAGGACTTTGGGAAGATGGCGTGACGCTTTTGATAGGGCAAAACTGCTTCTCCTGCACAAGTGAACTCTCATCATTTTGGAGATTGATGACAGCAATGTTTCTTAATGTGACTGTTTATTGATTTGTTCGGGTGGGGTCTGTCGGTGGGGGGGGGGGGTGGGAGGCGGGAGGGATGGAAGGGAAAAGGAAAAAATCAATAAAACAATCGTTCACAAAAAAAACAAATACGAGCATCTTGTAATTCCAGGATGAAACATGAGAGAACGTGAAGACGTTACGATTGGGCGTTTTGAAAATAAACAACCATTAAATAATGTAATAAAAAAAGCGAATAATTTCGAGTGTATGTATAAATATTTAACTTATCCCAACAAACATGCGACGTCAGAAAGACGTTAAAATCAAGTCTGTATCACGTCGGTCAGTCCAGACCTATTTTTGCATGTCTGGTGGACGTTCAAAACTGGTTCAAAATCTGACAGTGTGACTAGGACCTTAACCTTTTAACTTAACATGAACGTCTATGACGAGTTTTCTATCTGAACGTCTGACTAGGACCTTTATTGGATGTCAGGGCGTGCAAAAACTGCAACTGAACGGCAGTAATAGACGTTTAAAAAAGACGTCGCTAAAACTTTCATTCTGGCTTTTCAGTGGACGTCTTTTGAACGTCTGACAAAGTGTCTTTGCTCGTGCTGGGAAATATTGAAATTGACCTTGAAAGTGACATACAAGTGTTTGAATTCCACAAGGTGTATGAACCCTGCCAACATAACTTTGTTCATCGCGCTGAAGCGCAGCGCACGCGAGGTCGTGCACCTCTCGAATTTTGTAACTTCGCGCGCGCCGCGCCTCAACGCAATGAACAAAGTCATGTTTGCAGGGTTCAATTCAAGCGCTTGTACCAATATTTCCCAGCACGTTAAACTTAATTAAGTTAAATATTTATACATATACTCGAAATGATTCGAAATGTTGCGCTTTTAATCACATTATTTAATGGTTGTTTATTTTCAAAACGCCCAATCTTAACGTCTTCACGTTCTCTCGTGTTTCGTCCTGGAATTACAAGAGTTAACATAATAACGTAACGTGCATTTTTCTTAACGTCTTCACGTTCTCTCATGTTTCATCCTGGAATTACAAGAGGCTCGTATTTGTTAATGTAATACAAGAAAAATGTCCAGTCAGACACAGGGGCGAGGCTAGGGTATTTTTAGTGGTGCTAGAGCACCACCGTGAAGTTGCTCAGCACCCCCTGGCTCAAGACATTTTTAAAATATTATATTATGCAAAAACCTTGCTCTGCACCTGCGCAATACTTTGGTATTGTGCCTCTGTGAGCACTGGGGGCTGGGCACCCCTAAAGACCAGATCCTAAAATCGCCCCTGGTCAGACAGATATTTGTTGTGAAACGAAGTAGTTACAATTTCAACATTTTCAAGTACTTTAGCCTATATTGCAGCACTTTCCAAACCTGAAACACACTGAAACAAAAAGCAGCATTAAAATTCGTCAGGTAAGTGTTCATTCCCCTGTTTTGAGGGGTGTTTCTTTTATACTACCACATATAGTTTCGGACAACACTGCAAAGCGGAAAGTATAAAGCCTCCAACGCTCGCGGAGGTTCGCGCGAGGTGCGCGCGGAGTCGAGCGCTACGGTCACTCAACCAGGCTTTAGCGCCCTTCGTTGAAATGTTCCAAAAGCACCGCTTGCAAACGGGCTTGTTCATATCCTTCGGTTTTCCATCTGTATCTGCTTCGAATCCAACAGCACTGCATTTGCTTTAGCTGCCATATTAGCATTACAAACTGTCCTGTGCATTACGGCAGCTTGGGTGGGTCAAACGAAAGCGCATTTTATGTAAAAAGAATCGATACTTAAGAGAAACGAGTATTGTACCGTTTCAGAATGTTCAGTATCGATACGTATCGATATATCGATTTTTTTGACAACACTAAAAAGCGCTATATAAAAATCAAGAATTGTTGTTGTTGTTGTTATGCAGGACACTTTGTTTGCATCACACACACTGGATTCTACAATATCTCTTGTGTTTCCTGTTTCAATAACCCCAAGCTGCTGCAGCCTTTTAATTTTTAGGCTGAAGTTTATCCCTGCATATTTTTGCATATCCCTGTCTGTGAATTTGGGCCTAATTTTCCAAAATGGCTTCAGTTTGAAGAATTGAGCTTTGGGCACACTTTGCTTTGGGTTTGCATTACAAAATCTTCTATGAAGATTACCCATGGAGTCAGACAAGGTCCTTTTTCTGTAGATGTGTCTTTCACTTTATCTCTCCAGCTTTGCTATTAACAACTGTGGATACATTGTAGACGCCTGTGCCACTATAGTGCTGGCTCCCCTGGGCACATAACCGTTAAAGTTCCTGTTTCTTCACAATCCATGTTTACACACAAGATATTAGAATAATCTATCCATGTAAGCAGTTTTGAGTTTTTATTGTTTGTATTCAACAGAACAAAAGTCCATCAATACTCACGGTGGCATAATATCACTCTGCTCCTTTTTTGTGTGCACGACTCACACAAAAAACATCACATGTAAAAGAAGTAAGAAGCAGAAAAAAATCATTATGGCTGATGCAAAAATAAAAGTTCCCCATAAGTATGGCTTATTACTCCGGACATAAAATAACAATAGTGAGAAACTATTATGGCATGAGAACATACAGTATAACTCAACAATATAAATCAACCTCGTACAGCACTCTGACCAAAGACATGGCACCCTCGTTTGTTTACATTTGACGCTTCTCTCCAATTTGGGGGGTATTCCAGAAAGTGGGTTTAACAAACTCTAAACTGATTGGAGTTAAAGTAATCAGGGTCGCTCAACTCTGAGTAGGTTGACACAGACAGAACCGCGTTCACGCGTATCTATAAAAGGCATTCTTAATGGAACGCAGATAAATAGGATTTATCATGGACTTAAACGTGAAAATCAGCCGAGCATCGTATTTCACACCACTGTAGCTTGAAGTATTAATGACTGAGTATGCAGATTATTTAGATATTATGTAAATGTAATACTGCGGTAGCTGCTAGAGAAAGGCAGTCAGCATGTCAAAAAAATTGCCAACAGAGTTAATGTGTGAGCAGGGGCGCAGATGGCACTGGGGACAGTGAATTTGACTGTAATGTATATTAAAAGGTTACAGGGTGGATGGTGGGGTGGGTGGTGGTGCATGATTTAATGTGGAAAGCAGTGATTGCAGATGGAGTCTCTGACAACTCCACCATCTCTGTTGTCACCCACATGCATGTAAGGTTCCTCATCTGTGGGCATGTCAGAGGTGGTAGGCTGTCGCTCATCCTGGATGGTTGCAATGTTTTGTAATACCACATATGCCATTATTATGTGGCACGCCCTATCAGGGGTTACTCTGACCTCCTTCAGGCACTGGAACCTGGCCTCGAGGATTCCTAGGGTCATTTAAATTCTTGCCCTGGTTTTGCTGTGGGCCTGATTGTAGCGGGACTGTGGTCCAGGTGCAGGATCTGAATAGGGAGTCATGAAGTATAGAACAAGCAGGGACACCCTCTGTCTCCATGAAGGAGGCCGTCATAGTGTCCGACATAGTGTCGCACTAGGGTTTGCAATGATTTAACTATTACACTGCATGTGAATAACTAGCATAACTACCTCAGCCCTACTCTATTCAGATTTGTTGTACAGTGTGGAATCATACACGGATCCTGGCGATCTGGCTTCAACATTTGTGACGAGGTGGGAAGCATCACATATGATCTTGATGGGGAGAACGGTCAGTTCAATTCAATTCAACTTTATTGTCAGTATGCTGAAACAGGGTTGTATAGCACAACAAAACACTTTTAGGCTAGGCCTTGTGCAATTACATACTACAAAATATCACAGCAGCAATTACATACAACATACATACAGTTACATACAGCTCGGCGAATAAACTAAGCTTCAATATCCACATGCTCCTCGAGGAAAGGACACGTCATGATGACGTGTTTGTAACTCTGGTTCAGGTCCAAGTTAACCTGCCAGCGAGCAGGTTAGCTTCAGAGCATAAGTTGCTTTAGTAACTGACTCAGGTTCTCTTTTTCTCATCAGCTTACATGATCTGCTGGATGTAATTGTGAGGCTAAAGCCATCAAGTAGCTCCGTGGATGTGATACCCTCTTCATTATTGTTGAAGGTCTTACCTACCGTTGGCCCTGCTATATTGGCCATTGTAAATTCCTCACTGTTAACAGGTTGCGTTCTATCTTATTTTAAACACGCCACTGTTCAGCCTCTTTTAAAGAAATCAAATTTAGACCCGGCTGTGCTTAAAAACTATAGGCCTATATCTAAGCTTCCTTTCTTATCCAAAATTTTAGAGAAGGTAGTGGCAAACCAACTGATTACAGTTTTAGAAAATCACAATTGCTACGACTCTTTACAATCTGGGTTTCGGAAGAGGCATTCTACAGAGACTGCTCTCCTGAGGGTCTCAAATGATCTTTTAATGTCTGCTGATGTCGGTGACTGCTCTGTGTTGGTGCTGCTGGATCTTAGTTCTGCGTTTGATACCATTGATCATGAAATACTGATAAATAGGTTACATGACTGGGTGGGCATATCTGGAACAGCACTTGATTGGTTTATTTCTTATCTCACTGGGAGAAGTTTCTCAGTTACGATGGGAGATTACACGTCTGAGGCAACCCCATTAACCTGTGGAGTTCCACAGGGTTCAGTTTTAGGGCCTTTGTTGTTTTCTTTGTACATGTTACCTTTGGGGCAGATTTTAAATAGTTTTAATATTTCATATCATTTATTTGCTGATGATATTCAGCTTTATTTCTCTTTTAAACAAAGTGAGGTTCATAGTTTGTCTAGGCTATTAGATTGTCTTCAATCAATCAGAGAATGGACCTCAAATAACTTCCTACAGCTAAATGACAACAAGACTGAGGTATTGATCATTGCTCCCGAAAGGCTTAGTCAAACGATTAAGCAAAATCTTGGGCTTTCTTTCCTCTGCTGTCCACTCTAGCCTCCGAAATCTGGGAGTTATTTTTGATCAGTCTTTAGCATTTGATTCTCATGTTAAACAGCTGTCAAGATCCTGTTTCTTCCACTTGAGAAATATCAGTAAACTGAGATCTATGGTTTCAACAGCAGATCTAGAGATGCCGATCCATGCGTTTATTTCATCTCGCATAGACTACTGTAATGCCTTGTTTTCATCTCTCAGTGTATCAGCTCGTGGATGTTTACAGATAATTCAAAACGCTGCAGCGAGGTTACTGACCAAGTCAAGCAGACGGTCTCACAACACCCATTTTAAAATCCTTACACTGACTTCCTGTAGAATTCAGGATCCAGTTCAAGATTTTAACTTTAACATACAGAGCACTACACAACACAGCTCCTGTGTATGTCGCTGACCTACTCCACCCCTACACTTCATCGCGATCACTCAGGTCAAACAACCTGAGTTTACTGTCTGTGCCACGCTCATGTCTAAAGACTCGTGGAGACCGAGCGTTGAAGGTGGTTGCTCCAAAACTGTGGAACACACTTCCTCCACATTTAAGATCAGCTGACTCTGTGGATACTTTTAAAAAACAGCTAAAGACTTTCCTTTTTACGCAGGCGTTTAGTTAGTGGTGGTGGTTGCAGCCGTTGACCTTGTGTACTTTATTTCTGTTTTATAGTGTGTGTTTTTGTGTTTTTTATTTATTTTATTTTATTTTCCATTGTAAAGCACTTTGTGGCTTGTGCCTGTGAAAAGTGATATATAAATGAATTTTACTTTTACTTTTACTTTTTTTTAAGCTTGGTTTCTGGAACGGAAAACCTTGAGTTTCCGTGAATTCTGAGTTAACTTACCCGGTTTTCTCGCTTAACCCGCTTCTTGGAATACCCCTTGGTATCCCAAATCACCAAAACAAAAGGAAGTATTTTTTCTATAACTCACACACAGTGCCTGGATAATGGGCTGACTCTTATTGTTTGTGAGTTATTTTGGACGAGTCGAGTCGAGAGACATTAGGGACGAGTGTGATTTCCACTCAAGTCACTCACTCGCGTCCCCATCTTGGATACATATAAACACACACAGATATCTTCTTTTGACTATCAGCTGATCCAATATTTTGGAGTCACAGAAACAAGTGCAGTGGCCATTTTGAGCTGATTTTTAAACAACTTGTACTAATACACTAGTTATCTCAAGGTGTGCATATAGCAAAACTGAAGTAGACAGTTAGGCCAACATATTGATTCACCTCCAGGTCTATTTTTCCATAATTTTGGTTCTATTTGAGAGCCTCTAATACAGAGGAAAATGTCAAAAAACAAAAAAGTTTTGATTTTGTGGATTTATAAATGTACACTGATGAAATCTGCCATGCTCTGTTTATTTTCTGACAAAATAAACAATATTGAGCATATACATGGAAATACTGAAGTATTGTTCACTAGGTGTCCAAGGCCTCTCCAAAATGCCATGCCTTTATCCAAATGTGCCACACCATTATCCAAGATGTTGGCCACTATACTATAGTATATAGTATTATAGTATAATGGTATACTATACTACACTAAAAGAGCATGCAACATTTTTTTACTAAAACAAAATAACAACATGTTACAGAAAGTTCATTACCTATAGTTTCATTATTAATTGGCCAAAATATTATATAGCTTACAAGACACTAGCTAAACTAACCATGCCAAGAGGCTAAACGATGCTGAGGAAAATACTACAGCGGGGGCGCTCTAGAGCATCGATGGTGTAGGACGTACTTTTGTAAGCTCCTGCCGGTTTATATCAAAATATTATTAGAAAGTGCGAATTGGTGACATTCCTACCTAAATCGGATTCCTTAACGATTATATTGTTTAATTACAACAACAAGGGGTCCAAGATGTCTGGTAAGGGATCGAAATCCACCCGGAGCACGGTGCAGACACATCTGCGGCCTACTCTGCGCGCCGAGACCGCGGCTTCGAACGAGCTTCCCGCTTTGCCTGAGTCCGCCTCTACATATGCTAACATCGATGTAGCCTCTCTTAAGCTTGAAATGCTAACCTCGCTAAAAAATGATATAGCGGAGATTTTTAAGATGGAGCTTCAGGACTCATTGGAGAGAGCTTTGGCGCCTATAAAATGTGATCTACAAGCCATGAAAATTCAGATGGCGAACTTAAAAGCCACTACCGAAGCCGTGGTCTCGGAGACCAAAACAGCGGTTGTGGAGATGGAACACGCGCTTTCCATGTGTTTGGATGATGTAGCTACGATGAAGAACACGATCAAATCTCTCACGGCGAGTGTGGCTAAGCTTGAAGACAAGTGCGAGGATTTGGAAAGCAGATCCAGAAGGAACAATTTAAGATTGGTTGGTGTCCCAGAGGGACCAAATTCTAGCTCTACAACTGCGGTAGCGGCGCTTTTTAAAAAGGCGTTCGGCCTTGAAAAGGAGCCGCTTCTGGATCGTGCCCATCGGACACTTCAGCCTAAACCCAAACCCGAGGAACGTCCACGTGCGATTGTTTGTAGATTTCATTACTATAAGGACTGTGAGGACATTCTCCGCCGGGCCAAAGAACTCAGGCGGATCGTTGTTGAGGATTTTAGCATTGCGGTTTTTCCTGATCACACCGCTAAAACTGCCAAAGCTCGGGCGGCCTTCAATGACGTTAGATGCCAGCTTCGGGACATCGAAGGAGTTCGCTACGGTTTGCTATACCCGGCTTGACTCCGTGTCACGTTCAATGGGATTGAAAAAGAATTTGTTTCTGCGGAGGAGGCCAGCAGCTATGTAAAAACTCTGACTAACTGACAATATTTTGTGTTAAGAGCTGAATAGCATTTGGACTATGTTAGCATTAGGTTCGCATATATGTAGACATGCAGGTGTATATAGGTTATATATAGGATTTAGTTCATTTCTATTAATACGTGTAATCTCTTGTTCGTATATTGGAGGTCTAAGATGTGTTCGTAGTTAAATATAGCTCCAGGTTCCAATTATGCACGACGTATATTTATAATGAAACCGGCAGGAGGGACCTTTTGTCTCTCGTTTTGTTTTCTTCCTATTACAGACTTGCTCAGGGTGATTTCCGAGTGGTTTTGTCTAACCACTACGTTAGGTGTATGTGGGGAACACTGCGGTCTCCCGTTTTCTGTTGTGTTATGGAGACCTTGGGTGTCTTTTTGTTTCGGGGGGTAATGGGGGAAGGGTGGTCTATCTCAGCTCGCCGCGATCGATTGTTTATAGGTGATTTGGTCTATGGACATGGCTAGCAGTAATAATAATCCCAGCTTGGCTGGTCTGAGCACACCTCTTAGATTTACTAGCTGGAATGTTAGAGGGATGAATAATCCTGTTAAGCGTTCTAGGGTGTTCTCACATTTGAAACGGCTAAACTCTGATCTGACGTTTCTACAGGAGACCCATTTACGTAGAGCAGATCATCATAGATTACATTGTCGTTGGGTAGGTCAGAGCTTCCACTCAAACTACAAAACAAAGTCCAGAGGTGTAGCGATTCTGATACATAAAAGAGTACAGTTCTCTGCCTCAAATGTTGTGGCAGACAAGAATGGGAGATATCTCATAGTTGCTGGTACCCTGATGCAGGAGAAGGTAGTGCTGGTAAATGTCTATGCTCCCAATTTTGATAATGCTGAATTCGTCAATGGGTTATTAAGTAGAATTCCTTTCTTAAATACACATTTACTGATACTAGGGGGGGACCTAAATAGTGTGTTCGACCCAGTATTGGATCGATCCAACCCCTCCAATTTGACTCAATCTGCCATGTCATTTGCATTTTCTGAATTTATGAAACAAAGTGGTCTTGTTGATCCATGGAGAGTGCGCAATCCCTCTAGCAAAAAATTTTCCTTTTTTTCTCAGGTGCACCACTCATACTCCAGGATAGATTTTTTTTTTTATAGACCATGTGCTAAATTCTTGGGTAACCTCTGTGGACTATTCGGGCATCGTAATTTCTGACCATTCACCTCTGCTACTGGATATTCAAATATCTAAAGATAGGTGTACTGCTCCACGGTGGAGATTCAATACGCTTTTATTATCAGATAAGGAATTTTGTGCATTTGTTTCAAATGCTATTGACAAGCAATTAAAGTTGAATAAAGTCATGAAGTGATTTAGGTGTTTTAATAAATGTTATCCAAATCTAATAGATTTATAAATTACTATATAAAACAATATTTTTACCAATGAAGAAACAGATTGATCTCTGATTATAGAACAATTCATACACCTTATTCATCATATTATATTAAAAACAATCAAATGTAAGATGATATCTAGCAGACATAAGAAACACTCAATTCAAATTGTACATACATTGTGCACATGGGCAGTTTGTTCATTAGGGCGATTGGGCGACATACCACGAAAGGATGGAAAGGAAGTTTTTTTTTCTCTCACATTCTATCACGGCATTTAACTAGCTATGCCTGTTCTGGACAGTTTCTCTTGCCTCTGAATGCCATTGTCCAATCAGCGTTGAGGTGCATTCCTTGTAGTCCCACCCCTTTTTGGGCGATTTTAATCTAACTGAAAATCAGCTTTTTCCAAAGTGTAGGCACTGCAATGCAATGTCTATGGGTTCCAGGAGGGCTTGCACTTACGTGCTTGCGTCAGACGTAACGTAGGGAGAATAACGGCAGCTAGCGACACGGCCAGCGTTCCTTCAACTCAGAACAACTCAATCATTTCATTAAAAGAAGTGCCATTCTGTCGTCGTAATAATCAAGATAAACTAGCAACTAAGGAATTAGGGCCACCGAGACCAAATTTAAACATCAAACAAGTGAAGTGTCCACAAAGGGAGGAAAAGAATATAACCACGAATTTGGTGAAACTGGTATGAAGGGAAAACATGGCCAGCAGGCTGTGAAGTAGAGCGCCCTGTTCTGCTCTCCCTTCATTCTGTTACATCCTTAATGCTGTTGCCCATTTATATTCTATGCAACACCTAAAATAAAATACTGTGTGAGGAACACAGAAATTATTGTGGGTGGGAAAGATTCACTTTATTTAATTAATGGTAAATCTGGCCTCTCTCCATGTTTAAAGTTGTTTGTGAGGGCAAATTGAGAGATGACAATTTTTGTTGACCACAGTTAATTGTTCAGTCATTGTAGAGCTTTAACCAAGATATTTACAAGATATATCGGTGCACAAATACAGTACAGTCTATAATGTAAAGAGAAATATATATTTATCATTATATTTTCATTGGTCACTGATGCAACTGGTCTAAAGGGAATCACTGTTAAGTCACTGTTTTTTATTTACCCACTGAAATGGTCACCTTGGATGTTATCACAACAATTCCCCCCCCCCCCCCCCCCCCAAGATATTTGTCAGAGGCCACCGCTCATTGTACATATGAGATGTTTTGAACATTCCAAACATCCATATCTCAGTGAGAAATGTGACAACCCTCTCCTTTTTCTCCTCTGCAATTTTATTTTTGTCTCTCTTCTTGTTTCTCACACGCACTTTCATTCTTTTCTTTGAGTTCATCAACTTTCCGTTGCAGCTTTTTTGCCTCATTCTTTCACTCAAGTTCCTTATTTTTATGAACCTTAGCTTCTCCCTTTTCTTCAGCACTGCTCTATGTTTGCTGGTACTTTTCTGCACTACCCTCAAATGAGTGGAGGATGTCTGTGGTCTCTTTTAACTGCACACAGTCATGATCAGCAACATACAGTATGGGCTCTGGAGGGACATTAAAAGCTGCTCATCTGATGTTGAATGCAGTGATATAGGAGTAAGGTTCAAAACTTCAGCAAGCACCCATTTCTTCTTCTCTTCTCTCTGTACTGTATCTGATACTGCTTCCACTCTTCCCTCATCTGTACCTGTGTTTCCCTGGGCATATCTGTGACTGGATATTTGTGATCTTCCCTGTCTCTTTCTGTTTGATAGCTAAAGTACAGAAGATGACTGAAACTGTTAATTAAGCCGTCTTCCATTTTGACTTCAAACCTTTCATAAAAGTACCCTTTTAGGAGACCTACATCACTGATTTTACTTTCTACATCACTGATTTTTTACTTTTTTAATCACTAGCATGTGTATATGAGGGTGTATGTAGTGTATCTTATGAAACACTAGCATGTGTATGTGCGGGTGTGTGTAGTGTATCTCATGAAACACTAGCATGTGTATGTGAGGGTGTATGTAGTGTATCTTTGTTTTATTTTAACAAGGTAATTTGCCCTTGCAGTAGGATCCGCATTAACACGCGCTCTGTGGTGAGCCACTGTTTCTTTACTTGTAAGAGGAATCTATGAGAAGAGGAGAGAGTTTGTTTGTATACACAGGTTTCCACCTACATACTTCTTGTTTATGTGCAGTATCCTATAGAAATGTGAAATAAAAAACAGATTTCATTTAGAGATTTTATAATTCTTTTTAGACTACATTTTGCATATTATGGTATATTGTAATTTTAATAATAACAATAATTTTAATAGTACAAAAAACTACAAAAGTAGAAATATTGTCCATAAACTGATTAAATTTGTCTCATAAAGGAAATGGTGCAATGGTGTAACCCCGTTACTCCACAGGACATTTCAAATTGAAACCAAATTTTGCATGCTTTATTGTGGATGACAATGCAAACACTTGACGTTGGTTTGAATATTTCAAACTATTGTTCATATTAACTTGAATATTTTATGATGATTTATTTGTATTAACATTTTACTGAGGTCATACCATTTGACATGTATTCTAATCATACCTGACCATCACCTGAATCTGCTTTATTTGGACAAATTGTACAGAGAGTTACTAATCTTGACTTGTGGCAGTTGGAGTCTTCAGAGGTCCTTCTATTTGACATCACATTCTGTTACATGATCTTCTGGCTCAAAATGCTCCAAAAATGGTGGTTACACCAGTAGACATACCAGACGTTTGACTTGGCAGACATGATTCCCGATGTTAATGGAAATATTCAGAACTGACATGTTTCTCTATTATTATTTGATATTAAAGAATACTTGTTTAAGATTATGCCAATGTATTTCACAGGCTGTTTAGAATGTCATTACACATTTTTGAAGAACTCATAGTCTTGGTGCTGAATTTTTATGGTTACACCATTTAGACAATTTTGCCCCTTTTCTCTCAATATTATCTCAGAACGTAATAAAATCAGGAATGTCAAGATAGTGGCCCAAAGAAAAAGATATTTCAAAGTAAATTATAGCTTTATTTTGAAATTATCACATTTTTAAAGTTATTTAAACTTCAGAGACAGACAAAAATGAGCGGCACGTCTTTCACCAGCTTGCATTACTGTTGAACCGAATGCTGATTGGTGCATGTGCAGCGCCGTTGAACCCAACGCTGATTGGTGCACGTGCTTTGCGCTTCTTTGTTTTGACGTTACTTTGTTGAACACATGAATCCTGAAGTAACGACAGCTTTCGCATAATGTAGTCGAGTAAAAAGTACGATATTTCACTTTCAAATGTAGTGGAGTAAAAGTAAAAGTTACAAAAAAGGGAAATACTTGAGTAAAGTAAAAACACAAAAAATGTACGTAAGTACAGTAACGAATTACATTTACTTTGTTACTGTCCACCACTGGTCATGAGCAAGCAAATAAAGGTATTTATTCCATACGCTGTTTGAAAGTGTGATACTGATACTTTGATAGGAAATAAATTTTAGGTGACAAAACATGGTCATCTTACTTCGTAGACTCTTTAAAAGGGCAATTTAAAGGACGAGTCAAGTTGCATGTATAAACCACATGGTGTAAACACGGTGTGTTCAGAACGGGATTTCTCGCGAACAGTTGCATGTAGATGGCTGAAGATCGGTATGCAGGAAGTTATACTAGTTCTAAAAATAAATTTAGTGTGAGGGACTTGTGTTTTAAGAATTTTCAATATTATTAGATATTTTTTATGCAGAAAAACAGATTTGAACCGGCAACGGGACCACTAGGGGGCTCAATTGCACAATGTCTGCCTGAGTTCACACTGAATAGTTAACACCCTCTCCCCTATCAGCAGGCACATGCTCTCATACATCCACACATTCATACACACATTGCACAACCACCCACTCACACACACAGTATGTGAGTTCAGATCATATTTTGGTCTGTTGGTGTAATGTGTAAAAACAGGACACACTGCATGACACTAGTCACTCCAGCCCCCCCTCCCCCTCCTTCCCCTTCTCCTTGTCCTTCTGGGTAATATATTACTTACCTGGGTACAGATTACACGTATAGTTGTGCATTGCTGCCAACCTGCTGTGTGACAGTTAATCAGGATTGTTAATGATTCTTGTGCACCAGCTCACATTTTTGCTGTGCTCATACTTGGACCTCATAATTTTAATGATGTATGTCGAGGATTTACAGGCACACCATCATTATCGTGCTGTCGAATATACAGCTGTAATGATCTAGGAGGGGAATGAAACAGGCCCTCCCTTTAGACCAGTTGCAGTCATGGTTTACAGCTCTGTGTGTTAGCTACAGTAGTGGAAATGTGGAGAAGGCACAAGCTAATATGATCAGGCATATTATTTAGTTCACAGAAATTTACTTGACTCTACAAATAAACTAAGATTTCCCATTAGAAAGTTGAACTAAAAATAACGCACACTGCCTTCATGTTCCGCTTTTAGCCTGTGTGCTGCTGCTGCTGGATTGGCTCTCATCCAGAGGCAGTGCCAAAGGCACAGGTCACCCACTCTGGCAAACACAGACTAGTTTCTGCAACAAAAAAGCCTGGCACACCAGCATACAACTTTCTTATTGTTGCAGTTTTAGTACTAACATGAACCAGACGTCAATGCCAGACACACAACGCCAGTAGACCCACCTTCAGAACCATCAATGATGATTAGCCTCATGTTTGTGTTGGTGGGGTGCGAGAAAAGCAAGAGGGTGGTGCACAGGTGCCTGGGGGGAATAGGACAGGGCCAGGGGGGTGTAGCAGTAGAGAGTTGATAATGGTTGGTAAACCCTAGGGTTGGTAGAGAGTTGGTAAAGGTTGGTAGGGAGTTGGTAAAGGTTGGTAGGGAGTTGGTAAAGGTTGTTAGGGAGTTGGTAAAGGTTGGTAGAGAGTTGGTAAAGGTTGGTAGAGAGTTGGTAAAGGTTGTTAGGGAGTTGGTAAAGGTTGGTAGAGAGTTGGTAAAGGTTGGTAGAGGGTTGGTAAGGATTAGTAAATGCATTTGTGGTGGGAGTGTGTTCCAGAGGTGGACACTAGACACTTTACAGTATTAATCAATGGCATTCATTCTTTGTTGGTGTGTGTGTGTGCGTGCGTGTGCACGTGTATGCATGGCTACAGCTGGATCCTCGGTAAATGGAGTGTATGTAGCCGCACCTGTGGCTTAGGTGATCAGTGGCGACAGGTGCAGTGTGCCCAGCAAACGGGCCCCGCTCAAGTGGACATGCTGACAGATGGCCAGTGTGTGCAGCCTCCTCCTGTCCGCACACAGTCCTGCCACACACACCCCTGCCCAACGTGGGTTCTTGGCCCCTGGACCCAGGTGAGCGAAGGATGGAATCCTCTCCATCAATATCGCAACATCAGGAAAACATCACATTCTCAAACATGATTAAAAATGCTCTGTTAAAAATGAATGGAATGATATTGGGTGTGAATGACTCTTTAAACTTGGGTTCGCTCCCCATACCAACCCTCTTGTATGTGTCTCTGAAAGCAATTTAACTGCTATGCTGCTTAGAGCATGGACATTCCAGAGAATGCTTACATCACTTCCTCTGTGCTTACATCACTTCCTGTAAGGAGGAGGGCCTTTTGGAAGCAAGTAGACAAGCATGTTCTCTGTGCACCGTCACACTCAGCATGCTGAGAGTTAATCTGGGCATTCTGTTCAGATTCTCTGTTTTGTTGGTGCCAGTGTTCCCGTACCTGCGGTAAGGGCCTGAGGAAGAGGACGGTGGTGTGTGTGAGCCGAGCAGCGGGGCCGCACACAGTGGTGCTGCCCAACAGCTCGTGTGAGGTCCTGCCCCGCCCCCACAGTCAGGAGAGCTGCATGATCAGACAGTGTCACAAGCATCCCAACGCACAGTGGTTCCTCTCCGCATGGCAACAGGTAGACACGCCTCCAGCACACGTACGACACACACTCTGGATACAACAAGTCTTCTCCTGTTAACCCCTAACTCTCCCCCTCTCCCTCTCTCTGTTTTCTCTCTGTCTGTGTGCTACGCTGCAGTGCTCTGTGACATGTGGGGCAGGACTGCAGGTCCGCGTTGTGAAGTGTGTAGAGAAGGACACAGAGGGGAGGCACACAGAACTGGCCTCTGGGAAGTGCCAGCACATGCCCCGACCCTCAGCTGGGCTGCAGAGGACGTGTGTGCAGCCGGAGTGCCCACGGGCCCCCCCAGCCTCCTCGCCCCACTGGTACACCTCACCCTGGTCCCAGGCAAGTCACCCCCACACACCTCCTCACTCCCACTCCCCATCACCTCCACACCACCCATCACTCCCACCCTCCACTGCACACAGCTGGAAAACATCACACAGCTCAACTCTCAGATTGAGAAAATGTAAGAAAATAACTCAGGTGTCCAAAAAAATGCTAATTTTTCTGTGTGTGTGTGTGTGTGTGTGTGTGTGTGTGTGTGTGTGTGTGTGTGTGTGTGTATGCGTGCGTGTGTGTGTGTGTATGTGTGTGTGTGTGTGCATGCGCGCTTGTGTGTGCGTGCGCCTGTACAGTGTACAGTGTCATGTGGTGGGGGGGTCCAGTTGCGATCTGTCCAGTGTCTCGTACACGGCCAACCCTCTCCAGGCTGCTCTGCCCATGTGAAGCCGTCTGTATCAAAGGCCTGCAACACAGCCTACTGCCTCCAGCACACAAACAAGGGTACACACACACACACACACACATACACACACAGCCTACTGCCACCATTACACGCACAAGGGTACACACACACACACACACACACACACACACCCACACAGCTTACTACCACCATCACTTGCACCAAGGTACACACACACACACACACACACACACACACACACACACAACCCACCACCACCAGCACCCACACTAAGTTACACACACACAAAGACACATACTACTTCCTTCTCAGGTGTGTGGTGTGTGTCTCCTTTCTCAGGTGTGGTGTGTGAGGACTCCTACAGCTGGTGTCACCTGGTTCCCCAACACAGTGTGTGTGGCCACAGGTTCTATGGGAAGCAGTGCTGCAGGTCCTGCTCAGAAACCACCGTCTGAGCAGCGCGGACCTGCGTGTGAGTCACGTGAGCCGCGTGGGTCTGTGTGTGATTCACGTGAGCCGCGTGGACCTGCGTGTGAGTCACGTGAGCCGCGTGGACCTGTGTGTGAGTCAGGTGAGCCGTGTGGACCTGTGTGTGAGTCACGTGAGCCACGTGGACCTGTGTGTGAGTCACGTGAGCGCTGCTGAGCTGCCCAGGCAGAGTCATGCCAGCGCTGGGAACCAGACCCCCCGCCAGCATACGGGACCTCCGTGGAGCGGGTCAGCCACAGGCCCTGGGTCTGCCACCATCCAGACAGGAGGACTCCCTTACCGTAACCTGGCCAGGACGGTTATCTCCACGCGACCCAGAAACAGTGAAAGCTGAAGCTGTAGTTTGGGCCACAGGGATCCGAGGAGCACATACACCTCCAGCCTTCAGCTTGCCAGCCATGTGTGCTGTGTTTTCATGTTTTCATCTTTCTCGGCATGTCTCTGGTGATGGTACACACGAGGTTCTGGACTCTGAAGCATTTCTAGATGAACATGATGACTGCGTGACTGCAAGACCTGGCTTGTTATTTTTATATGTTTTGCATAGTGCTTTCAGTTCGTGATCTTGTACATTAAAGGTGCCACATGCAGTTATGTACTGAATGTCCATCAGATATTTACGGTGCTCCATCAGCTTGTCATGTTGCAGCTATTTGAAACTGTAGCTTCTAACATTCACCCAACATTCACATTAGCAGACGCTCTTACCCAGAGCAACTTACAAAAGTGCTTTGCATCTGATCACAGCATTCCCCTAACATTCCCCTAACATTCCCCTAACATTCACCTAACATGCGCCCCCTTCAGCCCAGGAGCCGTCCAGCGCACCCCTACACACTCTGCACTTCTACAGAGAGAGAATCACACATAAAACCACACATACAACCCAGAGACCGTATATATAAGTGGACTGGACGACACGAGTGAAAAGTGAAGCCTCCGTGTGTCAGCTGCCCTCTAGTGGCTGGCTGCAGTACAACTTTTAACCCCGCCCATTCCCATGTAAGTGAACGGGCCGGACGAGAAACTTTGAATTTTTATTACACGTAAAATAAGTTTTTTGAGCAATTATATTTTGTCAATTCTATAACACCCCATTGCGTTAGTATCTCCCCCAGTGTTTTTCTCTACGATAAACAGATTTTATAGAAGTTATTAAGTGTTACTTAAAGGGGTGTGGCGATAAGGTGATTGACAGTTAATAGCTGCATTGGTTGACATCTAATACCAGACGCTCAAACGTGAACGCGCTCAACATCAAAACTCTCGACAGCAAAACTCTCGACAGCAGTATTAAAACCTTTACCTTTGTTTATTTTGTAAAACGTCAAAAGTGTCTATACTGGTGGGCGTATCCCAACGAATGTCGGGGCGGAGATACGGTCTCTGGCGGAGATACTGTCCTGCCTACCGGTTCTAATGCGCATGCTCTGGCTCCAATTTTCATCTTCTGCGCAAGCGCATCCAAGATGGCGGTGTCCGTGCGGCCATCTTGGTGGCTTCAAAGGTTCACAATGGGAGTCAACGGCGACGTACCATCCATTATATATACGGTCACTGATACAACCCAACATGTCTCTGTCTGTGTTGAGAGTTTCTGAGCTACAGTTGTAGTGAAATACTCAAAGCTTTGCAGGCTTGTGACTTAGAAGTGTGAAACACACAGCCACATACACACACACACACAAACACACACCCACAAACACACACCCACAACAACAACAGATAACCAATCTCATTATACTATATGGGGCCAGATCTTCCATATACCAGCTTCTGCTTCCCCAAGTGTAATTGGGCAGCAGTAAGTGTTTAGTGAGTGTTGTAAGTGTGCATATGTGAATTTGAGTATTGTGAGTGTTTATTGAGTGTTATGAGCGTGTATGTGTGAGGGTGAGTATTGCCAAAGTCAAATGTATTTATATAGCGCTTTTACAACATATGTCACAAAGCAGCTTTACAATCGCATGGATCCAGATTCCTAATGAGCAAGCCAGGGGCGACAGTGGCAAGGAAAATCTCCCTAGGCAGGGATAAGGAAGAAACCTTGGGAGGACCAAGACTCAAAAGAGAACCCATCCTCCATTGGGTGGACCAGCTAGTGAAAATCTATATTTATAGTTCTGTTTCTAGGCTGAGCAGTCAAACTCCCTCCAATGTAGATGTTGGGTCTCAGGAGTCAGCATTGGCGTGTCTGTGGTGGCATTAGCACATCCATCCATGGCATCAGCACATCCACTGGCAACCCAGATCATCTTCTAGGTGATTTTATGGTATTGTCTTGGTAGAAGCATGTAACCAGAATATAAAATACAGGTTTAGTATGTAAACATTAAATTAAACAACCATGTATATAGCACGCGTGCCAGTGATTAGCGTGTGGCTCCCGAGCTCCACACCTTCATATGTAGAATATTAACTGAAGGTTTAATTAAATAGGTGAGTCTTGAGTCTAGAGCAATCCTCCATTTTGAGTGCACAGCAAGCAAGATGGGTTATATATGCAATGAGTTCACTCAGATATTGTGGAGCAAGACCATTTAACGCCTTATAGGTCAACAGAAGAATATAAAAATTGATATTTGACTGGGAGCTAGTGCAATGCTAAGAGAGTAGGACTAATGTGATCAAATTTTAGAGCCCTAGTTATGACTGCAGCAGACTGTTTAGACCAGGGGTCGGCAACCTTTGAGACATGGAGTGCCAACTTTAACAATTCTAGTCAATTAGTGTGCCACTGTCAACTGGGGGGAGGATGATTCGTCGCTATTTAAATATCTTTAAATGTTTGTTTATTTTTTTGCTGATGCTGGTTCAGCGTGCCGCGTGCCAGTGATTATGCCTCGGCGTGCCAACGGTGGCACGCGTGCCATAGGTTGCCGCCCCCTGGTTTAGACCAATCATTCAAAAGATGGTTACAGTAGTCCAATCTTGATGTGACAGAAGTGTGGGCCAGTTTCTCTGCATCTGATAACGAAAAATGTCTCAGATTGGCAATATTATGTAAATAGCAAAAGGCAGCCTTAGTGACATCAATAGTGACACCTAAGTTTTTTGCAGTAGATTTAGGTTATACTGAAAAACCATCTAGGGTAAAAGGAATATTAGACCAATTCCTTCTTGCAGCCTTGTGTCCAAGATGCAACACCTCAGTCTTTAGAAGAAGAAAATGAAGAAAATGACATGCCATCCAGTTTTTTATTCAATTTTGAGAGTAGCATTGACATCATCTGGATTGTTAGATATATACAACTGAGTATTATCTGCATAGCAATGGAAGCTAATACTATGACTATGAATGATAGTGCCCAGTGGTAGCATATACAATGAGAATAATATGGGGCCCAGTACAGACTCTTGTGGGACACCATATTTAACATTTGTACATTCTGAACATTCATTATTTACAATGAGTGTCTCTATATGCCAATGAGCTTATCCCTGAGTCTCCAGCCTATCCAGTAGAATGTTGTGATCAATGTTTCAAAAGCAGCACTAAGGTCTAACAATATAAGAAATAAACATGTTCTTTATCAGAGGATATTAAGAGATAATTTACTAATTTAGTCAGGGCAATTTCAGTGCTGTGATGGGGTCTAAATCCAGACTGAAATAACTAGGACTGGACTATGTTCTGTCTGTAAAAAGTTGCGAAGAAACTACTTTCTCTAGATCTTTGGAAATAAAGGACAGATTACAGATTAACCTATAGTTGGACAGTTCATGGGATTAAATCAGGTTTTTTTATTAGGGGCTTTATGACTGCAAGTTTAAATGATTTAGAGATGTAGCATATAGGCTCAGAGAAAAGTTAATAATAGTGATCAAAGGTTTTATATTACTATGCATTATTTCTTTGAGTTGGTAGAGAAAAGTTGTTACAGCATCCAGTACACATGTGGGGGGTTTGGAAAAATTTACCAAGGAAATAAACTCCTCACGACCGATTGGGGAAAAGAACTCAGAGAATCAGAGGTGACCAGACTGCTGCCAGAGTGCATTTGTAGATTAACAGCGTCTGTAATAGTATAACATTTTAAAGAATTTCATGAAACTATTACTGCTGCACTCCTGTGGAATTTGGGAATGAATTCTAGTTTGACCCATACTGCCTTGATTGATGTTTCTGAGATCTGTCTCCCTCCTCCTGGGTCTAGTTTGAGAGCTGCCATGTCTACAAGCAAAACTGTGCTGACTGGACTTACCCACACAGTCCCACTCAGCCCAAAGACTCAAACTTTGGTATTATACAGTCTTCACATAGTCTCATATAGTCTCAGTCAGCCTCACGGTTTCTCACAGACAGTCTCATTCTAAAGAAACGGCAGCTCTGTTCATCAGAACGCTCCAACCTGCTCCCTCCCGGTTGGACTGGTACCAGTGTTTGCTCTGCAGGTCAGGTGCTTGAGACCCTGCCGGTTCAGACCTGAAGCACCTGAGGTCAGATCAGGATACCCTGTCTCCTCTGTGACCTCTGCCTGACCTCCACATCCCTGAGACTGTCATTATTGTCTTTGGGCTTCAGGGGGGAAAAAAAACGAATGTGTGTTCAGAAACGTTTCTAAGCTGTTAAACCTGTTTTTCCTTGTGCACCCCTAGTGGTGGGTGTGGGTGTGTGCACTTGTGTCATATCAAACCCAAGCAGGGCTTTATATCTGCTGTGTCAGTACCTTCTGTGAGCGACATTCACCATTCATGAATCCAAAGACTGAATCCCCGGGTGCTCCTACATGGCATGTTCATGGAGTGTCACTACTCCTGTGTAAGCAGTGCAACGAGATCGCCCCCTGCTGGTAGAATACTGCTGTTTCTCACCTAGACTGAAAAAGGTACCAGCATGGACAGCTATCTGAATGAAAGATTTAAGATATTTGGATTAAATTTTCAAATGTATAAAAATTGCTGTCCTTTTAGTTTTTATTATTACAGTAATGATACATGTTTCAATGTACATTGCTAAATGCCGTAAATGTAATATTGATATATGAATCAGTAACAGTGAGGAAACAAAATACGTGTGTGTGTGTGTGTGTGTGTGCACACAGGTAGGTTTATGGTCAGGCCAGTTATGTGGAGTGGTGAATGCTTGAATAATGAAGTAAGTACACTGATGGGATTATAAATCCACGTAGCCGTTCAAGGAGATTATTCTTAAATGGCTTGTGTTGAATTCAAGATGGTTTTAATGATTGGTGTAAGAAACTGATGAATGTCATTGGATTTGTTTTTGAGGCGGAGAGGGATGTGTATATTATATATTTAATGGACAGTTTTTCAGTGAGGAAAATTCAAAATTCTTAGTGCAAATGTAAAATATTCTGCTGTTTTCCTTTGTTCAATTTACCACTGATGTATTTCAGATCTGATGGAGAGACTGAGACTGGTACTATAGTGAGTTTGATCAGTAATGTGTTGTCACAGGTGTGCAGTACCAGAGGCATGAATGTAGTCAGCAGGGGTGTTAAGAATAAAAAATAATAATACCAGTATGGTGAACTCTATGTATAACTGTATTGAAGTTAATTTTCGCCCAGTGTAGTGTACACTGTGTATAATTGTGTATTGGGGTTAGTGTTTATCCATTGTGGTGTACACTGTATTGGGGTGCTGATGAGTACTGGACTTTACTTGTAGATGAGATATTATTTAGGTCAGAGATTGGGGAGATGCATTCAGATGTTTGGTCCTTTTTATAATTGTGCAAATAATTAATTTTAATTTATGTTAGCTGAAATTTTATTTTTTATTTGTATTTTTCTCCTTTGTATTACCTAACCCGGAAATTCGCGATAAAAAAAAAATAATGACTTCCTATAAATTGTGTCTACAGGATTACTAATTTTATGTACCAAAAATGTAATTTTAAACCTTTTTTGTTTAAAACGTTCGACCCTTCAGGGACCCATGTACAACACGTCTGGTCGTAAATGTGTGTTGCTCCTTACATGCCGTCCAATAGCAGAAGCAGCTTCCGACACATGCAAACCCCGCGCTGTTTATCTTTAGGCGCCTTATTTTTGGTACAGTACGATAACGAAACGTGTGCGGTAACGGCGGCCCGAGTGTGCGCATGCGCGACGCCCCCTAGCGGCCGCGTGTAAATAAGCTCTGTTGACCGGGAGAGTGGAGCAAAGATGGCGGCCGGACCCGAAGCGGCCAGCAGCGGTCACGGTAGTGGCCGCAGCGCTTCAGCTGCTATGGAAGCATCGCTAGATCGCCGATTTCAAGGAGTTACAAACACAATGGAGTCGATTCAAGGACTTTCTTCTTGGTGTATAGAGAACAAGAAGTACCACAGCCTTATAGTTCGGTACTGGATGAAGTGGCTTAAAAAATGTGAGTTTCTGCTCTAGCTAGCGTGCTAGTTAGCTCCCCTAGCCTAGCCTAGCCTAGACCCGGATAACATAGCCTAGCCTAGCCTAGCCTAGACCCGGATAACATAGCCTAGCCTAGCCTAGCCTAGACCCGGATAACATAGCCTAGCCTAGCCTAGCCTAGACCCGGATAACATAGCCTAGCCTAGCCTAGCCTAGACCCGGATAACATAGCCTAGCCTAGCCCAGCCCGTGAGCTGTGATGCCCGCTGTTCCGCTGCGTCGTAACGGGGCTCTCTGGGAGGCTCTCTGGGGTGGTGACGACGCGTTTTTGCGTCGCACAGACGATTTATTGAAATTGCAGTTTGATTTTGTATTTTCCGCTGTTTTGGGCTCCTTCGTCCTGTCGCTAATGCTAACTCGCTCAGACCAGCGCGCTTGTACCGTTGTCTCCTCACAGCTGCGGGTGTAGGCCAGGCCGTGCGCTGCTGCAGCTAAACGAGCACACGGCCTCGCAAAGCTCTGGTGTCGGAACCGGACCTGTGTGTCCAGAGACGAACCGGACCTGTGTGTCCATAGAGTCCAGAGACGAACCGGACCTGTGTGTCCAGAGACGAACCGGACCTGTGTGTCCAGAGACGAACCGGACCTGTGTGTCCAGAGAGCCCATAGACGAACCGGACCTGTGTGTCCAGAGACGAACCGGACCTGTGTGTCCAGAGAGCCCAGAGACGAACCGGACCTGTGTGTCCATAGAGTCCATAGACGAACTGGACCTGTGTGTCCAGAGACGAACCGGACCTGTGTGTCCAGAGAGCCCAGATCTTAATGTTTTAGACATGTTCAGAGAGACTTCTCATCATCCATAAGCACATTAATAAGAAAACAGAAGGACCTCGGATCCATTATAGCTATTTACATGTCCAGTTAAAGCAAAGTTATTTACTTAAATATACATGGGCTGCGCGACGTTGCCAAAATCACCACAATGCGATTTTTTTAGTATGCAGTTTGTACTAGAATAGATTATTAAGGACATTGTATGAACCGTATACTTAATAAGAAAGTCATGCTTTTAAGAGTACAAATCCTGTAAAGAACCGTTTCTGTTATTTATTATCAATTGTTCTCCTGATGCTGTTATTGGGGTGCTTATTGTTGTAAACTATTGTAGTAAGTTATGCAACTTGTTAGCAGATATTAGAAAAATAAAATCTCTTTATAGGTATGTCATGTAACCTGTGCAGTGCACAAATGTCCTTAACTCTGTTCATATGAGATGAAAAGTCCCCAGTGCATGGTCTGTATTTCAGTAGTGCTCATTGACTATGTGCATATGGAAATTTGAGTTTACTTTATATAAACAGATCTTACACATTTATATGTTTGCATTCATGAAAGACGATCTTACAGCTTAGTTAGCCGTAGGATCCTAATGAACGATGAATCATTCAATGTGCAGTCAGCTTAAAACAACTTTGTGTTTGTTGTTTTCATCTTCTAGGAAAGCAAAACTAGACTTGTGTTGGTCTTTATTTCTAAACTCACTGCTTGTTACATGTTGCCCTTATTTAAAACTCTTGCCCTTGTTGCCCTTACTTAAAACTAAAATTTGATCTTAAAAAAGGACAGTGTCAAACTCCTTATGTCTCAATTATGATGAGAAAGATGTTATTTTAAATGTTATTAATTGAGAGAGAGATATATGTTATTGTTTTAAATGTTATTAATTGAGAGAGAGATGATATTGCGCCCGGAGATGTTGGGATTGGCTCCAGCCCCCCCCAGCCCCCCCCCCGTGACCCCGACTAGCGGGATTAAGCGGTTCAGATAATGGATGGATGGATGTTATTGTTTTGCAAGGCCGTGGATTTCTGCAGTCGAAAATGCTTCATTTTGCAGTGGCTTGCATGAAACTGGGTGGCCAAAATTAGTGTAAGGTTGTTGAGGTGAAGGGTTTTTGAAGATTGTTGAGGTGAAGAGTTTTTGAGGATTGTTGAGGTGAAGCGTTTTTGAGGATTGTTGAGGTGAAGCGTTTTTGAGGATTGTTGAGGTGAAGCGTTTTTGAGGATTGTTGAGGTGAAGCGTTTTTGAGGATTGTTGAGGTGAAGCGTTTTTGAGGATTGTTGAGGTGAAGCGTTTTTGAGGGTTGTTGAGGTCAAGCGTTTTTGAGGGTTGTTGAGGTCAAGCGTTTTTGAGGGTTGTTGAGATTAGGGCTGCCACAAACAATTATATTTATAGTCAACTAATCACCGATTAATTTTTTGATTAGTCGACTAATCGGATCATGTTAATTGAATATAAAACATACAGCTTATCGCACTAGAATGCAGCTACTATTATATAACCATCATTAGATTTCAGCTATATGCTAACTAAAATAAAAACAATTTATATCATAGTATATTAAACCTTTAATGAAATATGTAGCTTTTTGCAACAAACAATTATTAAAATAAGGATAAGGCACTGGCTTAAACAACACAAAAATAAATACATTAATAAATAATATTTTTTTAGGTATTTCTTTTTCATTTGTCTCTGGCATCAAACTTGGCTACATTTAAATCAAATTAGGTAGGTACCTGAAACTAAGGAATTATTCACAAAAATAAAGTTTTTGTCTCACTGACGTTACAGAAAACACATGAATGCATGCTAATGCTAATGAAACAATTCGCCATCGCTAATGTTAACTTGTACAGCTATCATGATGAGTAACTACTACTAGTTAACTCTTTGTTTACACTAATTTTAGCAGCTAACTAGCAGTTTAGATTACTGAGATGACGGTCCCTCTTCATCAGAATCATCACAGTCAGCCACAACATGCTTCAGGAGCTTGTGCTGCCGTGGAAGACAAGTTCTGCCTTGCATATATTGCATTGCACACGTTTCTCTTTCATTTTCTTAAAGTGATCCCACACTTTTGAGATCCATAGCCGGGTAACCATGATACGAGAGCCTGTATGTGTAATGTCCTGGGATGTCGTCCACCGTCTACCCCGGTTTCCACTACGGCGCATGTGCGTCAGACAGGCAAACGTAACAGTGGAAACAGCCCCAGCAGTTTGGAGAGAAAAAAGTAAATAAACAACAACAAAAAACGATGCATCAACTATTAAATTAGTCGTCGACTATTTAAATAGTCAACATAATCGTGACTAGTTGACTAATTATGGCAGCCCTAGTTGAGATGAAGTATTTTTGAGGGTTGATGAGGGCAGGGGCGCAGATGGCACTGGGGACGGGGGGGGGCATGTCCCCTCCAGATTTATATTGACCCCATCCGAAATCTAGCATCTACAAGCATAAACGTATATATTGTACAGCTTGGTCCTCCTCACTTCAGAATTTCCATCTGCGCCCATGGATGAGGGTTGTTGGGGTGAAGATTTTGTAAATGTGCCATATTTGGTGGTCAATTTTCATTTTTCTTCACCACAATCAAAATTTGTCTTCCGCTTTTTACCTATCTGTGCAGTTAGAACCCACACACACACACACACTAGTGATTACTAGGGGGCTGTGGATCACACGTGCCCAGAGCGGTGGGCAGCCCTAGCCCGGCGCCCGGGGAGCAGTTGGGGTTAGGTGCCTTGCTCAAGGGCACCTCAGTCATGGCCTCAGGTCTGGGAATCAAACCCACGACCTTCCGGTCACAAGACCAGTTCCTTACCGCAGTTTTTGAGGGTTGTTGAGGTGAAGTGTTTTTTAGGGTTGTTGAGGTGAAGTGTTTTTGAAGCAGGTTTTGAGGGTTGTTGAGATGGTAGGCTATATTTATTTGTCCATCAGAGGGTCACAGTGCCTAACCGCCCATATAATGTCTATACATGACAAATTCCATTTGGCCTGTAAATAAATTCACTTACTCTAGATTCTCTGTGAATGTTTTCCCCATTGTATTCACCATACAATGGGTCGTTGTACAGGTGGTTGACCTCTCCACAGGGGAACTGAAGACGGACTGGAATGGTACAGATGTGGGTAGGGTTATTTTCCTTCCCTTGTTAAAGGGAGCCATTGGACCTTCCCCATTAATTTTTGTCCTGGAATGTGGACTATACAAAAGCTATTTTTTGTTGTCGCTGTTATTTCTGATATAAAATGAATTGGTTTTATTCTGTACCTCCTTCAAATGTGTGTAAAAAAGATGTTGGCTATAGCAGGTAGTTAGAGGGGTCACCCAGCACACCAGGGTTTTGTTCTGGCTCTTTCACAGCATGAACTTTGGCCTGTCCCTGCACGGACGGGTCAGTCACCAGCTCATGTTGGTTTGGTGGTGGTGTGTGCACACCATAGCCGATTTCCTTTGGAAGTGGAAGGAGTCCAATCTGTTCAGGGTTTGGTTATTTGGTGCACACCAGAGTGTGAGAGGCAGCGTTCACCGCATTAACAGCGCAGCCGCACGTGGGTTTACTTTAATCAAACAAAAGTTGTCATGAAAACTCCCTCAAGGTGAAATGTGAACTCTGTGGTGCCCACAGTGTTTAGACACTGCTAGGTCAAATCCTTTAGCAGTGACATTTGGTGGCAAGAACTTTGGCTCTGTTGGCATATCTATTCGCCATGCGGTAGTGATGAGGGCTGTCGGGTCTGGCATCTCATGAACTCTGACCCCAGTGGAGGTGGTGGTGTAATTGGACTGAATAATGTCATGAACTCTGACCCTGACGGAGGTGGTGGTGTAACTGGTCTGAAGAGTGCTGTGTGTTTGTGTGGATGCACGGTGTGCGTGTGCAGCTGATTGGTCCTATATGTTCTGTCCGTTTACACTGGCCCCCTCACCAGGGCTCTGAGTGACAGGCAGTGTGATGTCACAGGTGTTACCCGAGTGACGGGCAGTGTGATGTCACAGGTGTTACCCGAGTGACGGGCAGTGTGATGTCACAGGTGTTACCCGAGTGACGGGCAGTGTGATGTCACAGGTGTTACCCGAGTGACGGGCAGTGTGATGTCACAGGTGTTACCCGAGTGACGGGCAGTGTGATGTCACAGGTGTTACCCGAGTGACGGGCAGTGTGATGTCACAGGTGTTACCCGAGTGACGGGCAGTGTGATGTCACAGGTGTGACCCGAGTGACGGGCAGTGTGATGTCACAGGTGTGACCCGAGTGACGGGCAGTGTGATGTCACAGGTGTGACCCGAGTGACGGGCAGTGTGATGTCACAGGTGTGACCCGAGTGACGGGCAGTGTGATGTCACAGGTGTGACCCGAGTGACGGGCAGTGTGATGTCACAGGTGTGACCTGAGTGACGGGCAGTGTGATGTGACAGGCAGTGTGTCATTCAGACATGTCACTGCTGGCGTTTTAAGGGACTGAAGTTGCCGGTCTTCATCCACCCAGCCCTCACAATGTTTTATTACACAGTGCGTGGTTTAAATGCTCAGAGTCGTGTGGTGTTCTTCATATGCCATTGCTCTCAGTGGAGTAGACACATGCTACATTAGTGCTGCAGGCCCGCTGTGAGCAACGGCTACGGCCCAGCTGTGTCTACAACTACGACATTCGCTTCCGTTTTGGCTTTATACAAGAGTTAGATGGTGTGTGGGGTGCTCTTGATCCCTTGATTCCAATAAAGGTCCAAAAGCAATATTTTAAAATTGTACTTAATAAAAGGCTTTTTCTAAGACAAATATGAAATTCAGAACATCTTTTTTGGTGAAATACAGTAACGTTTTAGGCCTTTTTGCTTCAGCCCTTGTAATTGTTTATGGTATTATATATATTATACCATATATTATATATACTAGCGACCCACAAGTGTCAAGCTGCCACCAGTGTGATGTGAGTTAGCCGTGGCTACATGACATGCAGGAATGCATCTGTTGCCTGAAGCATCCTCTCCAGAGCCCCTGTGAACAGACATTTCCATCGACAGTGCAGGCATTTAAATACACATTTCAATGAAAAACCAGATTTACTTGAAATGCAGTTTGGAGTCCAAATTTAGTTTCTCTAGTTAGAACAGAATAATGTTGGATGCTCCAGACATGATTAACAAACACTGCAGTTCAGTGTTCACAGATGTCTCTCAGCACAGGTGTAGTATGTGCTGGAGAACAGGTGTAGTATGTACTGGAGAACAGGTGTAGTATGCACCGGGGAACAGGTGTAGTATGTGCAGTGCGTTTGGTAGGTATAAGAACCTGAGCTGCTGAGTTTGGGTTGTACTAGAGATGGTTGATCAGTTTGACCTACATCACCTACAGTGATCAAGGCAGGAAATGATGATTGTAAAGAGCGAAGCTCAAATGCATAAAGGACTACGTGTCCCACATTATTTTCCAAATGATATTTTCCCCTGATTTTCCTAAATGGTCGATGCCAATGAGCCAGTATAAGTCATCACCCGTTAGAGTATAAATTGAATTTTATTGAACAAACATCCCAATGATAACAGTATATTCTTCAAAAATAAATAAAGCTCAAAATGTACTGTTCCAAATTATTATGCACAGCAGAGTTTCAAACATTTTATATGAATTTTCAGCATTAGGAGGTCACATTCACTGAAATAGAAAGCTATTTGAATCAAAAACATCATAACAGGCCAAGTTACATGTTAAGATAGGAACCCTTCACAATTCTTGCATCCATTGAACTTGAGTTTTTGGAGAGTTTCTACTTGAATTTCTTTGCATGATGTCAGAACAGCCTCCCAGAGCTGCTGTTTTGGTGTGACCTGCCTCCCACCCTCATAGATCTTTTGCTTGATGATACTCCAGAGGTTCTCTATGGGGTTGAGGTCAGGGGAAGATGGTGGCCACACCATGAGATTCTCTCATTTTATGCCCATAGCAGCCAATGACACAGAGGTGTTCTTTGCAGCATTGTCATGCATGAAGATGTTCTACTTTTTGTACCATGGAAGAAAGTGGTCAGTCAGAAACTCTATATACTTTGGCGAGGTCATTTTCACACCTTCAGGGAGCCTAAAGGAGCCTACCAGCTCTCTCCCCATCATTCCAGCCCAAAACATGACTCCACCACCTCCTTGCTGACGTTGCAGCTTTGTTGGGACATGGTGGCCATCCACTGGGTCTATCTACTCCGTGCACCAACCATCCACTACTCCATCCATTACTCCATCCACCAACCATCCACTACTCCATCCACTACTCCATACGCTACTCCATCCACTACGCCATCCACCAACCATCCACTACTCCATCCACCAACCATCCACTACTCCATCCACCAACCATCCACTACTCCATCCACCAACCATACAATACTCCATCCACCACTCCATCCACCACTCCATCCACTACTCCATCCACTACTCCATCCACCAACCATACAATACTCCATCCACCAACCATCCACTACTTCATCCACTACTCCATCAACTACTCCATTCACTACTCCATCCACTACTCCATCCACTACTCCATCCACCAACCATCCACTACTCCGTGCACCAACCATCCACTACTCCATCCACCAACCATCCACTACTCCATCCACCAATCATCCACTACTCCATCCACCAATCATCCACTACTCCATCCACTACTCCATCCACCAATCATCCACTACTCCATCCACCAACCATCCACTACTCCATCCACCAACCATACAATACTCCATCCACTACTCCATACGCTACTCCATCCACCAACCATCCACTACTCCATCCACCAACCATCCACTACTCCATCCACCAACCATACAATACTCCATCCACTACTCCATACGCTACTCTATCCACCAACCATCCACTACTCCATCCACCAACCATCCACTACTCCATCCACCAACCATCCACTACTCCATCCACCAACCATACAATACTCCATCCACTACTCCATACGCTACTCCATCCACCAACCATCCACCACTTCATCCACTACTCCATCCACCACTTCATTCACTACTCCATCCACCACTTCATTCACTACTCCATCCACCAACCATCCACTACTCCATCCACCAACCATCCACTACTCCATCCACCAACCATCCACTACTCCATCCACCAACCATACAATACTCCATCCACCAACCATCCACTACTCCATTCACTACTCCATCCACTACTCCATCCACCAACCATCCACTACTCCATCCACTACTCCGTGCACCAACCATCCACTACTCCATCCACCAACCATCCACTACTCCATCCACCAATCATCCACTACTCCATCCACTACTCCATCCACCAATCATCCACTACTCCATCCACCAACCATCCACTACTCCATCCACTACTCCATACGCTACTCCATCCACCAACCATCCACTACTCCATCCACCAACCATCCACTACTCCATCCACCAACCATACAATACTCCATCCACTACTCCATATGCTACTCCATCCACCAACCATCCACTACTCCATCCACCAACCATCCACTACTCCATCCACTACTCCATCCACCAACCATCCACTACTCCATCCACCAACCATCCACTACTCCATCCACCAACCATCCACTACTCCATCCACCACTTCATTCACTACTCCATCCACCACTTCATTCACTACTCCATCCACCACTTCATTCACTACTCCATCCACCACTTCATCCACCAATCATCCACTACTCTATCCACCAATCATCCACCAATCATCCACTACTCTATCCACCAATCATCCACCAATCATCCACTACTCCATCCACCAACCATCCACCACTCCATCCACCACTCCATCCACTACTCCATCCACCTGGACCATCCAGGGTTGCACAACACTCATCAGTAAGCAACACTGTAAATTAGTCTTCATGTATATCTGGGCGCACTGCAACCGTTTCTGCTTGTGAGCACTGGTTAGGGGGCCAATAGTAGGTTTACGCACCACAAGCCTTTGAAGGATCCGACACCTTGAGTTTCGCCGGACTCCAGATGCACCAGCAGCTTCAAATACATGTTTGCTGGTTTGTAATGGCAGTTCAGCAGCTGCTCTCTTAATCCGATTAACTTGCCTGGCAGAAACCTTCCTCATTCTGCCTTTATCTGCACCAACCTGTCGGTGAATCAGCCACAAATCTCTTCACAGTGCGGTGGTCACGCTTAAGTTTTCGTGAAACATCTAATGTTTTCATACCTTGTCCAAGACATTGCACTATTTGACACTTTTCGGCAGCAGAGAGATCCTTTCTCTTTCCCATGTTGCTTGAAATGTGTGGCCTGCTTAATAATGTGGAACATCCTTCTTATGTAGTTTTACTTTAATTGGGCTCACCTGGCAAACTAATTATCAAAGGTGTCTGAGATTGATTTCAGTGGTCCCAAGTGCCCTGAGACACAATACCATTCATGAGTTTAATTGAGAAACAAAAAAAATGTTTCTTTATGACACTTCAATCCAATTTGCAGAATAATTTGGAACGCAGCCCAAACGCATAAAGAACGCAGCCCAAACGCATAAAGAACGCAGCCCAAACGCATAAAGAACGCCGCTCAAACGCATAAAGAACGCCGCTCAAACGCATAAAGCATTATAAAGAACGCAGCACCAACACATAAATAACTATAAAGAATACTGTTCAAACGTAGTATGCACGTTGAGTCCTAATGCCCTCTCAGTTGATCTGATGGGTGTTTAATGAGTGTTTAGTATTTATTTTATGGTCCATTGTTCCTAATACTATCGGTACCTGGGATTTTATGCCAGCCAATGTATTTAGTCTGGGAAAGTTGTTGTTGTTGTTGGTCTGTTATTGTTATTTTAGCCAGTAATGAAAGTTGATTACAGGGAGTGTTTTAGTTTCTCCATAAAAGCGTATACACTCACCGGCCACTTTATTAGATACACCTTGCTAGTAACGGGTTGGACCCCATTTTGTCTTCAGAACTGCGTTAATCCTTCATGGCACAGATTCAACAAGGTACTGGAAACATTTCTCAGTGTCGGTCCATATTGACATGATAGCATCACACAGTTGCTGCAGATTTGTCAGCTGTACATCCATGATGTGAATCTCCGGTTTCACCACATCCCAAAGGTGATCTATTGGACTGAGATCTGGTGACTGTGGAGGCCATTTGAGTACAGTGAACTCATTGTTGTGTTCAAGAAAGCAGTATGAAATGATTCACACTTTATGACATGGTGCCTTATCCTGCTGGAAGTAGCCATCAGAAGATGGTACACTGTGGTCATAAAGGGATGGACATGGTCAGCAACAATACTCAGGTAGGCTGTGGTGTTGACACGATGCTCAATTGGTACTAATGGGCCCAAAGTGTGCCAGGAACATATCTCTCACACCATTGCACCACCACCACTAGCCTGAACCGTTGATACAAGGCAGGATGGATCCTTGCTTTCATGTTGTTTACGCCAAATTCTGACCCTACCATGTGAATATTGCAGCAGAAATCGAGACTCATCAGACCAGGCAACGTTTTTCCAATCTTCTATTGTCCAATTTTAATGAGTCTGTATGAATTGTAGCCTCAGTTTCCTGTTCTTAGTTGACAGGAGTGGTACCCGGTAGTGTTGTCAAAAAAATCGATATATCGATACATATCGATACTGAACATTCTGAAATGGTACAATACTCGTTTCCCTTAAGTATCGATTCTTTTTACATAAAATGCGCGTTCGTTTGACCCACCTAAGCTGCCGTAATGCACAGGACAGTTTGTAATGCTAATATGGCAGCTAAAGCAAACGCAGTGCTGTTGGATTCGAAAGCAGATACAGATGGAAAACCGAAGGACATGAACAAGCCCGTTTGCAAGCGGTGCTTTTGGAACATTTCAACGAAGGGCGCTAAAGCCTGGTTGAGTGACCATAGCGCTTGACTCCGCGCGCGGTGGAGGCTTTATACTTTACGCTTTGCAGTGTTGTCTGAAACTATATGTGGTAGTATAAAAGAAACACCCCTCAAAACAGGGGAATGAACACTTACCTGACGAATTTTAATGCTGCTTTGTGTTTCAGTGTGTTTCAGGTTTGAAAAGTGCTGCAATTTAGGCTAAAGTACTTGAAAATGTTGAAATTGTAAATACTTCATTTCACAACAAATATCTGTTTGACTGAACAGTTTTCTTGTATTACATTAACAAATACGAGCCTCTTGTAATTCCAGGATGAAACATGAGAGAACGTGAAGACGTTAAGATTGGGCGTTTTGAAAATAAACAACCATTAAATAATGTGATATTTCGAATCATTTCGAGTATATGTGTAAATATTTAACTTAATTAAGTTTAATGTGCTGGGAAATATTGGTACAAGCGCTTGAATTGAACCCTGCAAACACGACTTTGTTCATTGTGCTGAGGCGCGGTGCGCGCAAAGTTACAAAATTCGAGAGGTGCACGACCTCACGTGCGCCGCGCTTCAGCGCGATGAACAAAGTCATGTTTGCAGGGTTCTTTCACCTTGTGGAATTCAAACACTTGTATGTCACTTTCAAGGTCCATTTCAATATTTCCCAGCACGAGCAAAGACACTTTGTCAGACGTTCAAAAGACGTCCACTGAAAAGCCAGAATGAAAGTTTTAGCGACGTCTTTTTTAAACGTCTATTACTGCCGTTCAGTTGCAGTTTTTGCACGTCCTGACATCCAATAAAGGTCCTAGTCAGACGTTCAGATAGAAAACTCGTCATAGACGTTCATGTTAAGTTAAAAGGTTAAGGTTAACGTCCACCAGACATGCAAAAATGGGTCTGGACTGACCAACGTGATACAGACTTGATTTTAACGTCTTTCTGACGTTGCATGTTTGTTGGGATAAGTTAAATATTTATACATATACTCGAAATTATTCGCTTTTTTATCACATTATTTAATGGTTGTTTATTTTCAAAACGCCCAATCGTAACGTCTTCACGTTCTCTCATGTTTCATCCTGGAATTACAAGAGGCTCGTATTTGTTAATGTAATACAAGAAAACTGTTCAGTCAGACAGATATTTGTTGTGAAATGAAGTATTTACAATTTCAACATTTTCAAGTACTTTAGCCTAAATTGCAGCACTTTTCAAACCTGAAACACACTGAAACACAAAGCAGCATTAAAATTCGTCAGGTAAGTGTTCATTCCCCTGTTTTGAGGGGTGTTTCTTTTATACTACCACATATAGTTTCAGACAACACTGCAAAGCGTAAAGTATAAAGCCTCCACCGCGCGCGGAGTCAAGCGCTATGGTCACTCAACCAGGCTTTAGCGCCCTTCGTTGAAATGTTCCAAAAGCACCGCTTGCAAACGGGCTTGTTCATGTCCTTCGGTTTTCCATCTGTATCTGCTTTCGAATCCAACAGCACTGCGTTTGCTTTAGCTGCCATATTAGCATTACAAACTGTCCTGTGCATTACGGCAGCTTAGGTGGGTCAAACGAAAGCGCATTTTATGTAAAAAGAATCGATACTTAAGGGAAACGAGTATTGTACCATTTCAGAATGTTCAGTATCGATATGTATCATCCTGGAATTACAAGATGCTCGTATTTGTTAACACAAAAGAACTGTTCAGTCAGACAGATGTTTGTTGTGAAATGAAGTTACAATTTCAAGCATTTTCAAACACAAAGCAACATTCATTTGTTTGTTTATAAAAAAAATAAAAAGGCTTTAAAACGGAAATTAGCACCGTATCTGACTTTGGTATCGAAAATGGTATCGAATTTCAATATTTTTTTAAGTATCGTATCGAAGTTGTAATTCTTAGTATCGTGACAAGCCTAGTACCCGGTGTGGTCTTCTGCTGCTGTAGCCCATGCACCTCAAGGTTTGATATGTTGTGTTTTCAGAGATGCTCTTCTGTATGCCACGGTTGTAACGACTGGTTATTTCAGTTACTGTTGCCGTTCTATCAGCTCGAACCAGTCTGGCCATTCTCCTCTGACCCCTGGCATCAAGAAGGCATTTGCCCCACAGAACTGCCGCTCACATGCTCTTTTTCAAACCATTCTTTGTAAACCCTAGAGATGAAAATCCCAGTAGATCAGCAGACCAGCCCGTTTGGCACCAACAACCATGCCACGTTCAAAGTCACTTAAATCACCTTTCTCCCCCATTCTGATGCTCGGTTTGAACTGCAGCAGATTGTCTTGGCCATGTCTACATGCCTAAATGCATTGAGTTGCTGCCATGTGATTGGCTGATTCAACATTAGCGTTAATGAGCAGTTGGACAGGTATACATAATAAAGTGGCCGGTGAGTGTATGTTACATACACACGGATGTTACACTTCAACAGTTTTCCAGAGCGATGTTCACTCAGCTCACCAGAGTGAACACACTCCTCTCCAACGAGCTCACCAGTGAGAGCATCCAGTCCAGTTTCGAGTTTTTTTGATTGTTGTAAGCAAATATGGAAATTAATATGCATGCAGTGAAACAGAAGAGTATCTCAGAGCTTCAGTGAGCCCAGCTGACTGTGAGATGGTTGTAGCACTGGGCACTGTTCTTACTGCCTGAGTCCGACCGCTGTTATTACTGTACCCGGAGTGCGTGAGTGTGAGTCATGTTTACAACCTCAGGACAGCAGCCTCATTCTCCTCCTCCTCTCTGCTCAGCGGATGCCAACCACAGGCTAAACCTCTTCTACATCGCCAATGATGTCATTCAGAACTGCAAGAGGAAGAATGCTATTGCTTACCGCGCCACTTTCGCAGACGTGCTCCCTGACGCCGCCCTGCTGGTCAGGTCAGTAGCCTATCCTGTGAGTGTGTGCACGGTCATTCACTCTTGTTTTTAAATGTCTGAATTAGTGTTTTGTGTGTGTGTGTGTGTGTGTGTGTGTGTGTGTGTGTGTGTGTGTGTGTGTGTGTATGTGTATGTGTATGTACGCGTGCACGGGCATTAGCAGGGATGCTAAAGTTCGAAAGTCAGTGGAGAGGATATTCAACATTTGGCAAGAGAGGAGTGTTTATCCGGAGGAACTGATCACAGAGCTGAAGACTGCTCTGCAGAAGAAAGAGCAGGCACCCCCTACTGGTAACTGTGTGGTTTGTTTATTTATTTACCTCTGCAGAAACAGTACGTCCATTCTCATTGACTATAACAGACTGGATGAATTATTAAGATTAACACGCAGAAAGATCTCTCTGTCTGCAAGTTTTAAATGAACATTTTAAATGAACATTTAAGTGCTGATCCTTTTTTGAATCCTGGGGTTTGATGTACATTATCTCTGTAAACCAAGGGTCGGCAACCTATGGCATGCGTGCCACCGTTGGCACGCCGAGGCACGTGACACGCTGGACCAGCATCAGCAAAAAAATTATAAATTAATATAAATTATTATATTAATGGATTATACTTTCGCGAGTGACCGTGTTCAAACTCGCCTCAACAAACTTTAAACTCGCCGCCATAGTGGCACACTCATAGACTAGACATGTTAAAGTTGGCACTCCATGTCTCAAAGGTTGCCGACCCCTGCTGTACGTCATCATCATGAAACCTCACAGTTTTACACTTTAAACTGATAATGTACTTACACTGTACTTACACTGTACTTACACTGCCAAAACTATTGGGCCACCTGCAGAATACAGAGAGGGACTGTTTGTAATCTCTTATGTTGTTTTATCTTTCCCTTATGTTGTCCCTCACCTCCAGTTAACCCCAAAACTGCTCTGAAGTCCAAGATTGTGGCTGAATTTGCAGTAAGTGACTGTCAAAGTCAAATTTATTTATGTAGCGCTTTTCACAACACATGTTGTCACAAAGCAGCTTTACAATCGTATGGGTCCAAATCCCTAATGATTACAATTGCTAATTACAATTGATAATTACAATTGTTGGGGGGGTGTCTAAATCCAGATTGAAATAACTGTTCTGTCTGTAAGAAATTGGCCTATAGTTGGACAGTTCCTGGGGATTAAGACCAGGTTTGTTAATTAGCGGCTTGATGACTGCTAGTTTAAAAGAACTGGGAATGTAGCCCAGGCTCAGAGAATAGTTAATTATAGTAAGCAACGGTTCTACATTGCTGTGCAGTAATTCTTTAAGTAGATGTGTTGGTACAGCATCTAGTATGCATGTGGAGGGTTTAGCAGATTCCACCAGTGAAATAAGCCCCTCACGACCAATTGGGGAGAAGGACTCTAACAGGGCGTCAGAGCTGACCAGACAGCTGTCAAGGTGCATTGACTCTGAGATAGCACTACTAATTTTTTCCCTAATTTTATCAATATTATCATTAAAGAATTTCATAAAATTGTTACTGCTACACTCTAGTGGGATTAGTGAATTGATTTGATCATGGCTCCTCGTAAGGCTGGAAACAGTTTTAAAAAGGAGTCCTGAATTGTTTTTCTATTAAGGCCGATAAGTATGAGGATTTTGCCATGTGGAGGGCATGCTTATATTCAATAAGGCTTCTTTTCCACGATAGTCTATACACTTCCATATACAGTCTATACATCTGCGCGGCTCGTTTGGGACTACGCGTGTGCTGGTTGTACCATGGCGCTATTTTTCTCTCCGTGGCTCTCTTATATCGTAGTGGTGCAACTTTGTCTAAAGCTGTACGAAGGGAAGTCTCGACGTGCTCGGTGAAACGCTCTAGTCCTTCCGGAGCTACAGGTGAATCAGTGTTTGTCAGACCCGGTAAAATATCAGTGAGCGCGGCTATGGTGCTGGGTGTTATAGTACGTTTACTTTGGTAGCGGGACAGCTGATGAATGCCGTCAGTGAAACACAACTTGTACGGTAGAGCCACCTTTAGAACCCTCTCTAGAACCTTCTCCGGCGTGCTTGCGTCTGCCCTCTAGTTGGCGCTTGACTGAACGTTTTCTTCCCCTCAGCCACACGCACTGATGGAGCGCCTGGGCACATACAAGCGCTCTCTGGAGGAGAGCGACTTGAGGGAGAAGCAGCTGTGTTCGCTCCGGGTGGACGTGTGCAGCACGGAGGCCCTCAAGAGGCTCAAAGGTGAGAGAGTTCTCCGCTTCGTTTGGGAGAGGGTCAGGGTGGCTCTGATGACGAGGAACTCTGAACTGAATCACTTCTTTCCTCTCCCTCCATCCCTCGTTTCAGATAAAGCAGGGGGGAATATGTTCTCTAAAGACTTTGAGGAGGGCAGTGGGAAACTCCAGGAGTTTGTAAAGATTCTGGAGGCGCAGATGCAAGCAGGTCCCCCTCTACTGGAAGCCCTGGGGAATGCAGACGTCTTCTATGAAATGCAGTACAAAGAAGTCAAGATTGTCGCCAATGTGAGTCAGCCCCAGTTATTCGGATGGACCACACTTAGCTGTTTGCTCCAAGTGTTCCAGAGTTTGGAGTAACTGGCCTTGGCCAAAGCCCATTAACAGTGAGAGTAATAATACACTGTAAGAGAAAACATGAGTCTGTTAGCCAATTACCAGTGCAGAACTAAGAAAAAAGGCATCCCCTTTGCTGTAGGGATGTCATGATGCCAGAATTATTAAGCCTGGTTTATACTTTCGCGAGCGACCATAGCGCGTGGCTCCGCCCACCTCGCGCGACCCTGCGCGAGCGGTGTAGGCGTTTATATTTTCGCGAACGTCGCGAGCGTCGCTGCAGTGTTCTTCGAAACGATAGGTGGCGATAGGTGGCAGTGGAGAATAAAAAACCCCTGCAAAACCGGGGAAAGAACATTTTTACCTGACCAGAGACCGTATTTAAACACAACAGGCATCAAACGTAAATATGGCTTTGCAATGTTGTCCGAAACGATACGTTAACAAATACGAGCCTCTTGTAATTCCAGGACGAAACATGAGAGAACGTGAAGACGTTAGACGTCTGGGCGTTTTAAAAATAAACAACCATTAAATAATGTGATAAAAAAGCGAATTATTTTGATTCATTTCGAGTATATGTATAAATATTTAACTTAATTAAGTTTAACGTGCTGGGAAATATTGAAATGGACCTTTAAAGTGACGTACAAGTGCTTTAATTCCACCTTGTATAGGTGTATGAGCCCGGCAAACATGACTTTGTCCATCGCGCTGAAGCGCGGCGAAGTTACAAAATTCGAGAGGTGCCCTCGCGCACGGGCGGAGCCACAGCGATTACGTCATTTTCGCCGCGCGGACCCTCGCGCCGCGAGCGGCGCGTCAAGTATAAACCAGGCTTTATTAGTCAGCACCAATACCACTAAAACTCTCTGTTTCTTTATACCATCTTGATACCATGACAAAAGATAATCCAATAAAATGATTGTACAGTGATCTGTCACCACTTCGCGCTCCGGCTTTTGTGGCTTCACTCTTTCACATGTTTTTATAAGATATTAATGGGGAAAAATAATTTGCGGATCTTCACTTTTTCGCAGGTTTTCTATGGAATTCGATCGGCAGAAAATACATATATTGTGAATTTTTACATGAAAAATCCCAAAATGTACAAAAATCTATTACAAATATTAATTCTAACAATAAAGAAATGTTATAAATAATAAATTAGTACAAATTACAGTAAATAGTGCCTATTTACTCTAGGAAACAAGAACCAGCACGCGTGCCTGAAACGCTACTCGCCTACATGAGATTGTAAACAACTAGAGAAGTGACAAACCAGAGTGCTGCTTTGTATCGCAGTGCCTGTTTGGCTCAGTACAGTGGCACTTTTCGTCTGTGATATTTTGTCTACTGTACATTTGTAGAGTTCCTATGTTTTTTTTTTTCTAGGAACTCAAAACATTTTTACAGTAAAGTAAGTGTAAAGTTACAATTCATGCACAGAACAGTGTGGGAATGGTTATTAAGGGAATGGTAAAGGTTTATATAGTGTAAAAGTGTGCGAAGGATTTATAAAGCCTTAATATAATATATAAATACTTAAATATACCGCTTCTACTTAGCAGATTTTCGGTTATCACGGGTGGTCTTGGAACATATCTCCCGCGATAAACGAGGGATTACTGTATTAAAAAGTATTTTGCCAGCAAAAAAGTGTGATTTGGTTACCAACTGCACCAAATCTTTCCTCATGTTTGTTGGTGGTGGTGTTTTAGCGTTCTTGTCTAATAGCGTGTAGGTTTGTTATGCTGCCCTCCTGTGGTCCGTGAGAGCTGTGAAACCTTTGGTACCTTCACTACCACAGGAACCGAGAACCATAATGATTTCTGAACTTTGGTATCGACTTGTCACCAAAGTATCTGTTCTTGCGAGTTTCCGTACTTGACTGTATTCTGTTTCTGACCACAGCAATATACAAAAATCCTCTGGATATCCCAGAACTGCTGCTGAACATCTGGATGCTCTGGATAAGAGTGCGTGGCTCACGTTTTAATGCGTCTGTCTCCACACAGGCCTACAAGACCTTCGCTAACCGGGTGTTGAATCTGAAGCGCAAGCTGGACGCGCTGAAATCCACCCTGCCAGGTGCGGACGACTCGCCCATTCCCTCGCCCTCCGAGGACGCGCCCTCACCCACGGGCTCAGAGTCGCCCTTCCATAGCCTGGGGCAGAGAGGCCAGGCCCCCGCCGAACGGGATGCAGCCAGAGCGGCCGAGCAGAAGGACAACCGCTCCGTGGAAGACATGGACCTGTCTGAGGAGGAGGAGACCAGCACCTCGGGAATCATCGGTGAGGTTCTGTTTCGGCACTCTGGGTTTTAGCATGTAGAATGGTTCATCTCACCAGTCACATTACCAGAGGGTGTCTGACTGTCGGATTGATACTTTTGAGAGGACGTGTTGGGTAATAATATTGATCAAATTTCTGCTTTCATGCAAGACTGCGAACAGTGAATCCTACATGCTGGATAGGTGTGCAGAACCTTTTTCTAGAACACTTGCAAAGTAAAGACAAAAAAATGGATCTAAGATGTTCTAAACATGGTTTAAAATGTTTTGTCTGTAATAGTTTACTGTTAATGTCCCATATCAAAGCAGTTAGTAGCAGTCTAAAGTAAGGCATCGATTGTAGCCAGCAGTGAGCAGAATGACAACAGTATGGTAAAGCAGCAGCATCAGTAGGAGTGCACGTTAACCAGTAGGAGTGCACGTTAACCAGTAGGAGTGCTTTTTAGCCAGTAAGAATGCTCACCTGTTGTGCTGTCAGAACTAGATATGATCAGAACGTAGTGCTGGGTGTTAAAACGATATCGATATGTTTAAAAATATAAATTTTTCCTCGACGACGATAAGCTTGGGCAGTAGAATTCAATAAACATTTGTTTCCATTTACTGCCTTGAGTAGCACCGCCAACGGAAACAATCTGATGATGATAGCACACTATCAGGCTGCACGCCGAACGTGCTGCAAATACTCTAAGCAAATTAATCAAAATGAGGACATGTGCACTACATTTCGGAAACTCGCTACAAATTCAGAAATGCCTGCCACAAATCCAGCCACAATGCAATGGACGTTTTTCTAGATGAATTCTTTTACGCAGGCACTCTGTTGACCATAAACAACTATTGTGTTACATAGTTATATATTCCTTAGCTAGCTATTTATATAGAAACTACATTGTATTAAATGGGATTCTAAGCCTTAGTTTCTGTCTAAATACCTAGCTAGTTTCTACATTTAAAGAGCATTTAGCTTACATGTAAAATAAAGTGATAAGCGATTTTACCACGGGTAAGAAAAATGATTCAATGTCTCAAAACGATTCCTCAAAATAGACTAAACACAACCTGGTAAGATGAAGGGAACAACACTGTAGGTTTTTAACTAGAAACAAGAGTCGTGTTATACAGTACCTCATTACGTAGAACGGGACTGAATTAGTAAAGCTCTTTAAATGTAGATTGCTAGATAATTAAGCCTGAAAAAGTGCATTCCTTAGTTTTCGTTAAATACATAGCTACATTTAAAGACCTTTCCTCATGTATTTAAGCATTAAAAAGTTTTTTGGCTAAACATCTAGTTATCTATCTAGCTACATTTTAAAAAAAGCTTTGGAAACATGTGAGACATGTGCTTTATGTGGTATAGCCTACACATCCAGATAAGTCACCAAAATAAAATTTAAAAACACGTTAACCAGACATTTCGGTCCTGTGAGTAGTTCATTGAGCATTCTAGTTTTGTTTTGCTATGATGAACAATTAAAGATTACGGTTTATTTATGCATACAAACAATGGAAATCGCGAGTGTCCTCTGCAGCGTCTTTATATGTGTGCAAACCAGGGGAGTCAGATTCTGCCCAGGAGTCGGAACAGTGCCATTCAACTTAATGAGAGACTTTGTTAGGGGATTTATAATTCACTTTCTGTGACGCTCAGTCAGAGCACTCTGAGGGGCAGAAAGACGGAGAAGGGAATGAACAAAATCTCAGTTACACCTTTACTATCTCTCTCTTCTTATTAAACTTTGGAACCCGTGTGTTGTGAATCTGTGTTGCGGACTGAACAAATTTATAATGCTGTTTAAGAACCCTGGTGGCTATAATCTATGTCTGAAGATGATATCAAAACGTTTACACTGTATGACAACTCTTGTGAATAACAATCTGAAGGTTTTAGCCAGAAACAAGAGTTGTGTTCTAGTTGTGTTCATTTCTCACTTAAAGTATAAAGGAAATAGTGATTTGATTTATATCATGATTATATATCGATATCGACTGATGTGAAAAAAGTTATCATGATGAGATTTTTCCCCATATCGCCCAGCTCTATAAGAATGTTTTGTGCTGTTCCATCTACAGTTGAAGAAAAAAAAGAAAAATCATCTCCTGCAGTTTCCAAAACAACAAATGCAACAGCAGTGAAGTCCACACACATCGTGTCCTCTCCTACTGTAGCCCCTCCCACAAAGCCAGCACCTGAGCCTGCAACCAATGTGACCCTTCCCTCACCATCTCCCGCCCCCACCACACCTGGCCCTGTGACTGCTGCAAGCTCCGCCCCTCTGCAGGTGAATTTGGCCAATGTGGATCTGGGCAAGATCAGCTCCATCCTCAACAGCATCACTAGTGTGATGAAGAACACAGGTGAGCATCTTTCTACATTCTCCTCGGCCAGTAAATACAGCATGCGCCACAGTGAACGCAGCTCTGCGCCACAGTGAACGCAGCTCTGCGCCACAGTGAACGCAGCTCCGCGCCACAGTGAACGCAGCTCCGCGCCACAGTGAACGCAGCTCCGCGCCACAGTGAACGCAGCTCCGCGCCACCGTGAAAGCAGCACAGTGAACGCAGCTCCGCAGCACAGTGAACGCAGCTCCGCAGCACAGTGAACGCCGCACGCGCCACAGTGAAAGCAGCACCGTGAACGCAGCTCCGCGCCACAGTGAACGCAGCTCCGCGCCACCGTGAAAGCAGCACAGTGAACGCAGCTCCGCAGCACAGTGAACGCAGCTCCGCAGCACAGTGAACGCCGCACGCGCCACAGTGAACGCAGCACCGTGAACGCAGCTCCGCAGCACAGTGAACGCCGCACGCGCCACAGTGAACGCAGCACCGTGAACGCAGCTCCGCACCACCGTGAACGCAGCACCATGAACTAGTGTTGCACGGTATACCGATACTAGAGTAGTATCGCGATACTTCGTCATTAAAAACGGTACTATACCCAGTTTGCTTAGTATCGGTGCTATAGGACTAAGTGCGTGTTTTTTTTTTTTTTTTTTTTTTTTTTTTTTTTTTTTTAAGAGCAGTATTTCCAAAGAGTGCCACATGGGGGCAGTGTGCGTGTACAGCAGTGCAGCGCTTGCCTCCTCTCTGCAGAATAAGAAGAAACCGTGTACGATGGCTGATAATACAAGCAATATTGCGGACCGTCCTCAGCTTGTTGAAAAACTACACGCACGAAGCGAAATATGGAATTATTTGCATACATTTGAGACAGTCATGGCAACCCCGTGGACACATCAAAACCGGTCTGCAAATGGTGCTTTAAAGCTGTACTAACCAAAGGAGCCAATCGATTCTTTTTACATAAAATGCGCTTTCGTTTGACCCACCCAAGGTGCCGTAATGCACAGAACAGTTGGTAATGCTGAAATGGCAGCTAAAACAAACGCAGTGTGTTCGCAGCTCGTCTTAATTAAACAAGGAAAGCAGCAGAAGTGCTGTGTGGAAATACTTTGGATTCAAAGCAGATACAGATGGAAGGACATGACCGAAGGACATGAACAAGCCAGTTTGCAGGCGGTGCTTTCGGAACATTTCAACGAAGGGCGCTAAAGCCTGGTTTATACTTGACGCAGCGCGAGGGTCCGCGCGGCGAAAATGATGTAATCGCGGTAGCGTCGCGCGCTGTCAATTCGCGAGGTCGTGCACCTCTAGAATTTTGTAACTTAGCGCGCGCCGCAGCGCAATGAACAGTCATGTTTGTAGGGTTCATACACCAACAAGGTGGAATTAAAGCACTTGTACGTCACTTTCAAGGTCCATTTCAATGTTTCCCAGCACGTTAAACTTTAGTTAAATATTTATACATATACTCGAAATTATTCGCTTTTTTATCACATTATTTAATGGTTGTTTATTTTCAAAACGCCCGATTTTAACGTCTTCACGTTCTCTCATGTTTCGTCCTGAAATTACAAGAGGCTCGTATTTGTTAACCTAATACAAGAGAGCTTGTTTCAAGCATTTTCAAGCACGCGGACAAGGTGTGCGGAATCGCACGCTACGGTCACTCGCGAAAGTTTAAACCTAGCTTAACACAACGAATCTGGCCAAACACCTGAAGGCATGCATATTTGTACAAAACATTCCAAGAGTTTGGTGATTATTCCCATTTCTAGTATTATAGCATACAAAATTATGTGTCCGATTATGGTATCCTAGCAAATGTCATATTCGTGGTTTAAGAGCCGTAAGTGCGACAGCATACAGGGAGAAAAAAGAGTGATCGTACTACAATGGATCAATCATCTATGAATACTGAACTCTAATACTGAAGTTTTAGTTACTTAAAGAGTTAAAGTTGTTTAAAGTATACTTAAAATACACTTTTTGCACTAGCATTTTTTAACTTCTAAATGTGAATTCCAGAGTGCACTACTATTATTTATGTTAATTTATATTAATGTGCAATTATTTATTTTTCTGTTTTAATGTGGTAGGGACTACACCTTTTATTTATTTGACATTTGTGAAACAAAATACAATATTCATTTGTTTGTTTATAAAAAATAAATAAAAAGCCTTTAAAACGGAAATGAGCACAGTATCTGACTTTGGTATCGAAAATCGTATCGAATTTCAATACTTTTTAAAGTATCGTATCGAAGTTGTAATTCTTAGTATCGTGACAACACTACCATGAACGCAGCTCCGCGCCACCGTGAACACAGCACCCTTCAGTTGACCCAAAGTGCTGCACAGGAGATATACTAAACAAAAACAAGCAAACATTAGACAAAGTAAAAACAATTAATTTGCCGCCAATATAAAAGAATAGAAATGAGACAAAAATAAAAACAGTAGAATAATGGACAGTGACCAGGCCTGTCTAATATAAATCGGGAGGTGGTTCCGTAATGTAGGAGCAGCGTTTGAGAACCTCGAACCCCTCTGAGCTTACACTTTGACCTCGGCACGTTCAGGAGCATCTGATCAGCTGACCTGATTGGGAGCGTGTAGATAAAGGAGCTCAGAGAGTTATGTTCTCCCTCTTAGGTGGATCTCAGGGCACACTGTTGCACTGTTGAGTGTCAGGCCGACAAGCCTTCTGTGGTCCATGGCTTCTGAGGCGCTCTCACGCTGTTTGAACGTACACGGAAACGAAGCAGCTGTGTCCACTGTGTGCTTGTGGTTCATATTTGTTGAGTGTCTGGGCCTCTACTCCTGCTTCTCTGCAGGTGTGAGTCCGGTGTCTCGCCCCTCGCCAGGAACGCCCACTACGCCGTCTAGCCACACCCCCTCATCGAAAGCTCCTGGTCCTGGTGGAGCTCCTGTGTCCAGCCCGCTGGCGAACATCCTGTCAAGAGTGGACATTTCTCCTGAGGGCCTGCTCAGTGCCCTCACCAAGACACAGACACACGGACCTGGCCTGCAGGGTGAGACACACGCACACACACACACACACACACACACACACAGACACACTGACTCACCAAGACACAGACACACGGACCTGGCCTGCAGGGTGAGACACACGCACGCACGCACACACACACTCACACACTCACACAGACACACTGACTCACCAAGACAGACACACGGACCTGGCCTGCAGAGTGAGACACACACACACTCACACAGACACACTGACTCACCAAGACACACACACGGACCTGGCCTGCAGGGTGAGACACACACAGAGACACTCACAAATATACTAGCACAAAGCATGGTGAGGTTTTACTTATCAGAATAGTTTAGTGAAATGTTCTTGAAGGGAGTTAAGACGGTGGACAAACCCCTTGGTTTATATATATATATATATATATATATATATATATATATATATATATATATATATATATATAATATTAGCCAAGTGTTTACTACTGAGAGCAGTGGATTATTGACCCATCACCATTCTCTCTACATAACTGTCTTGGATGTCCTACTTGTTGCCCCCCCCTCTCCTTCTCTCTCTCTCCTTCTCTCTCTCTCTCAGGTTTGTCTTCTCTGTTGTCATCTGCCCGTGCGGGCTCTCTCACCTCCCCAAACTCCGCCTCCTCTTCTTCCACTTCAACAACCTCAACTGTCACCACAGCCACAGCAAGTCCAGCCACTAGCACCTCCCCAACAACCCCAAAGACCCCAAAACCTTCTGGCAACAACTTCAAACGCGAGTCGGAGCGAGAGAGAGGGCTAGAGTGGGAGAAAGTGAAAGAGAGAGAGAGGGAGAAAGAGAGGGAGAGGGAGAAAGAGAGGGAGAGGGAGCGAGAGAGGGAGAGGGAGCGAGAGAGGGAGAAGGAAAGGGAGAGGGAGAGGGAAAGAGAGAGGGAGAGAGAGAGAGAGGTAGCCGTCATGCCCAGCCTGGAGTCCAAGATCAACAGCTTCCTGCAGGGAAACCCTGGTTTCAGTGCCCTGGGTCTTGGCCTGGATGACGGTGGCAGTAACAGCCCTCTGCTGGTAGGGGGCGACGCTGCGGACGGCACGCCGGTTCGAGACGAGAGTGGCAGCACGCCAACGCAGGACGAGATGATGGACACACCGTGTGTGCTCCCTGACCCCCCGAAGGCCGGCCGCCCCGGAGCGCTCTCGCCCACAGCCTATCACAGCGAGCCCTGGGACACCGCCCTCACACCACAGGACGCTCCCGTGGAGGATGAGAGGAAGGACTGGGACTACCGCACACCCTCCTCATCCTCACGCATGCAGGCCTTCAGCCCCGGGGGCAAGGGTGCTGCCAAAACCAGACAGCAGGATGGGGTGAAGAGAAAGGGCGGGGCAAATGCAGGCTCCGCCTCCTTTTCTGCACAGGACGTGGGTGTAAAGGCTAAAGATGTGAAGGGCGGAGCCTCTCGCCGGCTGAGTGGCGGGTCCCAGAACGGAGGGAGAGAGAAGGAAGAAAAGGGGAAGAAGGGTTCGAAGAAGGAGATGGCACCCGGAGACAGCGAACACTATCATCGCATCCAGACCGTGGTGTCTGCCTCAGCCGGCAGCGATGGCACGCCCATAGAGACGCTCGGGTACAACCGCATCCAGACCGTCGAGAGCATTCGTGTGATTGGCCGGGGTCTGAGGAGGGCAAGCGGAGCCGCTTCCAGAGCGGGAGGGGCCTGGTATGAAGAGGAGGAGTTTATGGAAGCTCCACCTCCACGTCACCCTGGCAATCATGTGCCTGACGGTTCTGAAGACCTGGCTTTGGCTCCTCCCCCTGTACATCTGGTACCCCCAGGGCAGTACCCACCTGCCCCCTACACCAGTGAGGACCCCACCCGTCCAGCACCACCTCACACCATACCACAACACCACCCTCCTGCTCCTTTCTTTCCTGCACCTCCAGTTCCACCCATGCCACAGCCCCCACCCCCTCCTGTGGTTCCACCCACTGCCCCACCCATGCCGCAGGCCCCCCCAGCCCCTTCCCGAGACTTCCCTCTTTCCCCTACCTCTGCCGTGATGGTTGGCGGGGTTCTAGTGCCCATCGACCGAGTCCTGCCCCACCCTCCTGCAAACCTCCGCCCCGAGGGTGGGGGTCGTGGGAGCGGGCCGGGCAGCTCGGCCTCAGGTCGGGGCAAATCCCACTCGCTCCTGCGAGATCCCCTCCGCCCGGGCACCATCAAAGAGCAGTTTGCCCCTCGGCACGCGCCTCCTCTCCACCGCCCCGGGACGCCGGGCGTGCCCCCACCCCTACTGGGCAGAGGGCGAGAGGGGCCCGGCCCTACTTCACCATCCACCCCCACCACGCCCTGCTCGTCTGCAGACCCCCGGCCTCTGCTGCCCCCCCCAACGCCGGCCAGCGCCCAGCGGGGCCGCCATCCCCCCTCCCCCCTCCCCTTACCCCGCATGCCATCCCAACACCCTCTGCTCCACTCCCCTCAGAGCTCTCCTCTCACCCAGAGACCCTCCCCCCGGGGGCCCCTCCCACTGCCCCTGCCCCTCCCACCACCCTCTCTCTCCAGAGAGCCTCTGTTGCCTGGGATAAAACGCCCTGGCCCCGCCTTCAGAGGCGGACCTCTGCAGCCACCCAAGAGACCCTTCCTGCCTCCTCGTTACTAAGGTCACCGTAAGGCTCAGGGTCATGGTGCACGATCTAGGAAGTGTAGGGCCTCCTCAGTTCCCAGGCTGTAATCTGAGCTAAACTCAAACATAATCTGAGCGCATAATCCCAGAGGCCCGCCTCCAGAACGTTCCACCAGGGCACAAAGTAGGCCGGGCCGACCCCGCCAAAGAGACCCCGTGGAAACGGCCGAGATTCAAGGTGGTTATTGAGTTCAGTTTTGTGTCCTTCTTTGTGAGGTGGATGAATGAAGTGTGTGTGTGTGTGTGTGTGTGTGCGCGCGTGTGTGTTTGCGTGTGCGCCCGTAAGCATAAGAGTGTGAGAACATGTGACAGCCACCATGCTCCCATTACCTAGGCCTCTGGTTCAAAATGCAAAGTTTCCTTCTTGTAAATGTGCCCCCTAGTCCCGTACGAATGCGTCCTGCTTTAGAGGACGCCAGCCATTAGCACCGCGGCTGCCCCAGGCGCTCCGTCCCTACCTACCAGAACGCTTCACCTCCGCTCCAACTCCAAACTCATTACAGAGCCTTAGAATAAATGTTGGCCAACCACGATCACTCTGAGTGTTGCTCAGGCCTGGTCCAGCAGGGATGAGCCTGGTCTGGTCTTCAGAGAGCCACGCGGCTGGGGCTGTGGGGATGTGAGCCAGCTGTGAGTGCTGGAGCCCCCAACGCCAGCGCAGAGTCCCTGCCGCTTCTGTCCTGGTGTCACTGTTGATGTGAACGCAGCAGCTCTCCTATGTATCACTGGTAATAAAAACCCTGCTCTGAGAACCGTGCCTGACTTGGGCAGTGAGAGGATGCTGTTGTTTCTTACCCATACTGACGATAATGCTGTGTTCTGTTTGGTTTGGTGTGTTTTTTGATTTTTGGTTTCTAGAACCGTGAAGACATGTGACTAAAGCTAGTGCATTTTAAACCTGATTTGTTTCTTATCTTTTTTTTGTTGTTGTTTTGCCCTTTATTTCCGCAACCTTTCCTGGGTGTGTGCAGATAGGGTGTGGGGCGTGGTCTCTGAAAGGGCTGTGAGTGACCACACCAGTGGGGTTAGGCCCTGAACTCTGGGCTTCAGCACAGACCTCTGGCCTCTTGTACCAGTGGGGACAGACGCCACTGGGGCATCACCACATATTTACCATTTGTAAATGGCCTCCTAAAGGTCTTAGTGTTCTTAGTGTTACTGCTGGGAAGTGGAGCACACAGAGAAGGTCTGTAGACCTTTCAAGACCACCTGCACATCACGTTTTGTGTATCACCCCCCCCCCCCCTTTTTTTGGTTTATTTCTATATATTCTATCGATATATAAAAATTATACATTTCCAGGGTCATTTTCAAAGAGAAATGGAGAAAACCCTTAAATCAGTCAGAATACAAATCAAGTTCTTAAAACATTTTCCATTCAGATTGTACATGATAAGAGTGTGCATTGTGTACATAGTTCCAGAAAGAGTTACGCCAGCTATTTGATATGTTCAGGATGTGTGTAAACAGATGTTTGATTCACCTTGAAGTCCTTTTTCTGTCAGGAGGTTTGATAAAACAGTATTTTGCTTAGTGCAAACCAAATGCTAAATGTGTGCTTTGAACCTTCATATCGGTTTCACTGAAGAATAAGCTGACCTGCTAACCGTATCATCAACTGTACGCTGTAGTAGTTTTGCATGTGGGAGTACTGGAGCAGTTCCACCTCCTCGTTACTGGGAGTACTGGAGCAGTTCCACCTCCTCGTAACTGGGAGTACTGGAGCAGTTCCACCTCCTCGTAACTGGGAGTACTGGAGCAGTTCCACCTCCTCGTAACTGGGAGTACTGGAGCAGTTCCACCTCCTCGTAACTGTGTGCTGAAATGTTCAAGATTTAAGGAACACCATTCTGTGTCTTCTTTCTTTTCCCTCTATACATTCACATTGAGTGGGTTTCCACTAGCAACCGGCTCCTGGTGACACTAACCCTGAGTCAGTGTAGTACTGTACTGGTTTACACCGCAACACCTCCATGTCACAACAGTACACCATCACAGTCCAGTACACCAGCCACTGACTAACCCCACCGTGCTCCTAACATCACAGGGCGCCTTGCGGCCTGGACCGGGTCTAACCGCATGTCAGTGGGACACGCGAGGCTACTTTAAATGGTTGTCATCAAACTCTGCTGTTCTGACACATCTTTAACTCGGTGGCCTCCAGGGACACGGTTCCGGGAGCCAGCGTGCTGTCCTGAATCTACAATATTCTGTGCTTCACTTGTTCATTTAGTGGAATACCTGAGATAATTTGCTTTGTTCACATAAAATTTTATCAAGCCACAGGGCCGTAAGAGTTAATATTAATCTAAATACAGTCCTGGGATCAGTCTGGTTTTATCAAGCTCCAGGGCCCTAATAGTTCATATTGATCTAAATACAGTCCTGGGATCGGTCCAGTTTTATCATGTCACAGGGCCCTGAGAGTTTATATTAATCTAAATACAGTCCTGGGATCAGAACCGTTTTATCAAGCTTCAGGGCCCTTCTAGTTCATATTGATCTAAATACAGTCCTGGGATCAGAACCGTTTTATCAAGCTTCAGGGCCCTTCTAGTTCATATTGATCTAAATACAGTCCTGGGATCGGTCCAGTTTTTTATTTTTGTTGTTTTTTTTTTTGTTTTTTTGTGGGTTTTTTTTGTTTGTTTTTTGTTTGCTGGTCATTGTGCTGTTTGACACAAAAAATATATATTTTCAATAGTTATTTTCCTGCTCCCACATACATAACACTTTCCATCTTATGTTTACAAAAGCACAAATGTTTGGTTTCCCCTAAGCCTAATTCACTATTGCTTAGTCAGTTCAAATCAGGACTGTTGTAAACACATGAATATTTGTATCCACACAAAACCTATACGCAGTTTTCTTCTAGTATGTTAGGACAGAAATACTGAACTGTGTATACCTATAAATCAAAGCGGAACTCTCACAGCAAACTCCCTCTGCACGTTGGTCTGATCATTCCCGTAACTGATATTGTGGTGTATACCAACACTGACTTGCAGTCAGCAGTAAACTTTTCAAGCCTGTGACTGCTGTAGCCGTGACTGAACTCGTGAAATTTTGGGTTTAACAAGTTTTAAAACACATTAATACGTCATGTGAACCTTTGGCGTGAGCTCGTTTGTCGCCATCTTGTGGTCACTTGTAGGAATGGCACATAGCTCGCTCACCACCTGGTTTATAACTTTTAGCTGTCAGGAGAATTCACAACATTTTCCATTTCGAAGTCAAAATGTAAGTCAGCTTTGCAGTGGGGCTGTTGGACCTTGAGCTCTTTCTTTAGGACAGAAAGGCTCTGTGCTTGTAAGTGGCTGGTCCGGCCGTATCTGAATACTTCACCTAGAACTTCGTTAAACCGCTGTTCCCGTTTCAGTCGTGAATTTGGCTGCTTTTGTTTGTTTGTCTATTTGTCAGCTGGTTTGGGGGATGTTTAGTAATTTTAGGTATTTTACACATTCAGGATACATCTGCACAGTTGTGTCAGATTCTGACTCCAGTCCCACTCCGTGTTAAATCTTGTCTCCGGGTCGGTTAAACCACCTCTGTTGAGTTCGCCTTTAATATTTGAGTAAACCCGTGTTCGGAACCGCCTCTCAGGTAAAGGTGTGGGGTGCACAACATCACTAGCGTAGCCGCGCGCACGACGACGCTTCCAAATTAGCTGCACGTTCACACGCAGCGGGGTCACGCGCATGCTCGTGCTCGTCATCGCGAGCCCGTAGTGACACTCGTGTGCCCTCGAGGCAGCGCGCGCGAGCCGTCATCCCCTGCCTGACTGCACGTGGAGATGACGCGCGAGCTGGGTAGGAAGAGCGCGAGACAGGGGCGGTCTGTGTGCACGTGTGTTATTTAGTGAGTGCGCGTGAGTTTGGACTCAAACCGGATGTTTGTTTTTGTGGGGGTTTTTTTACTAGCATTTTTTTAATGTTCGCTCGAGACTGTTCATGTTTGTCGCAGTTCTCCCGCGCTTAAAACAGTCCAGAGCTTTTAGGTGTTAGCGGTTGTGCTTGCGCATGCGCACGTTGATCTCCTGAAGGTTCCCTCATCGTTGCTTCTTATTGGTTTACTGCTGCCGCCCCTTTCCGCGCTTGACCAATCGGCTGTACGCTGCGCGCTTACACACTTCCGGCATCATGGCCGCGCGCATTGTGTCGCCGACATCGTGGGACTAAATCAAACTGATGTTCCTGGAGTGTTAATGTCCTGGAGTATTAATACTCGGGTGTAGGATGCTCGTGTCGTGGGTCACGCGGTGCTCCGGCCGTCGCGTGTCGCTGATTTCAACCCTGCAGAACCAGAGACGCTTCAGCAAGGTGCGCGCGCGCCTGCGACCCTGGTCCTGCTCCGTCTTGCTGTGTCCTGCTGTGTCCTCCGTCCTGCTGTGTCTCGTGTTTGCGTGCAGCCCGCGTGTCCTGCGGAGATGCTCCGTGTCGTGTGGTTCACCCACCTGCACACGTGCTCGTCCTGCCCGAGTCTCTTACTCTGATACAGCCGGAGCGTCCTTGTCTCGGCTGGACATGAGCGCCTCGTGTAGTGTACTAAAATAATGTTGTACACTACTAGAAAGTCCGCAAAGCATGTAGATATCCGTGATTATTCAGATGTTTAGGAAGACTGAAAAGTCTCCAGTTTCCTGCACACCTGGAAATAAAAGCACTCGGTAGTTTTAAGTTCTCCGCGGTTCTGTCGACCTTATTTATCCGGTGTAGTCCGTTCCTTGAGCAGGTCTCTGTCATTTGGCATTCATATTATTTCAACTCTCTTATTCTGCATTCTGTTACACTGGCAAGGCAACATTGAACTTGAACAGCATTGAAAATTGCAACAGACGAACACTGACCTTGAATCTTTCCCCTTTTTTTCATATATATATATATATATAATATGTGTGTGTGTGTATGTATATATGAGAAAAAGCGAAGGGGGACTGTGTGTAATTATTTGAGCGAATTGTAAGTGAGAATTGAGCAGGTTCGTTTAGCAGTAAACATATGCATTCGTAAATATTCAAAATATGTGGTATTTTCCAATATGTGGAATTATATTTTCTACAGTTCCCAGTTCAGACTCTTATTGAATAGGGGTGTGTGTGGCACCGTAACCTGGCTGTAATCTCACTACATCGTGCCACATGTATACTGTTGCTGTTGTGAGATCAGTTGTAACTCCTGATTCTTGTTTATGTTGTAGTTGTATCCCCCTGCGGGCCAGTCAAAACGACTGCAGGTCTTTGAGGCTCTGAAGGCAAGTCGGTCATTGGCGGTGCAGTGTCATGATCTAAGCATCCGATTGGCTGATGGTAAAACGGTGAAAGGATTGGCAGGGGTCACGACTCCCCTCCAGATAGCCCGTAATACACGGTGAGTTCTCACATTAGGAAAATATTAGAACACCAGTGCAGCCTCAAACACTTATATCACTGTCTGTACATACAGGCAGATGTTGGACGCAGAAGTCTTTGGTTTCCCCCACACAGTTGCCCCACACTGCCCCCCCCACACAGTGTCTGAAGGGACAGGCCTGTGTCTGATCTCTCTACCTACTGAAGAGGGTGTCCTCTGTCCCACCCTGTTCCCACAGAGCCCTCAGACAGTCTGTTTCTCTCTGGTCCTGCTGCTCTGCACCCAGGGCATTGAGAGCAGGCTGGGAGCCGAGATGCATCAACCTGGCCTGGATGTAGAGTGGAGAGAAGGGGCTGAGAGGCACCGCGCGCTCCTGTTTCCCAGCTGACACCAGACACACCTGCAGCATTTTATACAGCCACAATCTGTGTGTGTTTGCAGTGCCAAAGGAGCAGTTGTAGGGAGAGTGAATGGTGAGCTTTGGGAGTTAGCTCGCCCTCTGCTGGCTGACTGTGAACTGCAGCTGTTAGGTTTCGACTCTCTGGAGGGTAAAGAGGTATGTAGTGAGCATTGTTGAAAGCATGTAATCTATGGAGATGTACCACCTATAACATGGACAAGTGTGTGTGGTTGTATATAAATACCTGTGCCTGCGGTTGTGTAGGTGATGTGGCGGACAGGAGCATGTTTGTTGGGTGACGTTATGGAAACACACTTTGGTGCTCAGGTGTGTCGAGAAGGTGTATCTGACACAGGCCTCTACTGTGACTACCAACTGGACAGCAGGTACAGTGTGTGTGTGTGTGTGTGTGTGTGTGTGTGTGTGTGTGTGTGTGTGTGTGTGTGTGTATCTCCACCTCTTTCTCATCATCTGTGTCTCTGCCTCACCAGTCCTGTGTCTCTGGAGGAGGTGGAGCTAAGGTGTACAGAGAGGGCGGGGCTTAAGCTTCCCATCTCCAGACTAGAGCTGACGCTGAAGGAAGTGCAAGAACTCTTCCAGGTCAGCAGCTCCTGACCTCATCATGGTGTGTCATGTGGGATGTAGGGTTGCAACGGTATTGCGGTTCATGGTATGATAACAGTCTCAGAAAATACCGCGGTATCACATGTTGTTACATATATTATTAAAAGATACACTGACCCTTAACCAGATACTGCAGAAAGAGAGGATTTATTTCTGACATGAGATTTCTATTTTAAGGTTTTCACACCGAGTCTGGTTTTAACATATGAAAAACAGGCACGTCAGAATTTGATTTGAAAATGAACACATGTAAATTAATGGTGTTCAGTTCGGCAAGGACGTTAAAGCCTGGTTTATACTTGACGTGCTGCGAGGGTCCGTGTGGCAAAAATTACACAATTGCGGTGGCTGTTGCGTCGCAAGGTCGTGCGCCTCTCGGTTTTTGAAACATTGCGCAAGCTGCACGTCAGCGGAATAAAAGATGTGCAGAGTTTTGCAGGGTTCATACACCATAATTCAAGTACTTGTACAGCAATTTCAAGTTTCATTTTCAATATTTTACAGCACCTTCAGCTTCTTAATTAAGTTACATATTTATACAAATACATATATGGCCAAAATTACTCGAAATAATTCACTTTTATCACATTAAAAGAGATGGTACCGTGTTTGGTAATAGCAGAATACGTGTATACTTGTATTTGTAAACGTAGTATACAAGCAAACTATTCAGTCAGATAGCTATTTGTTGTGAAACGAAATACAGTTACAATTTAATTTTCAAGTACTGTAGCCAAAATTTCAGCACTTTTCAAACCTGAAACACAATGAAACATTAAAATTCGTCAGGTAAATGTTTCTTCGCCTGTTTTGCAAGGGTTTTAATTTTCCACTGCCGGAGAACACCGCAGTAAAGGACGCGCAAGTATAAACGCTTCCGCCGTTCGCGGTATGATTTTAGTTTAGCCTTTATTTTAGGCGGACGGAGATTTGTTATGTCTGATGCACTTTCTGCCATTCTCACCACTGAGTAGCTGAACCGGAGCGGAGTTGCGCATGCCCGGGTCAGTTTCTCCGCTGGCTTGCTTTTTATCGGTAGTAAGCAAACGCACACGGTATGATAATCATGCATTTTAATACCGTGGTATACTGTGAAACCGGTTACCGCTGCAACCCTAGTGGGATGATTTCATGGTGTTTTAGCAAATCACAATAGATCTCCTCTGCCTTATAAAATGGTGGGTTATGTGAAAGGTGCTGTAAATCTATAAATGATTACTATTCTGATGTTTGGTAAAACACAGTGCCTTGTGGGAGATGTTTGTTGGATAATGTTTTTTGTAGAATAATATGGAATGTTTTCTAGGAGCATAATGTTTTCCTGTAGGATAACTTTTTTTGTTTTGTGTTTTATGATGAAAATGTGTTGATGTGGATCAAGATGTTATAGAATCTTGTTTTACGATCACATTGTTGTCCTGTTGTAGAATATTGTGTTGTAGAATGTCATGTTGTAGGTTCACGTTGTTGTGTTGTAGAACATCGTGTTGTAGGTTCACGTTGTTGTTGTAGAACGTCGTGTTGTAGATAAAGCTGTTGTCGTGTCTGGTGTAGGACGATGTGATGAGGCTGCAGATGGCGGAGGAGGGGATGCAGGGAGACACAGTCAGCGTCTACAGGTGTGTGTGTGTGTGTGTGTGTGTGTGTGTGTGTGTGTGTGTGTAAAACCATCAGTGCTCCAGTGTTGAAACACACACATACTCTCACACATTTTCTCTGTTTCCATCACTCCCCCTCTGTGTACCAGGTGTGGAGGCAGTGTGGGTGTGAGCTTTGGTCCGCTCCTCCCTCATACCGGCTTCCTCCACTCCTTCAAGATGTTGCAGGTGTGTCCTAAACAGTCTCTACCTAATCACAGCCACAGTTAGTCTCCTCCCTAATCACAGCCACAGTTATGCTCCTCCCTAATCACAGCCACAGTTAGTCTCCTCCCTAATCACAGCCACAGTTAGTCTCCTCCCTAATCACAGCCACAGTTATGCTCCTCCCTAATCACATCCACAGTTATGCTCCTCCCTAATCACAGCCACAGTTATGCTCCTCCCTAATCACAGCCACAGTTATGCTCCTCCCTAATCCCAGCCACAGTTATGCTCCTCCCTAATCCCAGCCACAGTTATGCTCCTCCCTAATCCCAGCCACAGTTATGCTCCTCCCTAATCCCAGCCACAGTTATGCTCCTCCCTAATCCCAGCCACAGTTATGCTCCTCCCTAATCCCAGCCACAGTTATGCTCCTCCCTAATCCCAGCCACAGTTATGCTCCTCCCTAATCCCAGCCACAGTTATGCTCCTCCCTGAACACAGCCACAGTTATGCTCCTCCCTGAACACAGCCACAGTTATGCTCCTCCCTGAACACAGCCACAGTTATGCTCCTCCCTAAACACAGCCACAGTTATGCTCCTCCCTAAACACAGCCACAGTTATGCTCCTCCCTAAACACAGCCACAGTTATGCTCCTCCCTAAACACAGCCACAGTTATGCTCCTCCCTAAACACAGCCACAGTTATGCTCCTCCCTAAACACAGCCACAGTTATGCTCCTCCCTAAACACAGCCACAGTTATGCTCCTCCCTAAACACAGCCACAGTTAGTCTCCTCCCTAACTCCCTGCATGTGTATGTTTGCAGGTGTCTCCTGTGACCTTCTCGGGCGGTGCTCAGGCAGAAGGCATGATGAGGATGATTGGAGTTTCATTTCCAGGAGAGAAGGAGAGAGACCAGTGGCTACGAGAGCAGGAGGAGGCCAGGAGGAGAGACCACCGCCGCATTGGCAAGGTGAGACTCCTACCCTACCATGGGCCCCCCGCCAGGTGGATGGGCGTGGGTGTGACGTGGATGTGCAGTATGGTGATGGGGTTCCTCTGCGTGCAGGAACAGGAGCTGTTCTTCTTTAACGACGTCAGTCCTGGAAGCTGTTTCTTCCTTCCAAAAGGAGCCCACATCTACAACACCCTCATAGACTATATTAAGGTACAAGCAATTTACAACTCACAGACAGACTTCATTACGTTACCAGATATTTATGACATCCTCATAAACTATTAACATACCTACTGTTTAACACACCTTCACAGATGTTTAGGTAACTTGTAGATGTAGATGTTTAGGTAACTTGTAGATGTTTAGGTAACTTGTAGATGTAGATGTTTAGGTAACTTGTAGGCTTTTGACTTAACACTGATGTGTATTTTTATACTACATTTACCTTACAAAACTCTCTCTGTCTCTCTCTTTCTCTCTCTCTCTCTCTCTCTCTCTCTCTCTCTCTCTCTCTCTCTCTCTCCCTCCCTCCCTCCCCCTGGCAGAGTGAGTATAGGAGACGAGGCTTCAGTGAGGTCGTGACCCCCACCCTGTACAGCACGTCACTATGGGAACGCTCTGGTCACTGGGAACACTACAGTGAGAACATGTTCACTGTGAAGTGTGAACCGCACACCTTTGCCCTCAAGCCCATGAACTGCCCCGCCCACTGGTGAGGAGGACACACCCCCTTTAACCCTTCAGTCTTGAGTTGAGTTGCATCACCCTCTACTGGCGTCTTCATTTGGTCCACAAGTCCTTCGTGATCTAGAGGAGATAAAGGACAGCTGTATGTTGCAGATCACAGCACTGATTACTGATCAGCTGTGACAACACGACTGTTTTACTCTCTTCCTTGCAGAGTGTTGATTGCCGGTCTGTGCCAGCTGTAATCCCACCGCCATACTGAAATAAAAGTTTTGCTTTGATTCATAGTATGAACACACCGGCTCAGTTTAACGTGTTTCCTTAACACCAATTAACTCGTTAATGAATTCGTTAACAAGTTTAATGTTAGGGGACCTTAATGTTAGGGGACTTGAATACATTTCTTACCAAGACTAGTTATTTATTTTTCCTGTCTTTCTTGTCCTGGGTGTTTCTGAGCATATCCTGTGATTGGTGACTGGTTGTGTCAGTCAGATGTTGTCCCGCCCCTGCAGTGTGATGTATGAGCAGAGGGTGCGGTCATGGCGAGAGCTGCCACTACGTTGGGCTGACTTCGGCGCACTACACCGCAACGAACACTCGGGGGCGTTAGGAGGGCTAACCAGGGTCCGCCGCTTCTGTCAAGATGATGCACACATATTCTGCACCCCTGAACAAGTACTAAACTCACGCACATACACACATGATTTATTTGTTTCTGTTTCACTATTTAAATTAGCTATGACATTAGCTATGACATTAGCTAAAATCATATTTTGTTGCCAAAGCATTTCAATACACAAATGGTTAGATGTGCTCTTTCTCTTCTAATCCCCCCTTCATTCTCTCTCTCTGCAGTTGGAGGAGGAGATCACTGCGTGTTTGGACTTTGTGAGATCTGTGTATCATGTCTTTGGTTTCACCTTCCACTGCCTTCTGTCCACACGCCCCGCCCCCTTCCTGGGAGAGCCCGCCCTCTGGGACAGTGCGGAGCAGGTAATAGGTCCTCACAGCTCCTGTGTGTGTGCAGCAGCTCAGCACCCTGTAGCCTGAGCTGATGAATGTGGAGCTGGAGGGTTACAGATAATAACATGCAAGCTCCACCTCCTCACCCCGCCTCCCTCCCCAAAGCCACACCCCTCTCTTTCCCAAGCCCCGCCCCTTCACATACTCCTGTTTAATTCAGTTTACTTGGCTTTGTTGGCATGAAGCAGGATTTACAGCTCTCACCAAAGCATTGAGCAACATATTTATATAATGATGAAAGTCAATTTTTGATTGATTATACAACATTTAATTAAATGAAAATGTAATTAAATAAAAAACAACCTCTGTGTTTTGTTTCTATGTGCACATCTGTGCGTGTGTGTGTGTGTGTGTCGGAGCAGCAGTTGGAGAAGAGTCTGCAGCGGTTTGGCGAGCGCTGGGAACTGAACCCTGGTGACGGGGCGTTTTATGGACCAAAGGTGAACAACTCATTCAGTTCTGCACTGTTCTTGTCCAACAGAAGATACACATGTGAAAATATGCTGCCCTGTACACACACACACACACACACACACACACACACACACACACACACACACACACATACACATATGCTGCCCTGCACACATATGCACGCACGCACACATATATATGGTGCCCTACTCGCATAGTGGAGTGGATGGTGTGTTCACAGAGTATCTGCCCTCTGCTCTTTGCTGTTCCTGATTCTTATCTTCAGGAGCCCAGTTTGAGGTGTTTCGGACTGGGTGTTGTCCAGTTTGAGGTGTTTCTGACTGGGTGTTGTCCAGTTTGAGGTGTTTCTGACTGTACTGTCCAGTTTGAGGTGTTTCTGACTGGGTGTTGTCCAGTTTGAGGTGTTTCTGACTGGGTGTTGTCCAGTTTGAGGTGTTTCTGACTGGGTTCATGCATTCTGGCAGTGCAGAGCATGTTATAATGCTCATAAATCATGCCGCAGTTATTAACTGTAATGTCTCTTCTGTTCACTGTTTTGTATTCGACTCGGTTTTGAAACTCCTCAGTTCCCATTATTCTCCACCTCCACCCTTCAGAGAGTCTGAGAGTCTGGGGTGTGTGTGTGTGTGTGTGTGTGTGTGTGTGTGTGTGTGTGTGTGTGTGTGTGTGGGTGTGTGTGTGTGTGTGTGTGTGTGGGTGTGTGTGTGTGGGTGTGTGTGTGTGGGTGTGTGTGTGTGTGTGGGTGTGTGTGTGTGTGTGTGTGTGTGTGTGTGTGTGTGTGTGTGTGTGTGTGTGTGTGTGTGTGTGTGTGTGTGTGTGTGTGTGTGTGTGTGTGTGTGTGTGTGGGTGTGTGTGTGTGGTGTGTGTGTGTGTGTGTGTGTGTGTGTGTGTGTGTGTGTGTGTGTGTGTGTGTGGTGTGTGTGTGTGTGTGTGTGTGTGTGTGTGTGTGTGTGTGTGTGTGTGTGTGTGTGTGTGTGTGACCTCGAGGAGGAGATTCCTGAACACATTGTCATTTAATTCCTCCAGCCTGACTGCCTGTCAGTAGCGTTTAAGTGAACAGCTGGTCCAGCATACACTGGGTCGATGAACGTCCTCCTGGTGCGGACACACCCACACATGCCTCCAGTCTACTCAACACAGTTAAAGCCACGCATCCTTTAACTAAACCATCAGCAAACACTTGAAGATTTCCATGACTGAACACCAACCATGACACACGTCTGAACACGCTACACACGCCTCAGTTCCACGCGCTGCTGTTGTGTGGAGGAACTCGGAGTGCTGACTGGGCCTTCCCTGTGTGGTCTGTTCAGATTGACATTCAGATCCGGGACGCCGTGGGTCGACAGCACCAGTGTGCCACCATCCAGCTGGACTTTCAGCTGCCCGGACGCTTCGGTCTGCAGTATGTGGGGTGAGTAAGACGTACCCTCCTCATCCTCCACTGCTACTTAAACGCCACCCGACGGCCTCACTGACTCCACCCCTCACCACCCGCAGGCCGGATGGAGCGATGTACAGACCTGTGATGGTGCACCGGGCGGTTCTGGGCTCTCTGGAGAGGATGATTGCCATCCTGGCTGAAAACTTTGGTGGGAAATGGTGTGTGTGTGGGAGAGAGAGAATTTCTTCTATATCTGTTAAGCAATACTTAATTGTTTAAGTATAAGGTGGTGTAGATGTGGGTAAACAATTTCCTCTCTGTCCCAGGCCTCTGTGGTTGTCCCCAGCGCAGGTCATGGTGCTGCCAGTAGGGGGCGGCATTGAGCAGTATGGGCTAGATGTGAGTGGAAACCACTGTGTGAATCGCCACATCTTTATATCTCACTGCCCAAAACTAAAACATACTTGATTAATGATTAGAATTTATTGTTTTTTTCTTGTGATTAAGGTTGTGCACAGATTAAAGGAGGCAGGATTCATGGCTGACATCAATGATGACCGTGGTGACACCTTAAACAAGAAGATTCGCTCAGCACAGCTGGCCCAGTACAACTTTATATTTGGTCAGAGACTATTCAGACTGTTTCGTTTCATCAGGAGTGTTTGATGATGTAATTCATTCACATCAGAGCAGTCGGTTAAGCTGTACCAGTATACACAGAAGTTAAAAGCCCAACTACCATTTTAGGTGTGTGTGTTAATGATGAAGTATTATTAGGAATGTATGCTTTATCTCAGGTCAAGCATGCTGTATAAAGAATGTTTTCTCTCTCTCTCCTCTCATCTCTGCCTCTCTCTTCCTTTCTTTCCCTCCCTCTCTCTCCCTCTTTCTCTCTCTCTGCCTCTTGTCTCTCTCTCTCCCACCCTCTTCCTCTCTCTCGCCTCCCTTTCTCTCTCTCCCTCTTTCTTCCTCTCTTCCTCTCAGTGGTGGGAGAGAGGGAGCAAAGCGATTGCAGTGTTAATGTGAGGACGAGAGAAGGGAAGCAGTTAGGTCAGAGGTCGCTGGAGGACGTGATGACATCACTGACACAACTGCGAGATAGCCGCAGCAACCTAAATGAGTTCTGAGTGGCCCTGACCTTTACAACCCTGACCTTTACAACCCTGACCTTTACAACCCTGATGACCTTGACCCTTACGACCAAGAAATCCTGCCTCCCTCCTCTCAACAGGATCACACTGGCTAAGCTCAAAACATCTCAAACATGTAGACACACACACACACACACAACACGAGAGATGATGCTCGTCAAGCTGCATATAAACCTTGACTCTGTCACACACACCCACACACGTATATAAACACTCTCCTCATCAGTTTAACACCTGTCGTCCATAAACCTAACAGACCTCTTCCTTCTGAATGGCTCCACCAGGAGACCAGGGGAAGGGGTCCACCCTAAAGTCCTCCCTGTTGAACTGTGGTATTTATAATAAAATAACTCCATTTGTAAATTCTTGCTTGGGTTCTGTTTGAGATGGTGCCTAATGGTTTGGCTGCTGGTTGCCCAGGTTACTGCTGTCCCAGAGAACCGTGCTTCCTTCCAGACACTACCAATCGATAGAGGACTCTTCACTACCGCTCTGAGAAGCTCACGTGAAAACGGAGTGGAAACGGTCTCTTAATGACGGAGAGGGAGGGAGGGAGAGAGAGAGAGAGAGAGAGAGAGAGGGGGAGGGAGAGAGGTTAGAGGAAGCAGAGAGGGGGAGAATTTGACTTAAATTGGAAGGTTATAGGAAAGGGAGGAGTTGTGTTGTTAATAGAAACAGGAAGTGGAGGGGGTCAGTGACACAAATGATTGGGGAGATGTTTACTGTTCAAGATGGAAAAAAACACCAAAATGGAAAAGGCATGAGTCACCCACGGCAACCAAAGGGGTGGAGTACGCCAAACAGACACACACACACAACCACACACACACATCCACGGACACTATCAGAGCAGGCATACACACACACTTAGCGTAAGCATACATATATATATACACACACACACAACCACACACTATCGGAGTAGTCATGCACACACACACACACGATCACATACACTATCAGAGTAGGCATACACGTGCACACAACCACACACTATTGGACTAGGCATACATACCACCACAGACACTATCAAAGTAGGCACATATACACACACACAACCATATACACTATCGGAGTAGGCATACACAACCACAGACACTATTGGTGTAGGCATAAACATAACCACTATCATAGTTGGCATATATACAAACAAACACAGACACTATTGGAGTAGGCATACATGACCACAGACACTATCGGAGTAGGCATACATGACCACAGACACTATTGGAGTAGGCATACATGACCACAGACACTATCGGAGTAGGCATACATGACCACAGACACTATTGGAGTAGGCATACATGACCACAGACACTATTGGAGTAGGCATACATGACCACAGACACTATCGAAGTAGGCATATACACACATCCACAGACACTATTGGAGTAGGCATATACACACATCCACAGACACTATTGAAGTAGGCATATACACACATCCACAGACACTATTGGAGTAGGCATACATGACCACAGACACTATTGAAGTAGGCATATACACACATCCACAGACACTATTGGAGTAGGCATACATGACCACAGACACTATCGGAGTAGGCATATACACAACCACAGACACTATCGGAGTAGGCATATACACAACCACAGACACTATTGGAGTAGGCATACATGACCACAGACACTATCGGAGTAGGCATACATGACCACAGACACTATTAGAGTAGGCATACATGACCACAGACACTATTAGAGTAGGCATATACACACATCCACAGACTACCAGAGTAGACATAAATACAGACACTATTAGAGTAGGCATACACAACCACACAAAACCACAGACACTATCAGAGTAGGCATACACACACACCCCAGACATTGAGCAGGCATGTACACACACACACACACACACACACACCCCAGACATTGAGCAGGCATGTACACACACACACACACACACACACACACACACACACACACACACACACACACACACACACACACACACACACACACACCCCAGACATTGAGCAGGCATGTACACACACACACACCCCAGACATTGAGCAGGCATGTACACACACACACACCCCAGACATTGAGCAGGCATGTACACACACACACACCCCAGACATTGAGCAGGCATGTACACACACACACACACACACACCCCAGACATTGAGCAGGCATGTACACACACACACACACACACACACCCCAGACATTGAGCAGGCATGTACACACACACACACACACACACACACACACACACACACACACACACACCCCAGACATTGAGCAGGCATGTACACACACACACACACACACACACACACACACACACACACACACACGAGTGTGTGTGCACATTGTGTGCATGATGTGTTGTGGTACTTCAGTCTCCAACATGCAGCTTGAGGGACTGTGGTGGAGCAGGAGAACCAGAGAACAAGTGATGCTGAGAAACTAGATCAAAGGTCTGGCTGTTCCGCTCCACGGACTGGACACAGAGGGTGGATTCAGTGTGTGTGTGTGTGAGAGAGAGAGAGAGAGTGTGTGTGTGTGTGTGTGTGTGTGTGTGTGTGTGAGTGAGAGCGAGAGAGAGAGTGTGCGTGTGTGTGAGACAGAGAGAGAGAGTGTGTATGTGTGTGTGAGACAGAGAGAGAGAGAGTGTGTGTGTGTGTGTGAGTGAGAGAGAGAGAGAGAGTGTGTGTGTGTGTGTGTGTGTGTGTATGTGTGTGTGAATGAGAGAGAGAGAGAGAGTGTGTGTGTGTGTGTGTGTGTGTGTATGTGTGTGTGAGTGAGTGAGAGAGAGAGAGTGTGTGTGTGTGTGTGTGTGTGTGTGTGTGAGAGCGAGAGCGAGAGAGAGAGTGTGCGTGTGTGTGAGACAGAGAGAGAGAGTGTGTATGTGTGTGTGAGACAGAGAGAGAGAGTGTGTGTGTGTGTGACGTAATTTCTCTTGCTACATCAACATTCTAGACGTATTCACTCCTCTAGGTAAACACCAGGGCCTGTAGGAAGGCTGTGCAGTTAAATGTCTGTTTATTCAACAATTTGTTGTACTACTAATTTGCTGAAATCCGACAAGCGTCACCCACAGGTCTGAATGTGGCCTCCTGTCACCCCCATCAGCATCTCCGCTTGCCCCTGGGCTGGTCACATGACTGATTGATGGCCCGTGGCAGGGCTTCTGGGCTGAGGTAGTACCCCATCTGCCCTTCAGGACAGGGACCTGTGCAGTAATAGTGCAGGTGGGGTATTTCCTGCACATTTTATTAGAGAACATCAATGTAGTGTCCTTTGTTCCTGGACAACTGCAAGATGTTTTAGTGTAGATAATCATCTGAAATGTTCTCTCTCTCTCTCTCTCTCTCTCTCTCTCTCTCTCTCTCTCTCTCTCTCTCTCTCTCTCTCTCTCTCTCTCTCTCTCACTCACTCACTTACTCAGTCTCTTTCCCTCCTCCCCTCCCTCCCTCTCCACAGTCCTCCTTAAAAAGCTATTCTTTATTCACCAAGCAGTCACACAAAGTTCATCAGAAATTATTTTTAGCTTGCAGTGGAGAAAGGAACATTGCTCCCGAATTAAACAACGGAATATGTAGACTACGAATTTATGAATTTATTTAACTCTGGAGAAACACTTATGCCTAACTACACAGACATTAACATAAAAGGACTACATAAAATAGCTATATATAAGGCTCATGATCAGATAGATTTTTTAAATGCTCCAGTGTATATGGTTTGGCTTGTAGGTGTCTAGGCAACTTGTTCGGTTATTATAGACATCGGCCTTCCCGCGCAACACAGGCGGCTTACGTTTATGGAAAATAGTTTTATAAATAAACAAGTCATATGGCGGTCTATGTATACGCTGGGAGAAGACCACCCCAACATCTATATTAAACACTGACTGATGTATCAATAGCCCTTTGAAGATGCATTTAAAGTGTCTAAATTAGCTGTGAGTTCACACTAAAGTTTGAAACACACGCTTGGCTAATAATGTCGCGTGGGCTCCGCGCGCTCCGGCGGACACAGCCGGTTCAGAACCCTTTTGAAGTCAAGCGCTGTTCCGGTTCCGGTTTCCAAAATGGAAAATCAAGTAAAACTGCGGAACAGATGCTGCATCGCATTTTACAAATGTTTTACGTTCACCAAGACTCAAAAAAGGGAGTTTTTCCTCGCCACTGTCTCCTTTGGCTTGCTCATTAGGGTTCTGGACCCATAGTATTGTTAACCTTGTAAACCCTGTAAAGCTGCTTTGTGACAACTTGAGTTGTTAAAAGCGCTATACAAATAAACTTTGATTGATTGATACGTTCACAGTAATCTGTAGAGGATGAAAACGGTAAACGGAGGCCGTCAACACGCCTGTGTGCCACTGAGCTGCTGTCGTACTTTGCATGTCAGAAAAACATGAACAGGTAATTGTGTGTATAACATGAACAGGTAGTTGTGTGTGTAAAACATGAACAGGTAATTGTGTGTGTATAACATGAACAGGTAGTTGTGTGTGTAAAACATGAACAGGTGTTGCTTTTTTATTTTGAGCAGAGGATATATAATACAGCCATCAATACAACAATATAATAACACAATATTCAATTAACAACAAAACAAAATTAATTACAAAGTAAAATTTAATTAACATAAATTAACATTAAATTAACAAATCTTTTTTTTTCTCTACTCAAAAAGAAGTGGGAGGCAGAAAACTTGTGTAAACCCACCCCTTACATCAAAATGAACATAAATTGCATGGCTCACATTGCCACTTACCATCCGCTTAAACTAAATCAATTCAAAACGAAAGAAAAAAATTTACTTGTGAATACCTGTAATCCTTCAACATAAATACCAACGATTGGAAAGAAAGTTATCAAAACTATAAACATCAATGAAGCACATACCAACAATGGTAAGCGCAACAGTACCAAATACGGCCAGCGAAAACAATTATACGAACCATATACCAACAATGATAAGAGGGCAACACTACCAAATACTGAAAGAGAAACAAACATACAAGACACATACCAACAATGGTAGAAACAACCATACAGGCACATACCAACAATGGTAGGAGTACCAATTACGGTAACATAAAAACAAAACAAGCACACAAAGCACATATCAACAATACTAAGAGAACAACAAAACATATAATGGTAAGGAAAGGAAACAATCATACAATACAATCAAACCAAAAAAATTTTGTGTGTGTGTTAAGTCCCAGTCACTATACTGATCCCAAACCATCTGCTTATAATGTAACTTGAATTTGTAAATATTATGGCATTGCTTGTGTTTGGAGTCCAAACCGTTCCATAGTTTAGCTCCACTTACCAACACAGAATTTTTCTGTGATTATGAGCACACTCTTTATCTATAAAGAACTTTTGTATGTTACTTGGTAGAAAATTATTAAATGCCTTAAATAGAATCTGTGCTGTATAATATTTTACAATGTCATTAATTTTTTGTTATTTTGATTGTATAAAAAGTTTATTGCTGTTTATTAAAGTTTATTAGGACCATGCAGAAAACGACCGCTCCGAGCTCCGCTCCGGTAACACTTTACGTTCCTAAAAATGAATTTTCCATAAAGCAAACCTGGCGACTTCGTGGCTGCATCCATGTAAACACACGTACGATTTGTAATTCACAGGTTTGAAAACTCGTTCTCGCCCCTACTGTGCAATTTGGTTAGGAATTAGGGGTGGGCAGATCGATATTTATATCGATAGTATCGATACAAAGGTGAGGATTGGTATCGAATCGATACCACGGTGAAAATATCGATTCTTTTGCTGCAGTTTAGAGGTCTGCGCAGGACTGCTTTTTTAATCCCACTCCCGCTTGTTTTAATCCCGCTCCCGCCAAAAAATCGCTTGTTTTAATCCCGCTCCCGCCCACACCTGTTGTTTTAGTCCCGCTCCCGCCCGCACCGGCCAAAAAATCGCTTGTTTTAATCCCGCACCAGCCCGCCACATACCAGAGGTGGGGACTCGAGTCACATGACTTGGACTCGAGTCAGACTCGGTCATTAATATTAAGACTTTTGACTTGACTTGAAAAAATATTCAGAGACTTAGACTTGACTTGGACTTTTACACCAATAACTTGGGACTTGAATTGGACTTGAACCTGTTTACTTGCAAAGACTTGATTTTTTTTACCCCAAATCTAAATTTTAAAACGCATATTAATATTTATAAAGTGCGCCCCATTAATTTCATTTCCGTCCTTCTGACGCAGACCGGCGTTACACCAGATTCTGTGACCGTCGAGTTTTGTGACCACAGGGGGCGCTATTTCACAGTTTCTGTTCAGAGGCACAAACGCTTTACGAATGCTACGTAAACTACGCTGATGCACTTTCTTTACTCGTTTTGTTGGTGTCCACGAGCCAAAATATGACAGATGTTTATATTTATATTTATCGTCTCTTAATTACATAAATGTACTTAAACAAGATTTACCATCCCCTCACCATTGCAGCCAACAAAGAAATCATGAATGGGATGTACAGGTGAGCCTTTTTAACTGGGGTCACCAATTCTGACGGCAGCCATCAGAATATGTGACCCCACTGAATCTCCAGGTAACAATAGTACACTGTGACCCCACAATAACAGAAAACAATGAAAAAATAACCCTAACCTTTTATTAGTCTATATTTAAACATTTTATCCAAATGTTTAGAATAACCATTCGTAATGACAGCATCTTGCTTATGATGAAGCTTGCTATTTTCGTGTAAAATGATGTAACGAAACATTCTTGTTTAAGTACATTTATGTAATTAAGAGAAGATAAAATGTAAATGATCTGTCATCTTTTGGCTGGCGGACACCAACAAAACGAGTAAAGAAATGCATCAGCGTAGCATTCGTAAAGCGTTGGTGCCTTTAAAAAAAAAAAGACTCGAAAGGACTTGAAATTCCAAGTTTCAGACTTGGGACTTGACTTGACGGTTGCTTGTCTTGACTCGAGACTTGACTTGAGTTGACTGTCTTTGCTTGAGACTTGACTCGGGACTTGAGGATAAAGACTTGGACTTACTTGAGACTTGCAAAACACTGACTTGGTCCCACCTCTGCCACATACACATTTCTGTCGCCCCCGCCCGCAATCCTAATATGAATTGATACTGACCAGTATCGTATCGGTATCGATACCAAAATTCCGAGTATCGCCCACCCCTATTAGGAATACAACCGAGCTAAACTATCAAGTTGAAAGTCATCATAGTTTGCTTACCCATTTTGACCCAGTTCCCAACCCAACTTTAAGAATAGATTAACAGCGATAATTTTTATATCGCCTGATAAGAGTATCAAATTAACGAACGCCGTTAACGGCCCACCACTAATATTTATTATTGTTTTTGTAAGCTGGTACACAGTAAAATGACTGGAGTCAAAATGCCAGAGTAAATAAACATGTGCTCTATCAGAGTGACATGTGCTCTGGCTGGAGTGAAATTAATTCTACCGAGTTAAATGTAGGTAGTTAAAAAACAGAGTCAAAATTACAAGAGTTAAACCTACCATTGTGTTTCACACAATCTGTGAACTAAAAGACTTTTCGTTGGTTGTTTGTGCCTGTGCCTGCTACTTTACTTTAAAATTAGTAGGCCCTGCTTAGGCTACATTTAGTGATTTTATGAATTTTTCGGCCAAAACACGATCTTTTGACAACAAACGAGTACCGAAACTCCACCCGAACGGCACCGCTACCCCTCCCCCACCCGCGGGCAGCGAGGACTTTTGCGCCATCCACAACTACTCCACCACCTGCAGACGTGTGTGCTGAGGTAAGTTTCTGAATTAATTTAAAGCAGCATGCATTCCGCCTTCATAGTGTATTTTCACATAAGCATGGCGTTTCCTTAGGTGATTAATATGAAGTTTCACATCCGAGTTCAGATTGACTTTAACAAGTCCACCAGCAGTATCGGTGGCGAGGGTTAGCTGGTGTTAGCTGTAGTTAATGCATTTGAAAGTAGTTGTAGGATAGTGATGCTACTGACAATAGCAATGATAATAGAAAATCCCTCAGTGTGTGACAGATATAATATTCCGAAAGCCACTGGGTTCCGTTTTCTGTTAGAGACTCTTTTCACCCCGCTAATCCGTAGTGCAGTAGCTATCTATGCTAGCTAACGTGTGGGCAATAACGGTCGGTGAGCGTTAGCTAGCTGATAGCGATGAAGTACAGAATAGTCATGGACTATCGACAACAGTAATGACAATGATAATTACAGTAGTTGAAAACAAGTTCATCACCGAAATGTATAAAATATAATGTTCAGAAATGCTTTTCTAGGTACTTGGAAATTTTCTTCATTGGCCGTCGCGCTTGGCAGCGCTGATGACGTCATCAATTTTTCATCTTTCAACAACTTAATACGGACCCGTTTTCCAACAAGGGTTATGTGAGTATTGCATATTTTTCCTTTTTACTCAACCCCTATCCACCTGACAAAAAACATTCAACCATCTGATATTCAATTGACCCAATTCTTTATTATTATTATTATTATTATTATTATTATTATTTTGGAATCACATATCAGTACAACAGATTTTTTGGTTAACATTTTAAATGACACCTCTCTAATTTTCTAATTAGACCCCTCTCTATTGTACCTCTAATTTTAATGAGGCATGCAGCTGATGACGAGGTGGTGCGACTGAAAATGAGGCAAACATTTCAACATTGGCAGAAAATAGTCCATGACTCCCACTTGTCACCTGATGTGCTGTCCACGTTTTCAAGTTTTGCTGATGTAAAGGGTTTGGTAAGTAAATTCTCAATGGCCATACTCATTGTGACTGTAGTTGTATTACTTTGATCATACTCTTAAGGTTAGACATGTCAAACTCAGGCCCAGGTGCCAAATTTGGCACATTTGTACTATTATGGGAATGTTTGTGAAATTTAAATATGAGTATTAAGTGTGTGTATGCACAATTTTAGTCTATTAAAAAAATAAATAAATATTGAGCTTGGCCCACGACTTTGTTCTAGATTTTTATTTTGCCCTCGGTCAATTTGAGTTTGACATCCCTGCTCTTGGTAGTACAATTTCTGTTTGTTCATAACAAATTGTGGCAAACTGGTCTGCCATCTCCAGATCGAGCAAGACTTTGCTCTTCTTTTTGGAGAAAAAACTTCAGCGAAATTGCTGTCTGTGGGACATTTAGACACCATCACCCAGACCAATTTCTTCTTTACAAATGGCGCACAGTGAGGACAAGAAGTTCTACATCGTACCATATTGTCATTTCCTGTGATGGTAATGCATGAATTGAGATGTTATTTTTTTTAATAAAAACTTTTAATCTTAATCAAGAATTTGTCTGTCATTTATATGACTTGATAAAGAGTAAAGAAGGACAAGCAAAATGACTAGCTGGGAAAGAACTCCAAATAGAGATAAAATAAGATGACTCAATTAAGAGTAAAGATCACTCTGGGAAGAGTTGTTGGCTTCTAGAGTAAATTTTTCTCCACTCCCGGTAGAGTTAATCTAGCTGGTTATTTAACTCTATATAGAGTAGATTTAACTCTGAATATATGACTCTCGGAGCAGAGTTGAATTTACTCTGTGTGGGGCGGGACCAATACATATCTATGAGGAGTCAAAATTGACTCTAATAGAGTCAAAAACGACTCTGTCATTTTTACTGTGTATAACTTTTGCAATTTTCATTTTTTTTCGGAACACATCCAGTTTGGAGAGACAAATTACATATATAGGTCAAAGGTTTTAAAATATTATTTATAACTTTTTGACTAGTACCATATCTGTACTTTTACATTTCTTAACAAAATTTTTTATTTCATATTCATCTGTTGCAGAAAGAAAGATTGAGTTCATGTTTCCTTTTATAGTATCATTGGACTGCTGATTTTGTGAATTTGGGATTTCAGCAGCCAGGTCGAGGCCAACATTTACAAAGAATTTATTGAAACCATTTACTATTATTGTTCATATTGAAGTCATGGACATTTTTATCAATAAAGTAATCTGGATACTTAGTTTTAGAGACTCCTGGTTTGATTCGCTTATTCAGAATATTCCAAATTTTTTAATGTTATTTTTATTTTTTTGTAAGATTTCATTATAGTACAATTGTTTGCTTGTTCGGATGACTTCTGTTAATTTATTTTTGTATACTTTGTATTTTTGCTCTGGTACTTTCATTTTTAACTACAAATTTTTATATAAGTTATTTTTCTTATTACAGGCATTCAATATTCCTTTAGTTAACCAAGGACACTTATTATATTTATTATTTTTACGATATTCTTTAAGTGGACAATGTTTATTATATGAAATACAGAAAATCTCCAAAAAATTGTCATATGCATTATTTACATCCGTCTCTCTATGGACTGAGTTCAAATTTTGCCTACTTAAACTACTATTAAAGGCTTTTATTGATTCTTCTGTTATTATTCCTTTGTAAACTACTTCTCTAGTTTGTATTTTTTTTATAATCACAGTCAAAAACAGTAAAGACAGGTAAGTGATCAGTTATGTCACAAATAAACACCACTAATGACTTGATTTTCAATGACATTCGTAAAGATATTTATGGAAGTTTTTCTGTCTCAATATTAAAATGAAAATGTAATGCGCATTTGCATTTACATGTTCTACTCATACAAGCAACTTTGAGCTCAAAATTCAAATTCAAATGCAATAACTCCATTTTCATTTGCAATTGTTCCACTCATACAAGCAACTTTGAGCTCAAAATTCTAATTCAAATGCAATAACTCCATTTACATTTGCAATGTGATGGACATCCATTCACATTTCATTTACACATACATTTTGATGCTTTATATGTGTCTTTATTGAAATGAAAATGTATTTCCCGATTTGAATTATCAAGTTCATGTGATCATGCAAAGGTTGTATCAAAATTATAATTAAAATGCTATTCGCTTAATATGCTTTGCATTTCGTGATAACGCGTTTGAAACGTAATTTTCAACCTCACCACCACGCTAAAAAGATGTCAATATTCAAACCTTAATGGAGAAATAGCGCCACCCCCTGTTTGCAATAACATTACGATACCAACAGCGCTAAAACTGTGTCAAAATGCATCTTGAAAATGCAATCCGAGCAGATTGCATTTTCATTTCCATGGTCTTCCACTATAGTCAAATTATAGTCAAATTAGATCCCATCAGCCTTCCAATCAGATTCCACCTCCCTCCACTTTATTCAGCCAATCGGGTTCCCCTTTCCACCTCAGGGAGCCAATCAGGACGGGACTAAAGCACGCTCAGCACAGAGCCATATAGTTTCTGGCTCTGCAGTACAGGCGAGTTTTTGGTCTTGATTTATGATCCCTAATGCCTGGTTCACACTGCACGACTTTTCAGTCGTCAGGTTTTTGTGCCGTTCGCACTACACTGGTTGTGCTGTAATCGCGAGTCTTTCAGTTGTTGTGGCTTTCACACTACATGACTGATCGGTGACGCGGGCTCACGAATTACACGACTAGGGAATCGCCGACTCATCTGGCTGCCGTCCAAAAACACAAGAACACGAAAACGAAACTCTCGTGAAAACCAGCAACACCACATAAAGAATAAAACAATGTACATGTACTCCACATTTTCGTTATTATTATTATTATTTTAGTCCCATAGTCCCAAGTTGCCAGAATTTTATTTCATCTCTCCGTTGCAGTGAACATAGTTATAATCAAGCGCACTATTTCTCCAGTGCTGTCATAATAACTTAAACAGTGTTGAAGTAAAGTTGTAAGAAAGGTGAGGATTTTGTGTGTTTGCTGGGTTACTGTTTTGAAAGCATTCTTGAAAGTTTTTTACATTCTCAGAGATATCTTCAGCGGTGCCGCGGTTCTCTCTCCGCGTTCACATTGGCTGTAGTTAGACGCTGCTGCCGACTCTCAGTCGCTGACTGGGCTAGATATTAAACACGCTAGATATTGTAGCGTCGGGCCAATGGGGGGTGCCGGAGGGTGACACCATTACCCATGAGCCCTTGCGGCCCCGGCCCTGTTGTGTTTAATTATGCGATGTTTATGTTTGTATAGTGTTTTTAATGATTATTTATTGTGTTTTATTAGTTAAGTCACCCCGGTCCATCCTTTTGTGTACCTGTGCATTATCTTAGTTTCCCCTCCATGTATGTGTAACGTTGCCGTCGTCATGACCTCCCCCTGTGTTTCATGTGCAAGGGGTACCTCATTTAGGCCTCGAGTTATACTGATTGTGCCTGTGAGTGCCAGTTTTATTACAAAGAACAATAAAACCTCTGTTCTGTTTGGAGAATGGACTTCTCTGCAACTTCTTTCTACCACACCACGCCACAATATTAAACATGCTAGATATCTGCCGGTCGTCTGCGATGAGTCGGCGACCACTCGGCGAGCGTCTTTCAGCAGTTCACACTACACTGAGCGAGCGACGAGTGATCGCCGATTTGCCTCCGACCACAGTTTCTGTCGGCGATCTACAAAAAACAGTCGGCGACTGAAAAACCAGCCTAAAATCGTGTAGTGTGAACCGGGCATAAGGTGCAAACTATAACGTAGAGGAAAAGAACTCGTACGAAAGACAGACCAAAGAATAAAAACGTACACTGAACACTCGATTAAACAAACACAATCTATGAACCCCAAAGGTATAGTCTGAGACTAGGGAAAGGCATGAAACGTAGACAACGGAAGCTTATACTAAGGACTTACCAAGGCATGAAAACATAAGGACCACTCGACTCAAACAAGGGCAATCTATGAACCCACAATGTGTAGTATGGAGTGAGATTGCGATCTTTAATATGAGAGCGCAAAGATAAGATTCAATCAAGCAAGTCAGACACACTGAGCACGCAAAATCAAGAAAACCGAGCGCTGTTAGGTGCGCTCACTTCCCTGTTTTCAGTGCGCGTTTCAGTTTTTTGCTCGCTTCTAAAATTTCTGCTCGCGTCATGATTACAAGTACGTTAAAGATCAAAGCTTGGTAGAGGATTACCTGCGGGTTCAGGTAATTATGCCGCGTCTGTGGCATTAACCACACTAAACAGGGACGCTGGGGGATTCTAGATAACATCACTCATCGAGGCATTACCGCTTTATAACTTTAAAAATACGACAGCACAAATGTTTATTTAAATAAACCAGCATTAACGAGCAGAAATGGTTTTCTGTTTCTGATCACACGAGACGCTTCACGGAGGTCGGCCGTTGTACCGCCGTAGTTTGAGGCACACAGTTGCTCTGCCACAGCGCTCAATTTGGCAATAACAGTCACATCAGCGCCAGATAAGGCTGATATGTCTGCCACTTGATCGATTAAACTTTCACACTAATGTAGTGTAAATTCACCATAAGGACTCGTCTGCTACCCTTTGAATTAATCTAATGAGCGCTTCTGTGACCATGTCTAAAAAAACTCGCCTGTACTGCTGCGCTGTAGTCCCGTCCTGATTGGCTGCCCGCTGTGGAAAGCTGTGGAACATGATTGGCTGAATAAAGTGAAACCGTGGAATCTAATTTGACTATAATTTGACTATAGTGGAAGACCATGGAAATGAAAATGCAATCTGCTCGGATTGCACTTTCAAGATGCATTTTGACACAGTTTTAGCGCTGTTGGTATCGTAATGTTATTGCAAACAGGGGTGGCGCTATTTCTCCATTAACGTTTGAATATTGACATCTTTTTAGCGTGGTGGTGAGGTTGAAAATTACGTTTCAAACGTGTTATCACGAAATGCAAAGCATATTAAGCGAATAGCATTTTAATTATAATTTTGATACAACCTTTGCATGATCACATGAACTTGATAATTCAAATCGGGAATTTTTTTTTCATTTCAATAAAGACACAAATAAAGCATCAAAATGTATGTGTAAATGAAATATGAATAGACGTCTATCACATTGCAAATGTAAATGGAATTATTGCATTTGAATTTGAATTTTGAGCTCAAAGTTGCTTGTATGAGTGGAACATGTAAATGCAAATACGTATTACATTTTCATTTGAATATTGACACAGAATAACTTCCATAGATATTATCTATTATTGTAGCACTTTGAGATGTAATTCTGCTTGGTTTTGTAATTGTTGGAGAAAGGGACATACTGTACATTATGTCGGCAAATGCATCTATTGATTTCTGTTTTGTAGGATTCAAAAGATCTATGTTGAAATCCCCACAGACAAATATATTTTTTGCACTTCTTCCAGAAAACAAGTTTTCTATTTGTTCATTAAAAGTATCTATACTTGAGCCAGGTGAGCGATACACACAACTTACAATAATGTTTTTCCCTTTTGGTTATTTATTTCCACTGTCAAACATTCCATTACTCCATCTATTGTTAGTGACATACTTTCTAAGACAGTGAAATTTATTGTTTTATGAATATATAAAGCAACGCCACCTCCTATTTAGTTTTTCCTATTTACATACTGCAACTCATACTCATCTATAACAAAATCAATACCTTTTTTTTGTAGCCAGGATTCTGATATAGCAATAATACTAAAGGGTGATCTAAATTGCTCCAGATATTCCTTAATGGAATTAAAATTTGTATATAGACTCCGGCTATTGAAATGTATAATTGACAGTTTGTCTTCCGTATACCTAATATTTCTATACTGGTCTTGCGTGTAATAATCACAATTTGTGTTTATTGAACCAAGAAAGTTGTTGTCTGGGTCGATTTCATTTTCCTGATCGATGCATTTTCCATGCGTGTTATACTCAGTATATTCATAATTCCAGTTCTTTTTGTTTAAATTGTAAGATTCTTTGTAACATATCTGTCTCATTGTTGTTCCTCAGTGTAGATCTATTTGATGTTGTAGTCATGGAGGTGTTTAGAGTTTCATGTTGTTTCCTTTATCCTTCAGTTCAATCTATCTAACTCTTCTATAGTTCTTGCCACCAAAACTTTTGCTCCCTCTGAAGTACCATTTAGTTTTACAAAGATCTTACAATTTGTTACCCAAGTATCCTGGATTCTTTGCTGTTTCTTCGGGTATCTTGCTTTCTTCGCTATATCCGCATTCTTTTTGGTTAAGTGCTCATTTATAAAAACCATGGTTCCTTTCAGTTTGTTTCTCTGCTTCATGAGTGCCCTTGTGTTCCTCCTGTTGGCAAATCTCATTATGATAGTTGGTTTTTCACTGTTTTGTCTCAGTGGATGACACCTCCCTCTGCTCTGGAGGTAGGATGCCACCTGTTGTTCCACGGAGCGCGTCTCCTGCTCACTGGGCTCCTCTCCATCGTCGACAACCGCGCGCGCGTATGAGCGGCTTAATTTGTATCCCCGAGATAATCACATCGTTCATTCAAGAGTATTGTTCCAGCTCATCCACTCTCCACTCCAATTCTGTTGGCTTTTCTCCTCGTTCTGGAGTTTATACTAATGCACCGGCTCAGTTAAATTGTTGTTAGCGTATCGCTAAACAAATGGCTAGCCTCCAGTTTTCCTGCTCAATCACTCACATTCGAGGCAAAGGAGGGTAAACCATGAAATCAAGCTCCCCAGGAACGATGGAATTTTCTGATGGAAAATTTTTATATTTAATTTTAAAGTATTCCAAAAGTTGTTCTATGGTTTGAGCTCCGTCAACCTATTGACTTGAAGTGTGTAAAATTGTGTGTGTAAAACATGAACAGGTTGTTGTGTGTGTAAAACATGAACAGGTAGTTGTGTGTGTAAAACATGAACAGGTTGATGTGTGTGTAAAACATGAACAGGTAGTTGTGTGTGTAAAACATGAACAGGTAGTTGTGTGTGTAAAACATGAACAGGTAATTGTGTGTATAAAATATGAGGAACCATATATATCATCACATTTGTTCCACTAGGAAGACTCGTTCAAACTCATTCACTTCATTCAGACATCACTGAGCTCTTTTGCTCTTGAAGGCAAATCATTTGTAATTTATTGCATGAAGGGGGCGCCGAAGAGAGCCCAGTAGTTTTTTTCCCTATGTGAAGGGAAGCCAGTGGGCCACTTCTTCTCCTTTCAGCCGTGGGCCACCATGGGGGCATCGGGGGGGTAGTTTCCAGCGTGCAGTGGCTGTGGCATAAACAGCAGCTCTTCCTGGACCACCACACTCATGCTGTCGTGAGAACCTGTCGGCCTGAAAATACCTCTCAGTGAAAATACCAAGCTGGTTTTGGCATTTTCCTTGTTAAAAATAAACGGAGGCAGTTCAATGCCTAACAAAGCCAAAACAATAAGCACAGTGCTGAGAAATTCCCCGGCACACTGTGACACTGAGCCATCTGCCTGTGCTCCACTGCCTTCACACACTGAGGGTTTGTTGGAACGGCTTGTGTCACAAAACACAAATGTTTTGTGTGTACTTACCACGGGGAGACGGGGGTAGTTACAGTCGGAAAGCTGTGTAGTTACGTTTGTGCGTTTACTTTGGCCTTTCAGTCAGAGTTTGAGTCTGTGGTTTCATATTTATACGGTCCCAGGATGATAAAGACCAGACCATTAGAGCAGTCATGTTACTGGAGTCCTTTCAGTCGCTGGGCCCATTACACGCCTCTGTGCTTCAAGTCGGCATTTGTGTCATCTTTACCCAGCGCTTTCAACATGGGCCGGGTTTCTAGTCCATCTGAAGCGGATTCAGATTGTGGTGTTTAGTCTGGCTTCCAGCTCCGAGCAGCTCACAGCCCTGCAGTTTCACTTAAGAGTTTAAGGGGAGTTTTCACCTCGGGTGTGTGGCCGGTGTCCTGGCCCTGGAGCGCGGGGTAATGAATGCGTGTGCACTCTTGAGGCCATGGCCTTGCCAGCTCTGTAAACCACATTATAGCTGGAACTGATCCTGAGCTTTGATTGGATAGTGTTATAGCATGATTTGATTGGTTAGAGTTATATAAGACATCCAGCACACTTTAGTGTTTGATTAGCTGGGATTATAGCGCGCAGCCCCAGTATTTGTGAGTGAGGAGCTGAATATTTAATGAAAATGAAACTGCCATTTTACCACAAAGTGTTAACTATGAAGGATCACACACTCACACACACTGTGCCTGTTCCACTGGTATAGTGCTGTAACTCAGGACAGGCCATGAGTCCTGCAGTTTCTGCAGTGGAGGGAGCGTTCTGGAGATAACCAGAGGTTCTGGGGAATTCTGCACTTCATAAATATTTACAAAGATGAAGTGTCTGCCTGGCAGTGTCCTGGGATAAAGTTTTGAAGTATAAATTTACGCAGAAGAATGAGGAAGACTGTGGGTTTGTTCTGGCAGACATGTTGTCGGGGGGAGCGGAGGCCATACCTGACATCTCCACTTCTCACTGAGCCCCACACTTTCTTGCATAAGGAGATCATTTATGCGTCGTTCTTGTAACTATAGATGCCAAAGACAACAGAGATCATGCCATCCACCTGACCAGCCAGCCAAAGCGTCCCTTACGGCTGCACGTTTGTGACAGAATGTATGTGTGCGAACTGTGAAGTAACAAGGATTCACTTTTATTAAGGCATCATGCTTTTTTTTTACTAGAGCCTGATACTTCAGAGATGAGGAGGGGCTCCTGACCCTGTACATCATGAGTTGCATGTTTGCGCGTGATTGTGTGTTCACATGTTCCCATCTGTTTGTGTGTTTACACGTGTTTGCTTGTTCGTGTGTGTTTGTTTGTTCACACGTGTTTGTATGTTTACGCGTTTGTGTATTTGTACATTTCCGGACCTCCCACAGTATGAATGAAGATGACTTTCCTTAAAGACTGTGTTTACACACAGACGTTAGGGCAGCTGCATGCTCACCATGGCACCTGCTGGAGCACACCACTAACATCTACAGAAAGCTCTTGTGTGCTCTCGTGTCTCACTGGACAAGCCCGACCACGTTTACAGGCACATGGCCACAGACTTTGCACCATGGAATGGTGCTCCAGCCTTTTCTCAGTGGGAAACCTTTAACTTTGTTTTTATAAAATGCTGGAATGATGTTTGTCCTCAAATAGACCCCTCAAAAAGATGAAGTACGCTTGGGTGACTGCTGGTCATGGCACTGCCAGACGTTCATCATGTCTCTCATATACTGAGTGAGGGTCAGCACAGTCACACTACAGCAAGGAGCGTACATTTCTGACCATGTGACCATGTGTCTCGTCTTCAAAGACGCCTCTTTGATTTCAGCAGGGCAGCACTAACGTACAAATAATTATCACGTCCTGCAGGAGTTTCCGCACAGGTCAACAATGAAATGTTTGTGACTATCTCTCAGTCCATCTATAGTGTGACCCAGTCTGGGTGTGCATACATACATGTAATAACTGTACATTCATAATAACTCATGTATAATAGCAGTAATACTTCATTTATCATGTATTCTGAATTTTGCTTGCCAGTTATCATGTGAATCTTGAACTGCAGTTGTGTTCAGAATGGCCGGATGGATGTTGCCATCTGTGAGGAAGTGTTCACATCACACACTCTGCTCCTTCTGCTTGGCACAGCGATTTTCTCTGATCGTTGCATGCCTGCCTGCAGATATCTCCTGCCTGCAGATATCTCCTGCCTGTGGGTCTCTCCTGCCTGCCGGTCTCTCCTGTCTATGGGGCTCTCCTGTCTATGTGTCTCTCCTGCCTGTGGGTCTCTCCTGCCTGTGGGTCTCTCCTGCCTGCTGGTCTCTCCTGTCTATGGGTCTCTCCTGCCTGCTGGTCTCTCCTGTCTATGGGGCTCTCCTGTCTATGGGTCTCTCCTGCCTGCTGGTCTCTCCTGTCTATGGGTCTCTCCTGAGTGCTGGTTGCTCCTGCCTGCAGATCTCTCCTGACTTTGTGTCTCTCCTGCCTTTCTCTGTTCTGTTTTTTCTGCCCACTGCTCAAGTTCTCTCCAGTCTGTGGGTCTCTCCTGTCTGTGGGTGTCACCTGTCTGTGGGTCTCACCTGTCTGTGGGTCTCACCTGTCTGTGGGTCTCTCCTGTCTGTGGGTCTCTCCTGTCTGTGGGTCTCTCCTGTCTGTGGGTCTCTCCTGTCTGTGGGTGTCTCCTGTCTGTGGGTCTCTCCTGTCTGTGGGTCTCTCCTGTCTGTGGGTCTCTCCTGTCTGTGGGTCTCACCTGTCTGTGGGTCTCACCTGTCTGTGGGTCTCTCCTGTCTGTGGGTCTCTCCTGTCTGTGGGTGTCTCCTGTCTGTGGGTCTCTCCTGTCTGTGGGTGTCTCCTGTCTGTGGGTCTCACCTGTCTGTGGGTCTCTCCTGTCTGTGGGTGTCTCCTGTCTGTGGGTCTCTCCTGTCTGTGGGTGTCTCCTGTCTGTGGGTCTCACCTGTCTGTGGGTCTCTCCTACCCTCAGCTTTGTGCTCTAAGATGCTGTTAGGACACTTAAAGATGTACAGTGTTCGCTGCTTCAGCTGTTCAACACAGTCTGAACTGTTCTGAGTCTCTGGATGGAGATGGCCGTTGAAGCAGCTAGTGAAGCAGCTGTTAGATGTGGGTGAGATGTTTGAGATGTTTGAGATGGGGTCCATCAGAGCAGAGGGAGATGAGACCAGGATCAGAGTAGATTTGGGATCAGCGGATCCGGGATCTGACAGATGTGATCAGGTCCATGGTTGACAGCAAGAACGTTACCCGTCCCACAGGGGGGTGCAGCTCTTTGGAGACAGTAGGAAACACCTGGACTGCAATATTTACCAATACATTCATGTAAACAATCAAAGCCCAGCAGTTTCACCATGGGGTCAATGACAGGGATATAGTGACCACATCTTAGGTTGTTTACATCACTTGTGGTAAACACATGTTTACATACTCATTACAGTCTTTATTAACTGGGTCAATAACTGGTTTTATAATGTGTTTTATATCTGGGTTTATAAAGTTTTTATAACTGGGTTTATATGTGCTGTATGGTGTGAATGTGAGATGTGTGGAATGATCTGCTCATTGTGTTTTCTGTGTGCTTCACACTATTAGCACTTAGGGAACCACCGTCAGTGGTCTCATATCAGCAGTGATAGATAGACAAACCTGGACCACCATCCTCAGGAATCCCCATCATTCCATCAGAAGAACGTCCACGTTAGCTCCCGTCCCTTGTGTAGGCCAGGTGCTGCGGAGAAGAACGTCCACTTTAGCTCCCGTCCCTTGTGTAGGCCAGGTGCTGCGGAGAAGAACGTCCACTTTAGCTCCCGTCCCTTGTGTAGGCCAGGTGCAGCGCAGGTGCAGTTCTCATCACGGGGGTGGGGCGTGTTCAGAAAAGGCCAGCGTAGCAAAATTGTGAGATAAAAGCTATGCACAAAAGCAGTAGAGTGATTCGGGGGGGTGGAGTTTGGCCCAGGGGGCGGTGCCAAGCTTAGGGCACAAACCAGCAGTTCAGAGTCACCTTGTTGGTGCTGGCCTCCAGTAGAAGTGTGATGGGCGTGGCAGGTGTGATGGGCGTGGCAGGTGTGATGGCGTGGCAGGTGTGATGGGCGTGGCAGGTGTGATGGGCGTGGCAGGTGTGATGAGCGTGGCAGGTGTGATGGTGTGGCAGGTGTGATGGTGTGGCAGGTGTGATGGCGTGGCAGGTGTGATGGTGTGGCAGGTGTGATGGGCGTGGCAGGTGTGATGGCGTGGCAGGTGTGATGGGCGTGGCAGGTGCAACAGGTAAACTCTGAGTGTGTTAACATTAAGCATGCTATGAATCTTGTGATCCTCCATCTAGAACTACACACACGTATCTGATTCTACACCTGGCTTCGCAGGTCCTTTTAGATATATTAAGGGTAGATGGAATCTTCAAAGGCGTGTATCACCTTTGTTTGTTTATATATTTGTTTGATAAGATGATTTGTGTTTGTACAAACTCACTGCAGGGACATGCGGCTCAGGACTGAGATCAGACCCCCTAACAACTTCCTGGATTAGTCCCTGTCTGATTAAACTGCTGACTTGAGCACAAAAATTGCGGATCCACCCATGTTCATGCTGCTCCAGTTGATCAGACCCCAAACAAGGGGAGAGGCCAGGTTGGTGTTGATCAGACTGATCTGAGAACAGTAGATTGGGCCTGTTCATCTGTTTGATGGTGGGTGTTTGTGGTGGTGTGCGTTCATGGTGGAGCCCATCCTAACTCATGCTCTCTCTCTCTCTCTCTCTCTCTCTCTCTCTCTCTCTCTCTCTCTCTCTCTCTCTCTCTCTCTCTCTCTCTCTCTCTCTCTCTCTCTCTCCCTCCTCTCTCTCCCTCAAATTCTAATTCAAAGAGCTTTATTGGCATGAATTAACAACTATTGTCAAAGCAATAATCAGAATTCTTAATATTAAAAGTGATAAAAAAAATAAGGAAATAGAAAAGAAATTCTATATAACTTCATAAGTACTTACTGTAGACACAATATCTGGGATTGATTTAAGATAGTTTGTCTAGGAATGTTGCGGTTATAAACTCTGCTGATATTTTAACACATTTAATCTATCTCTCTAAATACACATGCTGTCGTTCTCTTTATCACTCTCTTTCACAGGGTGTTTTCCTCATTCGTTCTTACACTAAAGTAAGAACACACAATCCCCTCTTTCATCGACACCATTATACGACACTACATTATCAGTGGAATGAGACCAATATTGACTTCAGCTGACCCTGAGCAAAACTCCCCCCATCTCTCTCCCCCTCCCCTTCTCTCTTTCTCTCCCTCTCATTCTCTCTCTCTTCTATTCTTCTCTTTCTCTCTTTATCTCTCACTCACTCCCTATTTCTCCTTCTCCTTATTGTCTCTTCTTCTCTCCTCTTTCGAGTTCCCTCTCATATTTTCTCCCTTCTTCTCTGTCCTTCTGTTTCTCTCTCTCTCTCTCTCCCTCTCTCTCTCTCTCCCTCTCTGGTTCATGTCCCTACTGTTTGGTTTCCATGAGAACCTCTTGGAGTTGTTTTCTGACCTCCAGTCCAGAAGCAGGGATGGTGCTCCATATCTTCTTCCGTTCCTTGGGTCCAGCACACTGCTCCACGTGGATATAAACACGCCCGTCTCCCCTTGTCCACCTCCACTGTAGTTTCTGAGGAGTTAAACTGCCGGGATGAGAGAGACCGTGATGGGGAGTCGTGGTGATGTTGTTTTGGCTTGTGAACATTGTGAAACCATCACTCAATATTTAGACTGTGGCTGTGCTCAAACCAGAGTTGTTTTTCTTTATCTGATTGTATTTGGCTGTTTCGCATAGGATCATTTGCTAAGCACAAGTGGGAAATGTCTGGATCTATGTGATTGTGTGTGTGTGTGTGTGTGTGTGAGAGAGAGAGAGAGAGAGAGAGAGTGATTGTGTGTGTGTGTGTGTGTGTGTGTTCTGTGTGGCTTTTACTTAATAGAAAATATATGCATTTTGTGTGTGTGTGTGTGTGTGTGTGTGTGTGTGTGGACTACCAAGATGGTGTAGTCCAGAAGGCTCCTGTTCATAATATACTAACAATTCAGATTGTATTGACATGAGCATGATGGGTAATGCTAGATCAGACTTGGTGGGAGGGAGGGTCACAATGTAGCCCAACACTGCCCCCTCCCCCTTCTTGTAATAGGATCTAGTGCCCCACCCCTCAGGGGCAGAGGGGGGCACATTGAGACATTTTTAGGGGTGGAAAAGCTCAGAGGGCAGAAATAGTCCATCTGATTAAAGTTCAGCAGTGATGTAAGACAAACAGGCTCCCTGATAATCTCTTACTTACACAAACACACATATACTCTCTCTCTTTCTCTCTCTATCCCTCCCTCCCTCTTTCTCTCTCTCTCTCTCTCTCTCTCTCTCTCTCTCTCTCTCTCTCTCTCTCTCTCTCTCTCACACACACACACAGACATACTCTCTCAAAATCATGAGTGTGCACACACACAGCCATTGACCCAGTAGCACGAGCTGGTTAACAATCGCGGGTTGATAGCTCGACTGGATCTGTGGAGGTGAGATAAGCTCGGTCTGGAGGCCCGGAGAACGCCCACACGCACCGGGCCGCCCGTCCTCTCTCGCTCTACCGATACGGGAGGATGGTCGGGGCCTTTCTTCACTTCACCGCGAGAACCGCGCGCGGTCCAGTCAGGCTCTTTGAATGACGTCTGGGACGCGCGTGTGGCTTTGGACGCACGTGAGCAGCCTGTTTGGGGGAGGCGCCAAACACTTCATCGCTCCCATGACAACGCCTGCTATTACCCCCCCCGACACTTAGGGGATTTTTAAGGTCTTTATCTTTTCCAGCCCGCAAAATCACGCGCGCGCCACCGTGGCCGCGCACTGGGACGAGCACACGCGCGTCCTGGACCGGTCCCGTGTCATTCCTACTTCATTCATGTGATAAACGTCCGATCTTTCTGTACTTTCACACAGGAATGTCTACGGACAGAGCAGAAAAAGAGAGATTGTAAAATATTATTGATAATAAATCGTTTTAAAAGTATTTTTTATTTTATATTGTTTTTATTCTAGGGATATGTGCATGTGTCCTGAGCAGTATTGTAGATGCAACCTGTTACTCGCTACGTTTGTTTGAATAAGTTAGATTTGATTTAATCAGTTGCTTACGCGCAACTACTACATCTATTACTAGAAGATAATGAGAATAAAGATATGAGATATGGTGGTATTGTAGATTATTTGCAACTAATGTTGGTTTTCTAAACGAAAGAACAAAGGGCATTAACGAGTATGTTGTAACTCTAACTGAGAAACTGTTAAATAAAACACGAATAAATAAAACATTCACACATAATTAAAATGATTATTCGTGACTTTATTTTACAGGAAAGACTTGCTGAGATGTCTTCGACGTGTGTTGTGTAATAAGTAAAGTTTACACCTCGTCCACGCGCCTGTCTGACACGCGCACACCAGTTTTACACTTGGACACAAACGTTGGGGACGATAGAAAGAGTGAGGAGCACTCCTCTCCCTCCAGGGTGTGTGTGTGTGTGTGTGTGTGAGAGAGAGAGAGCTGTTTGGGAGAGTTAGGTGAAGGTTATTTGGTGGTTGAACCACTTGGTCACACTACGGCAGTTCTGCTGAGGATCTGGTCCAGCTCAGAAGAGAGAATGTGGACTCTGTGCAGGTAGGTTCGGTGACCCAAAGACCTCCCGAATCACTTATGAGCGACTCGATTAAGGACATTTGGGATGATTTCTTTTACGTTTTTTTACTATACGGTTAACTTGTACACTCGCGTGGGGACCTGAACGATGGACGTAGCGGACTGTGTCTCCCGTCCGGCTGCTGTGTCCTGCGGGTCTGTCCTGGGTGGACCTGGTACGGTGGACGATCCTGGTTCGGTTTCAGCTCAATCTCGTTCATGTTTTCACTCGAGTCTGCGGCGACTGTAGTGGCCAAACCGGACCGTGGACAGACGTGGAGGTCCGTACTGCGGGTTCAACCGAGACCTGTGTGTCCGTGGTTCTTCAAGCTGGTACCTCCAGCTCTCCGCGGTTCCGTGGTTCCGCGGCTCCATGGTCCAGCACCAAGAGGATGGGCCGTCGTGTGTGGGCTCCTGTTTCAACTAGTCATTACGGTTTCCCGAAGTTGGGCTGCGGCTACAAACCTAATGCGTGGTTTTATGTAGCCACGATAATACCAAAGCCACAGAAGAAATGGACACACTTGAAGACATTAACGACTTCAACAAACCCCTCCACGTACAGAACGACCAGGACCAGGACCTCGGAACCGCCGGACATCAGACTAGTCCAGAGGAGCTGTAGAAAACGCGAGAAAAAAAACCAATTTAACCACCGTGTTGCATTTAGTAAAACCACCACATTCTCCAAAATTAATTGAAATATTCTGGCCAAACTTTATTGGAAACTAAACCAAAGTCTCCCTACCACAACCCCAAGAATGCGCGGTTCTTCTTTAGAGCGGCTACATTGGTCGAACGGAATGTGTTAAGACGCGGATTAGAGGAACAGAGAAGGTCTGTTCTTCTGGACAAAACCAACCAAGCACCCCGTTACCACACACATCTCCGCACACTCACCAGCGTTTATTAAAAGTTAAAAATAAGAACATAAGGTTCGAAGGGACGCGACTTCATAGTGGAAACGTGGCCATACTGGGTTGGTGGTGTGTGTTCGTGAGATCACTCTATCTTCATCTCTGCAGGTTGTTTTTGATATGGAGCGCGGTGCTGAGCTTCATGTGTGGGACTGAAGCAGATAAGAACGAAAAATCAGTAAGTAATCATCGTGCTGCTCTATCCTTATTTACACATGAATACTGTAAATGTGAATTTGGTATTTAGACGCCGCTTCTCATATTATTTTTAATTGGACTTAAGATTCATCTTGCTTGTAGCACACTGGAAAAAGAGAAAACGTGTGTGTGTGTGTGTGTGTGTGTGTGTGTGTGTGTGTGTGCATGAGTGTGTGTGTGTGTGTGTGTGTGTGTGAGTGCATGTGTGTGTGTGTGTGCGTGAGAGAGAGAGAGAGAGTGTGTGTGTATGTGTGTGTGTGTGTGTGTGAGAGAGAGAGAGAGTGTGTGTATGCGTGTGTGTGTGTGTGTACACACACGTGCGTTTTCAGAGTTTGGCAGCTGGAGCATGACGTGTCTTGAACAGCGTTGTGGTGAATTCCTTCTTAAGGCTGTGTCCAGAGAGCCGAGACACACTGTACACACACAGCTCTTTCCATTACTGATACTGGGACCTGCCTGCTCTGACATGCGGTCTCCCCGTGCATGTGTGTGTGTTTGTGTGTGTGTGTGTGTGTGGTTGTGCGTGTGTGTGTATGCATGTAAAGTATAAGAATGTGAGGTGAGAAAAGGCCACACATATCATAGGTGTGCACAAATAGCACTACGGCTGTGTGTGTGTGTGTGTGTGTGTGTGTGTGTGTGTGTGTGTGTGTGTGTGTGTGTGTGTGTGTGTGTGTGTGGCTCTTCTTGGTTCAGTCAGAGAGGTGATGTAAACACAGCACTCTACATTCACCCTGTACTCTCTCTTTGTACACATGTATACGGGGGACACGAGTGTGTGTGTGTGTGTGTGTGTGTGTGAGTGTATGACAGAGAGAGAAGGAATGTGTCAGTGTGTTTCAGGGAACCCAAGAGAGCATGTGCATGCGTGTTTGTTTGTAGAGAGTGTGAAATGATGTGTGTGTGTGTGTTGTTTTCACACAATAATAGGTATTTTTCTGATGTTAGTCATACACCTACAGACCTGTACTGAGCAACTATAGTTTGTCTAAATGCTGTATGTCTACTGCCAAGGCCGATCACACCACATCACTGACCTGATCTAACCTGCCCACTGCTAGGCACTGAGGTTGTGTGCTAGTCTATAACTGAGGCCATGTGCTGGTCTATAACTGAGGTTGTGTGCTGGTCTGTAACAGGCTGTATGCTAGTCTATAACTGAGGCCGTGTGTTGGTCTATAACTGAGGTTGTGTGCTGGTCTGTAACAGGCTGTATTAGGGGTGCACGATATGGACTAGAATTGCGATGTGCGATAACATTGTTGGATATCCCGATATCGATGTGAACCACGATAAATTAAGATTAAAATACAGAAATGTAGTGTCTCTCTGAACAGCAGCACATTAATTTGTTTTGTTTTTTACTGTGTAATGAATCCAGAATAATTCCAAATATTTTGCAGGTTTATTCAACAATAGATTCAATCTAGGTTTATACTTTCAGGAGTGAGCGACTCCGCACACCTCGTTAACCTCCGCGAACGGCGGAAGCGTTTAATCTTGCCGTGTCACATTCTTTGCAGCGTTGTCCGAAACGATATGTAGGCCTAGTAGTATAAAAAAAACACCCCTCAAATACAGGGGAATGAACTTTTACCTGACCAATTTTAATGTTGCTTTGTGTTTCAGGTTTGAAAAGTGCTGGAATTTAGCTAAAGTATTTGAAAAGGCTTGAAATTGTAACTACTTCGTTTCACAACAAATATCTGTCTAACTGAACAGTTCTCTTGTATTACGTTAACAAATACGAGCCTCTTGTAATTCCAGGACGAAACATGAGAGAACGTGAAGACGTTAAGATTGGGCGTTTTGAAAATAAATATCCATTAAATAATGTGATAAAAAAGCGAATTATTTCGAATCATTTAGAGTATATGTATAAATATTTAATTCAATAACGTGCTGGGAATTATTGAAATGGACCTTGAAAGTGACGTACAAGTGCTTGAATTCCACCTTGTATAGGTGTATGAACCCTGCAAACATGACTGTTCTCATTGCGCCAAGACGCGGCGCGCGCGAACTTTAAATAAATAATATTAAATAATGTGATAAAAAAGCGAATTATTTCAGTATATGTATAAATATTTAATTCAATAACGTGCTGGGAATTATTGAAATGGACCTTGAAAGTGACGTACAAGTGCTTGAATTCCACCTTGTATAGGTGTATGAACCCTGCAAACATGACCGTTCTCATTGCGCCGAGACGCGGCGCGCGCGAACTTACAAAATTCGAGAGGTGCACGACCTCGTGAATCGACAGCGCGCGAGGCAATTGCACACGGGCGAAGCCACCGCGATTACGTTATTTTCGCCAACCAGGCTTAAACCAAATCGCGTGTCTGATGAGCGTGTTCGCCTCACTCCAGGGTTGCCAGGTCCTACAAAAGTTTTCCGCACAAAATCTGCGAGTGTAAGTTGTCGGCGGGAGGGGGGGGGGTGTTGCGAGTGTGAACTGGAGACAAATTAAGTATTATATCGCGATCGATTCTTAGTGTTGACTTGTAACTTCCGCAGTAGCCCAACTCAAAAGTAGCCCAAAAAACCGCACCCCGCGGCCCCAGAATTTTTACCCGCGGCTGGATTTTCAAACAAGCCCAATTTGGCGTGAAAACTGCGAACCTGGCAACTCTGCCTCACTCTGCCTCTTGCCTACTTACGTCACGTGATCATAGTCTGCAGCGCGAATAGCTCCCTCTATTGCTGGACGAGGATAATGCAATTTGAGTTTGCTGTTATTCAAGGAGTTATCGTGGCTCTTTCGATGTGTTTATCGTGAAACTTCACATCGCGATAACGATAAAAATACGATTAATCGTGCAGCCCTAGGCTGTATGCTAGTCTATAACTGAGGCCGTGTGCTGGTCTGTAACAGGCTGTATGCTAGTCTATAACTGAGGCCGTGTGTTGGTCTATAACTGAGGTTGTGTGCTGGTCTGTAACAGGCTGTATGCTGGTCTATAACAGGTCGTGTGCTGGTCTATAACTGAGGTTGTGTGCTGGTCTGTAACAGGCTGTATGCTAGTCTATAACTGAGGCCGTGTGCTGGTCTACAACTGAGGTCATGTGCTGGTCTGTAACTGAGGCTGTATGCTGGTCTATAACAGGTCGTGTGCTGGTCTATAACAGGTCGTGTGCTGGTCTATAACAGGTCATGTGCTGGTCTGTAACTGAGGCTGTATGCTGGTCTGTAACAGGCTGTATGCTAGTCTATAACTGAGGTCATGTGCTGGTCTATAACTGAGGCTGTATGCTGGTCTATAACAGGTCATGTGCTGGTCTGTAACTGAGGCTGTATGCTAGTCTATAACAGGTCGTGTGCTGGTCTATATCAGGTCGTGTGCTGGTCTATAACTGAGGTCATGTGCTGGTCTGTAACTGAGGCTGTATGCTGGTCTATAACAGGTTGTGTGCTGGTCTATAACAGGTCGTGTGCTGGTCTATAACAGGTCATGTGCTGGTCTGTAACTGAGGCTGTATGCTGGTCTATAACAGGTCATGTGCTGGTCTGTAACTGAGGCTGTATGCTGGTCTATAACAGGTCGTGTGCTGGTCTATAACAGGTCATGTGCTGGTCTGTAACTGAGGCTGTATGCTGGTCTGTAACAGGCTGTATGCTAGTCTATAACTGAGGCCGTATGCTGGTCTATAACTGAGGTCATGTGCTGGTCTGTAACTGAGGCTGTATGCTGGTCTATAACAGGTCATGTGCTGGTCTGTAACTGAGGCTGTGTGCTGGTCTATAACAGGTCGTGTGCTGGTCTATAACAGGTCGTGTGCTGGTCTATAACAGGTCATGTGCTGGTCTGTAACTGAGGCTGTATGCTGGTCTATAACAGGTCGTGTGTTGGTCTATAACTGAGGTTGTGTGCTGGTCTGTAACAGGCTGTATGCTAGTCTATAACTGAGGCTGTATGCTGGTATATAACAGGTCGTGTGCTGGTCTATATCAGGTCGTGTGCTGGTCTACAACTGAGGTCATGTGCTGGTCTGTAACTGAGGCTGTATGCTGGTCTATAACAGGTCGTGTGCTGGTCTATATCAGGTCGTGTGCTGGTCTATAACAGGTCGTGTGCTGGTCTGTAACTGATGTACTGTGTGGTCTGTGTATTTTAGGTGTCTGGACGACGCTCTCGACAGGTTGAGGAGGAGGGGCCTGAAGGCCTGTGGAGCCCATGGAGTGAGTGGGCGGAGTGTTCTCAGAGCTGTGGAGTGGGTGTGTCAGAGAGGCGGAGACACTGCATGCCACCACCCCAACCCCCACTTCAGACATGGAATGGGCCGGCCTACCTGCCAACAGGTGTTGTGAACCATGCCCCGGTGATTTCTGCTGTCAGGCCATTCTACCCCTCCATGTATCCTGACAACGAGCCCCCCCAGTACAGGCCGCCCTTTTTCTCCCCTGGGTTGCCCCTGTACCGGAACCCAGCTGGGGGGGCGGATGCAGAGCGGCCCGATCACGCGGTGCCTTTGTACCGGCCGGACTTCACACCTTCACACCGCTCTCCTCCGCTCCCCCCCTCCTCCTCCTCCTCTTCCTCACCATCACTCCCCTACGGCCAGTCGGGGAGAGCCTCCAGACGCCCGGCCAACCAGGGTTCAGCAAGGCCTGGGGGGGGCGGGAGTAGGAGGTCTGTCTCTACCAATAGGGATGCGTCTGTGAGAAGGTGATTGGTTAACCACTTGGTGTCAAGTTAAGGAGTCCCTATAATAGTTAACCTGTAACTAGCACTGAAGACTTCATATGAATTACTCTCCCTCTCTCCATCTCTCCCTCTCTCCCTCTCTCCATCTCTCCATCTCTCCTCTCTCAGGTCTGGTTCCTCTATCCGTCCAGGACAGTTTGGCTATGGACGGGTCCCGTTCTCTCTGCCTCTTCACCGGCAAAACCGCCACACGCGACACGCGCATCTCCATGGCAACGCCACAGCAGAGCCGGAGGAGACAGATGTGAGTGTGGACAGGACCAGCCCCGAGTCCGAGGGACGAGGGACAGATATGAGTGTGGACAGGACCAGCCCCGAGTCCGAGGGACGAGGGACAGATGTGAGTGTGGACAGGACCAGCCCCGAGTCCCACGGACGAGAGACAGACAAAGACACGCGTGCTGGAAGACCACGAGAAAGAACCATAACCCGCCGGGCCCCGCCTCCACTCTCCGCCCCTTACTCCTCCCCTCTCCACAGGCCACACCCTTCTCAAGACCTGCCCACTTATGGCCAGCCCCCTCCAAACCCCAACCCCCAGCCATGGAACGGTCTCCAGGAGACAGGGGCAGGCTGGGCGCCCCCTCTGGTGTCTCTGCAGAACTACAGATGTTCTGGGAAAGACCAAGAGGTCCGCACATGCAGCATACAGGTGAGTGCAGGAGCATAAGCAGACATACACAGATCATAACAGACATACACAGCTCATAACAGACATACACAGCTCATAACAGACATACACAGCTCATAACAGACATACACAGCTCATAACAGACATACACAGCTCATAACAGACATACACAGATCATAACAGACGTACACAGCTCATAACAGACGTACACAGCTCATAACAGACATACACAGATCATAACAGACATACACAGATCATAACAGAGGTACACAGATCATAACAGACATACACAGATCATAACAGACATACACAGTTCATAACAGACGTGCACAGCTCATAACAGACATACACAGATCATAACAGAGGTACACAGCTCATAACAGACGTACACAGCTCATAACAGACATACACAGCTCATAACAGACATACACAGATCATAACAGAGGTACACAGCTCATAACAGACGTACACAGCTCATAACAGACATACACAGCTCATAACAGACATACACAGATCATAACAGAGGTACACAGCTCATAACAGAGGTACACAGCTCATAACAGACATACACAGCTCATAACAGACATACACAGCTCATAACAGACATACACAGATCATAACAGAGGTACACAGCTCATAACAGACATACACAGCTCATAACAGACATACACAGATCATAACAGACGTGCACAGCTCATAACAGACGTGCACAGCTCATAACAGACGTGCACAGCTCATAACAGACGTGCACAGCTCATAACAGACATACACAGCTCATAACAGACATACACAGCTCATAACAGACATACACAGTTCATAACAGACATACACAGATCATATCAGAGGTATACAGCTCATAACAGAGGTACACAGCTCATAACAGAGGTACACAGCTCATAACAGACATACACAGCTCATAACAGAGGTACACAGCTCATAACAGACATACACAGCTCATAACAGACATACACAGCTCATAACAGACATGCACAGCTCATAACAGACATACACAGCTCATAACAGACATACACAGCTCATAACAGACGTGCACAGCTCATAACAGACATACTCTGCTCATAACAGACGTACACAGCTCATAACAGACGTGCACAGCTCATAACAGACATACACAGCTCATAACAGACGTACACAGCTCATAACAGACGTGCACAGCTCATAACAGACGTGCACAGCTCATAACAGACATACACAGCTCATAACAGACGTGCACAGCTCAAATGCAGACGTGCACAGCTCATAAGCAGACGTGCACAGCTCATAAGCAGACGTACATAGCTCATAAGCAGACATGAGCAGACGTACACAGCTCATAAGCAGACATGAGAAGACGTACACAGCTCATAAGCAGACATGAGCAGAGGTACACAGCTCATAAGCAGACATACACAGCTCATAAGCAGACATACACAGCTCATAAGCAGACATACACAGCTCATAACAGACGTACACAGCTCATAACAGACGTACACAGCTCATAAGCAGACGTACACAGCTCATAAGGCCCTCATAACGGGCTATGCTTGTGTGGTGTGTCCTGTGGAATCCTGGGTAAAGGACAGACTGACGTTGCCATTCTGAGTTAGTTCTGAGTGTGTTCTGAGTTAGTTCTGAGTGTGTTCTGAGTGTGTTCTGAGTGTGTTCTGAGTTAGTTCTGAGTTAGTTCTGAGTGTGTTCTGAGTGTGTTCTGAGTTAGTTCTGAGTGTGTTCTGAGTGTGTTCTGAGATCATACAGCATTGCTGATGATGCTGTGAGAATGTGGACAGACACAGGCAGGAGGTGATTGTCCTATCAAGAGAACAGCCATGTCCATGTGTCCATGTGTGTGTCCATGTGTGTGTCCATGTAATGTGCCATATTTTGTCAATTGTGAATTTTTCACTGAAATCTAAATTTGTCCTCCGCATTTACCCATCTGTGCAGATAGAACACAAACACACACACACACACTAGTGATTACTAGGCTGTGGTGCACACACACACACACACACACACACACACACACACACACACACACACACACACACACAAACTAGTGATTACTAGGGGGCTGTGGATCACACGTGCCCAGAGCGGTGGACAGCCCTAGCCCGGCACCCGGGGAGCAGTTGGGGTTAGGTGCCTTGCTCAAGGGCACCTCAGTCATGGCCTCAGGTCTGGGAATTGAACCCACAACCCTCCGGTCACAAGACCAGTTCCCTACCACAGGACCATGACTGCCCCCCATGTGTGTGTGCATGTGTGTGTGCACGTGTGTGTGCACGTGTGTGTGCACGTGTGTGTGCACGTGTGTGTGCACGTGTGTGTTCAAAGTATAACTAGTGAGCATTCACATACTCTGTGTGAGCTAGTGGGAGTGTCCACACACTGGTGGGAGTGTCCACCCACTGGCAGGAATCCAATCGCCTGTGCCAGGGCTCAGAGAAGTTCACACAGATGGGCGTCGGCCCTTCTCCCAGACCTGGGCGGAGTCTGCTTCTGTGCAAGCCCTGCGGTTTGGAAGGTTCTGTTAAGGCCACCTGGATCGATCACAGTTGCATGTTTGAAGTAAAGAAGGACTGGATGCCTCCGGTCCTCAGTGGCTCATAGTCCAGCCAACACTTTCCTTCTCTCTGGTCAGGTGGCCGTGCTCCTCTGGCACAGGTGTGTAAGAATCTGGGTGAGACCCAGTGAGACCTGGTGAGACCAGGACGCAATATACAGCAGGCGGGGTCTGAGAAATTAGGGGGTGGTCTGAGCTGTAAGGGGGGGTGTCTGAGAAATTACACACACACACCCCTCACACACACACACACACACACACACACACACACACACACACACACACACACACACACACACACACACACACACACCCTTTCTTTCTGGGTGGTGTTGGTCCATCCACTTGACCCAGAGGAAGTCAGAAGTCTCTTCATGCTCATGTTGGCAGGAGGGTTGGGCAGTGATGCCAGCCACACTAATAACCATCGTGTGAAGGCTGAGTCCCTCCCTGGCCAGCCCAGGACTGAGGTTCATGTCCCCTCTCCTCTGTGTGTGTGTGTGTGTGTGTGTGTGTGTGTGTGTGTGTGTGTGTGTGTGTGTGTGTGTGTGTCAGCAACCAGCCGCTTCAACTAAGGAAAAGGGGAGAGTTGAACTGGGGAGGTGACGTTATTCACAACACAGTGAAAGAGACCACTGTTTTAAAACAGGAACCAGGGGCACACACTCCTTACAGATGTGCACACACACACAAACACAGTACACTATTTTCAGGAGGAAAAAGAGAAGCATGAAAGAGGAAGAAAGAATGGGAAGGAAAAGAGAAGTGCACAGGATTCAGAGAAATGGCAAGAGAGAGGGAGAGAAGAAAGAAGGATGTAGGGAGGGAGGGAGAGAAAGCAGAGTGACTTGTTTCTTTATCTCACTCTCACTCATCTCATTCTCACTTTTTAATCTCTTTCTCTTGCATGTCTCTTGGCATTCTCCAAGTTCCTCTTTTACTCTTTCATCTCTCTGTTTCCTCCATTCTTTTTGTCTCTCCATCTTGTGGATGCACCCTTCAGGATGGCCCAGTGATCCCAGTGCAGGGTCTGGTCTAGCTATGCTGGCTGTGCTGGTATGGAAGTCACACTCATCTAAAGTCATTCAGTTTGCTAGACACCTGGAATATGTGATTATCTGTTTTTGGGTAAGATCTGGTTTGATTGACTGTGGCTAGCTAGGTATCTGTACAGCTTAGGGTTGCCACCTGTCCTGGTTTTCCCGGGACTGTCCCGGTTTTCACGTCGCTGTCCCGGTTTTCCCGGGCTGTCCCGGTTTGTCCCGGTTTTCCTTCTTTTTAATATTCGGTCCCGGCAAAAAAAAAAAAAATCCTTTAATGTCCCGGTTTTCACTAGGTTAGTTCAAACGACTATTTAAACTGTTTCTGCACACTTAAAATCCGCTGTGTCCATTTTACGTTTGACCCCCCGGCAACAATTTTCGTTCGCGTGTGACAGAGTGTCCTTGTTTTTGGTCAGACCTAGGTGGCAACCCTAGTACAGCTGGAGGTGTAAGGTCCTGAGTGTAAACATGGCTGAGAGATGACCCCTCACACAGGAAGAGGAAATGAACTGAATTCCCAGCTGGAAAGAGTCAGCTGTCTGAAACCTGTGATGTCCCCCTTTGGAAACAGTGCTAACATGAATGGTTCTCACAAGCTGCCTAAGTGTAACTTGTGTGTGTATGTTTGTATGTGTGTGTTTCATTTACATACCCATACATTTTCTAAAAAGATTTGACCCCACCAATGTTTAGCCCCCCTCTAGTCTGAAACAGTTCACTGCTTTATTCTGATACAGTTCACTGCACTAGTCTGTGATTCAGTGGCACTAGTCTGTGATCAAAGGTGTCAGAAGTATTCACATTCATTACTCAGGTAGAAATATAAATACTAGGGTTAAAAAGTACTTCTGTAGAAGTTGAAGTATCAACTCAAGCTTTTACTCAAGTAAAAGTGTAAAAGTACTGCTTTCAAAACTACTTAAAGTATAAATGTTAAAGTAATGTAAGGGGAAAAAAGCCATTAAGGACAAAAGCTTAGGTTGCACCACAGGGGTCTATAGTGCACTAGCCACCTCCCCAAAAACCCCATTCTTCTAAAAGCCATAATGACTATAATGTTATATTAAAATGTTAATGTTGAAAAATTGGCACATATGCCCATTGAATGAATGTACTTTAGTACAAGGGTTGGTTGGTTTTCTTGGCTACCAACTTGTAACGTATGTCAGAGACAGGAGTGACGCAAACACAATAGAATGAATATTTATTAAAAGGGGAACGTCAAAACACTAGACAGAATACAGATAGGAACTACACTATACACCGAAAGACTAATACTATAGAACGAGACAACTAAGCAAAGTCAACACACATAGGAACATTACCACAACACGCGCTACATGAACAGAACGAGAACCATAACACCAAGGGGAGTAATGACGAAGGGGAGAGAGAGAATAAACCAGACTAAAACTAAACACAACGAAGGAAGAACAGAACACGACGAGGTTAAACATAAAAAAGGCTAAGCTAACTAGAATATATGAGCGACAGGGAAACTAACAACAGTATAATTGATCAATAAGACAGACAACACAGAGCGGATCAGAAGGGCAACAGGAAGAGAATCTACACTAACTGGAGCACATAGAGAAAACACTAGAACATGAATCAGGATAACCTATGAACGGGGACCACGAAAGAGCAGGAAGGCAAAGGAAGACTTACGTACAATGACCAACAACAAGGAATAGAACAGAGGGGTTTAAATGCACTGAACCATGGAGGTGAAACGAGACGCAGGTGGGAACACTGAGGACAGGGGCGTGGCAGACAGAAGGGAAACCAAGGAAACGGGGAAAACTAGGCGGGACCAGGGAAGAGGGAGGAGCTGGACGTGACACAACCTCCTCGCTGGTGCTTAGTTGGGACACTTCGCTCGAATTCTCTTGAGTCTCTGCCACGGACATCTTTATACTAAGCTACATACGTCTGCTACGTCCTCGCTGGAGTGTGACGTGACGTGTGCAGGTGCGATGGATCACGTACAAACCAATAGGGTGTCGGAATATTATATGTTTATACTTCTCATCCAACCACAATCCGGATAGCACTATTAGGATAGGGGTTTTTTTTAACGATGAAACGATGAAAACAAGTCTAAATGAAATAGCAGTAACGAGGCTATTTTTAAATGTAAGGAGTAGAAAGTACAGATAATGGTGTAAAAATGTAAGGAGTAGAAATAAAAAGTCAGCTGAAAAATAATTACTTCAGTAAAGTATAAATAACCAAAATTTCTACTTAAGTAAGGTAACGAAGTATTTGTACTTCGTTACTTGACAACTCTGTCTGTGATACTGTTCACTGCTTTAGTCTGTGATACAGTTGACTGATTTTACTTTTCTCTATTCCTTGTTTTCCTCTTGGACTTTTTCTTCATTCCTCTTCTCTTTCTCCTCACTCTCTCTCCTTCTCTCCTCACTCTCTCTCCTCTCTCTCTCTATCCTCACTCTCTCTCTCTCCTCTCTCTCTCTTTCTTTCTCTTCACTCTCTCTCTCCTGTCCTCTTTTCCACCTTGATCCTTTTTCTAGTGTCCCCTTATTCTAGTTTCTTCTCCTCACACATATAGACTCACACTCACATGGTCACACACATGCTCAGATCCTTACACAGACACACACATGCTACACAAACACAAGCACACACACACACCCGTGTTTTGGCTAACATGTCATTAGCATGATCTGTTATTGTTAAATAATACCACTGTTTATCTCTGGATTTTCATGTACTAGTTTGGAGAAATGTGTGTCTCTGTGTGTGTGTGTGTGTGTGTGTGTCTCTGTGTGTGTGTGTGTGTGTGTGTGTGTGTGTGCACTTTTTGGAGCATGTCTGACCATGAATTCTTTCTGCACCTCTTGAGAGACAGTGTGTGTCTGTGTGTCTGTGTGTCTGTGTGTGTTCTAAACCTCACCAGCTGCTGGAAGATTTCGGCAGCTGGACAGCAGAGTGGAAAAAATACAGAAAGAAAGACTGAAGGAATTAAAACAAAATCCAGAAATAAAGAATCTGGAAGAGAGAATAAAGTAATGTGAAGTTGGAATGTGGTGAAGTGTGTGTGTGTGTGTTTGTATGTGTATATGTGTGTGTGTGTGTGTGTGTGTGTGTGTGTGTGTGTGTGTGTGTGTGTGTGTGTGTGTGTGTATCTGCATTTGTGTCTGTGTGTATACGTCTCTGTGCATGTGTGTCTATATCTATGTATGCATGTGTGTGTGTGTGTACATATGTATTTCTGTGCAAGTGTGTACGTGTGTGTTTGCATGCTTGCGTGTATGTGTGTGTGCGTCTGTATGAGTGTGTGAGTGTATGAGAGTGTGAGTGTGTGTGCGTCTGTATGAGAGTGAGAGTGTGTGCGTCTGTGTGAGAGTGTGAGTGCGTGAGTGTATGAGAGTGCGTGAGTGTATGAGAGTGTGAGAGTGTATGGGAGTGTGAGAGTGTATGGGAGTGTGTGAGAGTGTATGGGAGTGTGTGAGAGTGCGTGAGTGTATGAGAATGCGTGAGTGTATGAGAGTGCGTGAGTGTATGAGAGTGCGTGAGTGTATGAGAGTGTGAGAGTGTATGAGAGTGTATGGGAGTGTATGAGAGTGAGTGAGTGTATGAGAATGCGTGAGTGTATGAGAGTGCGTGAGAGTGTATGTGAGTGTGTGCATCTGTATGAGAGTGTGTGTAGAGTGCATCAGATTGCGTGAGAGTGTATGAGAGTGTGTGCATCTGTATGAGAGTCCGTGAGAGTGTATGAGAGTGTGTGCATCTGTATGAGAGTGTGTGTAGAGTGCATCAGATTGCGTGAGAGTGTATGAGAGTGTGTGCATCTGTATGAGAGTCCGTGAGAGTGTATGTGAGTGTGTGCATCTGTATGAGAGTGTGTGTAGAGTGCATCAGATTGCGTGAGAGTGTATGAGAGTGTGTGCATCTGTATGAGAGTGTGTGTAGAGTGTATGAGAGTGCGTGAGAGTGTATGAGAGTGTGTGCATCTGTATGAGAGTATGTGAGAGTGTATGAGAGTGTGTGCATCTGTATGAGAGTCCGTGAGAGTGTATGAGAGTGTGTGCATCTGTATGAGAGTGTGTGTAGAGTGTATGAGAGTGCGTGAGAGTGTATGAGAGTGTGTGCATCTGTATGAGAGTATGTGAGAGTGTGTGGACAGAGAAGCACAGCTGTTTTATGCTGAGAGTTCATAGTAAGTGCAGAGGAATCAAAACTCTCTATACATTCACTCTGGAGCTCTAATCCCGCCATATGTTTGTGTGTGCGAAAACACTACAACCAGATTTCCTACTAAGCTCACAGTTGTAATGAGACCTGAGACCTGTGTGTGTGTGTGTGTGTGTGTGTGTGTGTGTGTGTGTGTGTGTGTGTGTGTGTGTGTGTGTGTGTGTGTGTGTGTGTGTGTGTGTGTGAGAGAGAGAGAGAGAGAGACCTGACTGGATTCTTTTTTGACAGTAGACCCATTAGTAAGGACCACTCAGGAATTTAGTTTGTAGGTCTATAGAAAGATAATGTGCCCTCTCTCTCTCTCATCCCCCTCCCCCTCTCTCTCACCCCCTTCCTACCCCCTCTCTCCCCCCCTCTCTCTCCCTTTCTTTCACTCTCTCTCTCTCCCCCTCTCCCTTCCTCATTCTCTCTCACTCTCTCTCTGGCCCCATTTTCTTTTTCTCTGCTATAGAACCCAGTGAGTCACTGTTTAACTGCCTGTTGAAGTCTGTAAGGGAATATCTCCCTATTTAATTGCAGTAATCCATCAGCTTAAAGAGTCTGTGTGTGTGTGTGTGTGTGTGTGTGTGTGTGTGTGTGTGTGTGTGTGTGTGTGTGTGTGTGCACTATTGTGGATCTTATTTGATCTCATCTCTGTTTAACATTTGGTGGTATCATCCACCACAGCTGAGTTTAAAGGCTTCCAACTTGAAGAGTTTCCAAACACTTAAGTGTTAAAACTCAAACGCACCTGCAGGTATGGCCTGAGTACATTTTCACTCTCACTCCTACTCAATCACTCTGACTTACTGTTACACCTACTCATTTGCTTTCACTCCTACTCATTCACTCATTTACCCTTATTCACTCCTGCTCACTCTGGCTTACTCCCACTCACATCTACATACACACACACACACACACACACACACACACACACACACACACACACACACACACACACACACATATTTCTGTCTCTCTGAGGAGCTCTATGTAGTCATTTCTCGCACTCTCTTCCTGTCTGTCTGTCTGTGGCTGTATCACTTTGGCTCTTTCTGCTTCTCTGAACATTTGTATTATGGGCCTCTTTCTTTCTACAGTACCCTCTTTCCTTTTCTCTCTCTCCCTCTCTTTACCTCTTTCCTTCTCTCTCTCTCTATCCTTCTCACATGTCCTCTGTCTTTCCTCCTCTGTCCCTCTCTCCTTCTCTTTCCCACTTACCCCCTCTCCCCCCCCTCTCTCTCCCCCTTTTTCTCCCCCTCTCTTCCTCTCCCTCCCTTTCTCTCTTAACCATTCATATTTACTTTTTCTTTCACCTCCACTCTTATTTCTTTGTCTCTCTCTCTTAACCACCTGCCTCATCTCCATCTCTCTCCCTCTCTCATCTCTCTCCCTCTCTCTATGTTTCTCTCCATATATCTGTCTCTCTCATCTCTCTCTCTTTCTCTTTCTCTCCACATCTTTCTGTCTCTTTCAGTGAACATATTTATGGGTGTGTGTATTTTCCACATTCTCCATTATTTCCATATGGTGGCTAATACAGTGTTACCGGATACGGGTCAGCCCACTATCCCTCTTACACACACACACACACACACACACACACACACAAACACATGCGCGCACGCACACGTATGCACACACATGCTTGTACACACACACATACACACACGCATGCAGACACAGACACACACACACACAGACACACACTGTATAATTTACTGGGACTAAACAGGCAGTCTCTGTCTCTCCAGCCATGTCCTGGTTCTGCTGTGGATCCCAGAGCGGAGCAGTGTGCTGCATTCAACAACAAGGAGTTCATGGGCCGTGCGTACGACTGGGAGCCATTCACCGAAGGTAAGAGGAGGAAAGGAGAGCCAGCCAGGAGGAGAGGAGAGCCAACCAGGAGACGGCAGAATCACAGACAGCTCAGGGGTATCCTGGGGAGTCACAACCCATCCCAGCTCCAAGAGTAGAGTATTAGTAGTAGTAGAGTATTAGTAGTAGTAGTAGATTATTAGTAGTAGTAGAGTATTAGTAAGGGAGGGAGGAGAAACACCGCGGCGGCCAGAAAAGTGGCAGCTCAGGGAAGTGCTGTATATATATAAATATACACAGCATAGATTTAAAAAAGGATTACCGAATGAAAAGGAGAAGTGTATAATGGATCTTCAAACATGAATGCACAAACACAGACACACAGAACAGATCAAGAAATCAACTTGATGGACTTAGGAAAGAAAGATTGGAAGGAGGGTTCTTGATGGTGTAGCAACAGTTTGAAAGATTAGGCTGGTGCTACTGAATGGGTGAAAGGACAGAGGGTGCGTAAGCATGGGTAGAATGCAGCAATGGAAGACAAGTGGAAAGAAAAATGGAGAGATACAAACAGATGTGCAGCACCAGGCCAGTCTGGGTGAGCCTCACACAGGACACACTGAGGGACCTGCCACCTCTCCACTCAACCAGCTTATGGATCAGGTCTATGTGAGACAGCAGGTCTATGTGAGACAGCAGGTCTGTGTAAGACAGCAGGTCTGTGTGACACAGCAGGTCTGTGTGTGAGACAGCAGGTCTGTGTGTGAGACAGCAGGTCTGTGTGTGAGACAGCAGGTCTGTTTGAAACAGCAGGTCTGTGTAACGCAGAGCCTTTGTGATGGGATCTGTGTGACAGCAGGTAAATAGAGAGAGTGGGGAGCTAATGAGTTGGGGTAAATATAGGGGGTAGTTAGAGAAAGTGTGGGGTAACTAATGAGTTGGGGTAGATAGACGGGGTAGTTAGAGAGTGTGGGGTAACTAATGAGTTGGGGTTGATAGAGAGTTTGTGGAGTTCTTTTTGTCTGTTAGCATAGCAGGAATGTCCATGTAGGTCATGTTGTTGTTCTGTGCTCCCCTCCTCTTCCTCCCCCTCCTCTTCCTCTCTCGCCCTGGTCTGGACTGTCTCTCACTCCCTCTATCCAGCATTAGTCGTTTAGAGATGGAGATAGCCAGGAAGCTACTATAGACAAGAGAGGCTCTGGTGTCTCTCTACCCAACACCCCCACTCAGAGAGAGAGAGAGAGAGAGAGAGAGAGAGAGAGAGAGAGAGAGGAGAGAGAGAGAGAGAGAGAGAGAGAGAGAGAGAGAGAGTGAAATATGTTAAGTAGGGGTAGCTGTCTGCATCTCTCTCCAAACATTCAGCATGTTGTCATCGTCCCCCCCCACTTCCGTCACTGTCTCCACTGTAATCTCTCAAAGATAACTATGACAGAATGGACCAATGGTGAGAAATCTATTCCTCCCTCTCTTTCTCTCTCTCTCTCTCTCTCTCTCTCTCTCTCTCTCTCTCTCTCTCTCTCTCTCTCTCTCTCTCTCTCTCTCTCCCTCTCTCATAAACACACACATTCACTCGTTGACCTGAACTGGTATTGAGTGAGAGGGGATGGATGGTCAGATTTTTCTGTTGTTAATGTGGAAGCCCTTCTAACTCACCCTTCTAACATTCACCCTTCTAACTCACCCTTCTAACATTCACCCTTCTAACTCACCCTTTGAACTCACTCTTCTAACTCACCCTTCTAACTCACCCTTCTAATATTCACCCTTCCACACTGCTGTAGTGCTTCTCCACAGTGATCACTGTGAGCAAGATATCATGTTGGTATAGCAGTTAGCAATTAACAATCAGGAACTGGTCAGATGAGTGTATGTTTGAGATGGCTTTAGGGGTGTTAGGGGTGTGTGTGTTTGTGTTAGTGTGTTAGGAATGTAATGCTGTGTGTTAGGAGTGTATCCATGTGTGTTAGGGTGTAGTAGGACTGCTGTGGTATGTTAGTGTGTGATAGTTGTGAAATGATGGGTGACCAGGTGTGACTAGGTAGTAAATGGGCCTACAAAAATGAAACATTCAAGAAAACATTTGCACACTTATTCCTAAACACATACTGATACTCACTCTCCAACATACTCTCACTCACTCTCTCCCACTCTTAAAACACACACACCCTCTCCCACACACACTCTCACTCCCACACACACTCCCTCTCCCAGACACTCATGCTCACTCTCACTGTCAAACAAACTCTCATGTCCAAACCCCTGCTCTCCTAAACACACAGACACACAGACGCCCACACCATCCCTGTCCACTGGTCCTCTGATATTATGTGTGTATGGTATATTCTCCTCACTGTCTTCTGCCCTGTACAGTGGGGAAACATGCCTGTACTTGGCTGTGGTTCAGAGTTATTATTGTTGTTGTTATTGTTATATTATTATTATTATTCTGCCTACACAGATTGACTTTATTCATCCATGGACGTTAAGCAGACAACAGCTCAGTGACTGCTGCTTGGCAACTTAATTGTTTACATTTTTGCAAAAAGACAAAAGTGATTTACACTCACACTGTCTCTCTCTCTCTCTCTCTGTCTCTCTCTCTCTCTATCTTTCTCTCTCTCTCTCTCTCTCCCTCTCTCTCCCTCTCAGTCGGAGTGGAGCAGCAGTGTGAACTCACATGTCGGCCGGTAGGTTTTCGTTTTTACGTGCGACAGGCGGAGCGAGTGAGAGATGGAACGCCCTGTGTCAACAGCACGTCCAACGACGTGTGTGTAGGGGGGCACTGTCTGGTGAGAATACACACTAACACACACTAACACACATCATTACACTATTACAGTTTTTTGCAGATGCCAAGACCCAATTTTTGAAAGTATGTCTCCTTTTGTCAAAACTTAACACCCAGTACCACACAAACAACATGAAAAACATCTCATATTTTTGGAAAAAGCAAGCACTTCAACCAAAACTCTTTCTACTCTTGCCGAAACCATATTTTTGCATCCAAATTTTTTACACAAATATCAGATGAACAGCATTTTGTCAGGGCAGTCTCCAGGGTCACCACCAGGAGGAGCCCACGAGCCAGACCTCAGGCTAATCAGCGGTGATGGCCTGCACCTGTTGTCCTGGGTTTATAAGGAAGACAGATGCAGTGTCTCACCACTGAGTTGTCTGCCTTCTTTGTTGCCAACCCTCAGCCCTTCTCTCTGTTGTGTCACGACAAGGTGTCTCGCCACCCTGCCTCATTCTTGTTTGAGATTTTTTGTTTTTTATACTGTCACTTCGAGTACTTACCTCCTGCGCCGCTCCCTGGCCTCTCTCAAGTTTTCCTGTCATTTCCTGTCATTTTTCCTGTCCGTTTGGTTTTGGTTTTGGGAAGGGTTTTTTGTACTTTGCGGTGTTTGCCAGCCAGCCAGTTACTTCCCCTGGCGTACTTTGTTTTTCTTTGGTTTTTTGTTTTTCGTGTTGATTTCATTCCACGAATATTTCTGTTATCCTGTGTTTTCCGCGTTGATTATTTCCGCGATTGCTTTCTGTTCTCCCTCGTCATCTGCACTAAATATTCTCTGCGAATTAGTTCTGTTTTCTCGCACTTGTAATATTGCTTATTGCACGGACAAGGCTTTTGAGTCCACTATTTCGTCTCCTAAATCCCCCACTCTGACACCTTTCATATATGACAACTACATATTGATGTAACAAATGCAAAACACTACTACCATGTGTTTGAGTGTTCAGTGTATAATCTCCTGTAAAGGTCTGTCATAATACTCCCATACTGTAAACACATGGATAACACAAACTACAAAAAAGAACAACAAAAAACAAAATAGCATACAACATACAACATTAGGATGCACAATGTCTCACTTTTGGGTCTTGCTACAAGATCACATCAACGTCACAGGCGATGCCCTCTTTGGTCAGACAGCGGGGGGAGGACCTTGTTGACTGACGTCTCCACCCCTCTCATGCTCTCTCATCGGTCTCACCACAAACGTCCTCCATCACCTACTGAATGGATTTGCATTGGTGGGGTTGGCGACCACCTCAATAAGAAAAATAATTCAGTAGGAAAGGAGAGTTTGGTGGAGTTGAAGCACAACAAATTGAAGCTGTTAAGTGAACCAGTTTGTACTTGAGCAGCCCAGTGCAAACTTGCGTTGCCCCAAACGACAACACACCCATATGACAACACCAAAGACGACGACACACCCATATGAAAACACCAAAGACGACGACACACCCATATGACAACACCAAAGACGACGACACACCCATATGACAACACCAAAGACGACGACACACCCATATGACAACACCAAAGACGACACACCCATATGACAACACCAAAGACGACACACCCATATGACAACACCAAAGACGACGACACACCCATATGACAACACCAAAGACGACGACACACCCATATGACAACACCAAAGACGACGACACACCCATATGACAACACCAAAGACGACACACCCATATGACAACACCAAAGACGACACACCCATATGACAACACCAAAGACGACAACACACCCATATGACAACACCAAAGACGACACACCCATATGACAACACCAAAGATGACGACACACCCATATGACAACACCAAAGATGACGACACACCCATATGACAACACCAAAGATGACGACACACCCATATGACAACACCAAAGACGACACACCCATATGAAAACACCAAAGACGACGACACACCCATATGACAACACCAAAGATGACGACACACCCATATGAAAACACCAAAGATGACGACACACCCATATGACAACACCAAAGATGACGACACACCCATATGACAACACCAAAGACGACACACCCATATGACAACACCAAAGATGACGACACACCCATATGACAACACCAAAGACGACGACACACCCATATGACAACACCAAAGACGACGACACACCCATATGACAACACCAAAGACGACACACCCATATGACAACACCAAAGATGACGACACACCCATATGACAACACCAAAGACGACGACACACCCATATGACAACACCAAAGACGACGACACACCCATATGACAACACCAAAGACGACGACACACCCATATGACAACACCAAAGACGACGACACACCCATATGACAACACCAAAGACGACGACACGCCCATATGACAACACCAAAGACGACGACACGCCCATATGACAACACCAAAGACGACGACACGCCCATATGACAACACCAAAGACGACGACACGCCCATATGACAACACCAAAGACGACGACACGCCCATATGACAACACCAAAGACGACGACACGCCCATATGACAACACCAAAGACGACGACACGCCCATATGACAACACCAAAGACGACGACACGCCCATATGACAACACCAAAGACGACACACCCATATGAAAACACCAAAGACGACACACCCATATGACAACACCAAAGACGACACACCCATATGACAACACCAAAGACGACGACACACCCATATGACAACACCAAAGACGACGACACACCCATATGACAACACCAAAGATGACGACACACCCATATGACAACACCAAAGATGACGACACACCCATATGACAACACCAAAGACGACGACACACCCAGACTGTTCTGGTGTAACGGTGTGAACTGCCCATGTGAGGTAGTCATGGTCTGGTGGTAGGGAACTGGTCTTGTGACCGGAGGGTCGTGGGTTCGATTCCCAGACCTGAGGCCATGACTGAGGTGCCCTTGAGCAAGGCACCTAACCCCAACTGCTCCCCGGGCGCCAGGCTAGGGCTGCCCACCGCTCTGGGCACGTGTGATCCACAGCCCCCTAGTAATCACTAGTGTGTGTGTGTGTGTGTGTGTGTGTGTGTGTGTGTGTGTGTGTGTGTGTGTGTGTGTGTGTGTGTGTGTGTGTGTGTGTGTGTGTGTTCTAACTGCACAGATGGGTTAAAAGCAGAGGACAAATTTCAATTGTGGTGTAAAAATCACAATTGACAAAATATGGCACATTTACAAAACTAGGCAGGCAAGACACAATTGTGAGAGAGGAAGGTTTATTAATAAAATGAAACAAATAACTTCACAGGAGAATTAAACCAGGCAATTAAACCAGGGAATGGGAAACACGTCTGAACCAAAGCCAATGTGGAAAACAAAGTGGACTGGACACAAGGTAACAAGTGTAACCAACTGAAACAAGGATACAGGAAACACGATACAGGAATAACAAGGGCTATACAACTGGGAGATAACGCTAGGACAAAACCGAAAACTAAGATACAGGGATCATGGGTGAAACACGGAATTATCAGAGAGCATACGAGAACCAGGAGAAACAGGGGAACGAAACACGAGTAACCTTGGACAGTGAACATAGTACAATGACTGGCAACGGAGGTAAAACACATCAGGGATAAAATACAAAAAACAAAATGGAACTAAGAAGACACAGGTGAAGCGGATCGTTATCTTGGACAGAGTTACGAGGCATGAAAAAACACAGGACGATGAAGAGTGACGGCGAGTAGAGGGGGGCGGAGCCAGATGTAACATCTGGTTCATCCCCCTAGTGATGGAGAATGAGTGTGTTGTGCTCTGTGTTGAAGAAGGTGATGATGTGGGCAGTGTTGTAGGGACCAAGAATGGCATGATGATGAACAACACCATTCTGGCAAATAGCTGCACACATTGTGATGTTGCTGCCAGGGTCTCTAACAATGATACAGTGTCCTATGATGTTCATTACAGTATTGTACAACAGTATGAAATAGGCATAAAGATGTCAATACTGTGTGGCACAAGACACTGGACTAAAGTATCAGTGAGAGGATAGCAGTGCATGCTTGAACATATTCATAGTGCAGTTGTTTCACACTGCCACTGGCAATGAAGCTGCTTGACCATCTGAACTTGGGGGCCAGACTGGGACCAAAAATATGGTTTTGGCAAGAGTTGAAAGAGATTAACAGTATTAAAGGTATCAACAATAAATTAATTAATAGGGATTGAGAATAAGGACAAGAAAAAAAGTAATAAAAATGAATAAATAAGTTAATTTACTATAATATTAAATGATAGCCTGTATAATTAAGAATTTATATATACTGTATATACATACACGGTTGGTTTAGAATAGTTAGTATTAATATTAATAATTATTAATAGAGTATTAATAATTAGTGTGTTCTCTATGGGTGTGGCAGTTACAAATATATTGTGCTCATATTTTAATACATTTGGTTTCTTCTCCTAAACACGTTTCATGTCTTCATTTGTTGTCACATTAAAAGATGGAATGTATATGTTTTTAATGAATTTAAGTAGTCTTGTGTGATGTGTGTATTTTTATTGCAAGAGCAGAGGAAGTGTTGGTTCTGATTCTGGTTCTGTCTTATGTGAGGTGTGTGTGTGTTAGGTTCATGTGTAGAGCAAGTGTTGGTTCTGATTCTGGTTGTCTTCTGTGAGGTGTGTGTGTGTTAGGTTCATGTGTAGAGGAAGTGTTGGTTCTGATTCTGGTTCTGTCTTATGTGAGGTGTGTGTGTGTTAGGTTCATGTGTAGAGCAAGTGTTGGTTCTGATTCTGGTTCTACTGTCTTATGTGAGGTGTGTGTATTAGGTTCATGTGTAGAGGAAGTATTGGTTCTGATTCTGGTTCTGTCTTATGTGATGTGTGTGTGTATTAGGTTCATGTGTAGATCAAGTGTTTGTTCTGATTCTGGTTTTGTCTTATGTGAGGTGTGTATGTATTAGGTTCATGTGTAGAGGAAGTGTTGGTTCTGATTCTGGTTCTGTCTTATGTGAGGTGTGTGTGTATTAGGTTCATGTGTAGAGGAAGTGTTGGTTCTGATTCTGGTTGTCTTATGTGAGGTGTGTGTGTTAGGTTCATGTGTAGAGCAAGTGTTGGTTCTGATTCTGGTTGTCTTCTGTGAGGTGTGTGTGTATTAGGTTCATGTGTAGAGGAAGTGTTGGTTCTGATTCTGGTTCTGTCTTATGTGAGGTGTGTGTGTGTTAGGTTCATGTGTAGAGCAAGTGTTGGTTCTGATTCTGGTTCTACTGTCTTATGTGAGGTGTGTGTGTGTTAGGTTCATGTGTAGAGCAAGTGTTGGTTCTGATTCTGGTTCTACTGTCTTATGAGAGGTGTGTGTGTGTTAGGTTCATGTGTAGAGGAAGTGTTGGTTCTGATTCTGGTTCTGTCTTATGTGAGGTGTGTGTGTATTAGGTTCATGTGTAGAGCAAGTGTTGGTTCTGATTCTGGTTCTACTGTCTTCTGTGAGGTGTGTGTATTAGGTTCATGTGTAGAGGAAGTGTTGGTTCTGATTCTGGTTCTGCTGTCTTCTGTGGTGCTGGTGGAACGATCTTACATTAGCTATTCGGACTGTAGAGTCTATTGCTATCTTCAAGCGTAGACTGAAGACCCACCTGTTTGTTGAGTTCTTACCAGAGCACTAACTCTGCACTTGCTGTTGTTCTTAAATTGTATGTCTGTCTATGGTTATTTGTGCTTCTTGGCAAACATTTAACTTGCAAAACACTAGGTAATGACATTGACTCCTGTAGTTTAGTAGTAGTCTGACTCAATGGTGTCTTGAATTCTGGCCTATCTGTACTATTACCTAGGATGTATTCTGTGATTAGATGCAAAGCACTTTTGTAAGTCGCTCTGGATAAGAGCGTCTGCTAAATGCCATAAAATGTTAAATGTTAATGTAAAATGTGTGTGTTAGGTTCATGTGTAGAGCAAGTGTTGGTTCTGATTCTGGTTCTACTGTCTTATGTGAGGTGTCTGTATTAGGTTCATGTGTAGAGCAAGTGTTGGTTCTGATTCTGGTTGTCTTATGTGATGTGTGTGTGTGTTAGGTTCATGTGTAGAGGAAGTGTTGGTTCTGATTCTGGTTCTGTCTTATGTGAGGTGTGTGTATTAGGTTCATGTGTAGAGCAAGTGTTGGTTCTGATTCTGGTTGTCTTATGTGATGTGTGTGTGTGTTAGGTTCATGTGTAGAGCAAGTGTTGGTTCTGATTCTGGTTGTCTTATGTGATGTGTGTGTGTGTTAGGTTCATGTGTAAAGGAAGTGTTGGTTCTGATTCTGGTTCTGTCTTATGTGAGGTGTGTGTGTGTTAGTTTCATGTGTAGAGCAAGTGTTGGTTCTGATTCTGGTTCTGTCTTATGTGAGGTGTGTGTGTTAGGTTCATGTGTAGAGCAAGTGTTGGTTCTGATTCTGGTTCTGTCTTATGTGAGGTGTGTGTGTTAGGTTCATGTGTAGAGGAAGTGTTGGTTCTGATTCTGGTTGTCTTCTGTGAGGTGTGTGTGTGTTGGGTTCATGTGTAGAGGAAGTGTTGGTTCTGATTCTGGTTCTGTCTTATGTGAGGTGTGTGTGTGTTAGGTTCATGTGTAGAGGAAGTGTTGGTTCTGATTCTTCTGAGCTGATCTGTCTACATTTCCGTTCTTCTCTGGGCTTCCTGTGTTACTTATGATGCCCTTTTTCCATCTTTTTCCATTACCAGATTTTAATCAGGTAATCTGATATTTTTGCAATTCAATATCTTATAACATCATAATTTATTATTTATTATTATTTAAGTTATTAATGTATTCATTTTGGGGAATTTTGTCTACCATTTTGAGATGTTGTTGTGAGAGGGTGTAGTGAAGGTGGTGTTTTTCTTTGATTGGTCTGAGGGGTCTGTTAAATATTTTGTCTATTATTCACAGTGTTGGGAACGTTACTTTTAAAAAGTAATTAGTTATAGTTACTCACTACTTGTTCAAAAAAGTAACTGAGTTAGTAACTGAATTACTCTATAATAAAAGTAACTCGTTATCAGGGAAAGAGGATTTTTTGAAAAAGCAGTTTTCACAGTCAGTTGAAATGAGATCAGAAAGGTGTTTAACTTTTGATATTTATTGCACATCAACAGACCAGTGCAGGATAAAATCCTTTAAAATCCCAAATCTTTGTAAACAGTTACACTATATAAAGTGCATTTATATCTATCAAATTAAATTAAATTCTCTCAACCTGAGATAACTGGTTTGTTCACAACAGAAGTAAACTTAACAATAAAACCTCTATTCTTAATTAAATAAATCAAATAACCAGTCTGGTAGACATTCAGGAACTTCAAGTATTTTCTTAAATAATGTTTATATCGTCACCTTGAAAATGCTAATTTTTCTTCAGCTTGCTCTTGACTCGCCATTTCTGCCTCTTCTCCGCACGTGTGTAAAAACACTGGCTCTGATTGGCTACCATAACTCTGCCTTAGCCAATCGCTTACTGACTTGTTAAGTTAAACAGGTGTTACACCGAGAACTGTGACCTATTAAGATCTGTTACTCCTCACTAGCCTGGGCAGCGGTCCGCTCACATTACTGTTAGTATATTAATATATAGTAATGCACCGCTTTTAATGACCAGTAACGTCAACGGCATTGTAACGACAGGAAAAGTAATTAATTATATTATCCCGTTACTGACAAAATGGTGCCATTACCTAACGCCGTTAAAAATAACGGCGTTAAGTAACGGCACCATTTTGTCAGTAACGGGATAATAATTCGCAACACTGATTATTCAAGGTACTGCACAAGATCTTGCCTACAATGCTATTTACACAGATACCTCTGTAGTACTTGGGTTCACTCTATCCCCATCTTTATGTGTTTCTTTGGTTCTTTGATTGTTTGCCTTAAACTTTTGTTTTACCAGTATTTTGTTTCAATGAACTTATACATTCTTGGGGGGTTTTCATCATATTTCGTCATTTTCTAGTGCTGTGATTCTTTGTTTTTGGATGTGGGCACGTGTAGGAGTTTGCGTCTGTTTTTCTTTCTCTTTATGTCTCTTTTTTCTCTCTCTCTTTCTCAGTTCAAATGCAGTATTCTTCAATGGTGTGACTGTATCAATAACACTTTTGACAACGTTGAAATTTTCCATCTCTCTGTCCTTTTCTCTCCCTCTCTCCCACTCTCTTTTTGTGTCATTCTCTCTCTCTCTCTCTCTCTCTCTCTCTCTCTCTCTCTCTCTCTCTCTCTCTCTCTCTCTCTGTTAGAGTGAGGGATGTGATGGTGTGCTGGGTTCGGGGTTGGTTCACGATCGCTGCGGTGTGTGTGGAGGGGCTGAAGGGTCATGTGTTCGTGTCTCTGGACATTTTCTGAACACCAGTGTTCCACTGGGATACCACAAACTCCTAGACATCCCCCCAGGAGCAACAGCCATTAACATCACGGAGAGACATGCCAGCCCCAACTACCTGGGTAAGTATGTGTGTGTGTGTGTGTATGCATGAGCATGAAAGACAGTTTGAGTCTGGTTGAGTGTGTGTGTGTGTGTGTATGTGTGTGTGTGTGTGTGTGTGTGTGTGTGTGTGTGTGTGTGTGTGTGTGTGTGTGTGTGTGTGTGTGTGTGTGTAATCTAGAGGCATGTGGTGAATTTGCTGTTGTTCTGAAGTAAATAGAGGACAAATCCAAGCAGGACGCCAGGCCCCAGCAGCAAGAATCAAAACCAGAGCGACCCATAGTGTGTGTGTGTGTGTGTGTGTGTGTGTGTGTGTGTGTGTGTGTGTGTGTGTGTGAGCACGTACCATCTGATGTTAGGACACTGGTCTGATGAGAATCAGCACCTCTAAAATTGAGACCATGGAGTTCAAGTATTGTTTTCGAGTGAGCAAAGGATGGAATGATTGATAGGCAGATCGGTGCGGTGATCGCAGTGTTGTGGATGCTGTACCAGTAAAAAAAGAACTGAGCCAAAAGGCAAAGCTCTCGATTTACTGGTCAATCTATGTTCTGACTCTCACCTATGGTCACGAGTTCTGGGTAGTGACCGAAAGAATGAGATCATGAATACAAGCAGCTGTAATGAGTTTCCTCCTCATGGTGTTTGGGCTCTCCCTAATAACATATATATACATACATACACATATACAGTATATACACACAAACACACACTGCTTCTCTCAGAGGCTAGCACAATTTGAAAGGTCTGACACTGATCCAGCTGTAATGACATAAACAGATTAGCAGGTTAGAACCAGGCTTGAGCCGTAATACATATTTAGACATTATTACGTTGTGTCTGAAATTATGCAGATAAACATTATGTTCCAAATGTGACCCTTTTCTTGCATCTGCTACATGGCCCAAACAAACTGCTGCAGCTCAGCAGGACAGCGAAGGAAAATTAAAATATAACTAATCGTAGTTCTGGAAAAAAGAACAAGAACAGGTTTTGATCCATGTAGAGCTCCACAGTCGTTACTGATGAATTTTTACAACACTCGCTGGTTAGACCCACTGCTATAATTTGCATCCGTAGGAAACCAGTGTTGCCAAACAAATGCTTTGATGCATCTGGAAAAGCTTGTCCCATGTTTCACGAGATTTAGGTTCCAATACACATGTGGCTTTTCGGTGAGTGAATAAGAGAGATTGCTTTAGTTTATTTTGGGGGGAACTCAGGATATAACACCACCATAACATTATGATTACAGAATTACAGAAGTGTTACGCTACCACATGAGGGAACTAAGAACTGAAGAGATGCCGTAGAAAGAAAAGTTACCTAGATTCAGACCTACGCTCATATCAGTCCCTCCTTTCTTATTAGAAGATACATTGACAAAGTTGGGCGACTATAAAGAAACATTTGAGTCATCCACATCCACTCTCTCAAGTTGTTCAGTTGTCACGCCTAGCTGCACCCCTCCTGTCAATCTTGTACGTGTTTATGTAGTCCCTCCTCAGTAGTTTTGGTTTCTTGTCTTGTCTAGCCACACCCCTTGTCACAGCTGTTCCTGTTTGGTTTAGCGTTGTAGTGCTTCCTAATAATATACTGTTTCATGGTCGTGTTGTGTTGTAGTGCCTTCCTTGTTATAAATTTACCTTGTTCATGCTTTCCTCGAGTGGTGTTTGCATATATCCAATTTGATACCTGTGTTTAGTATAAAGTGGAAATTTAGTGTCTAGCTGTCACGTAGGGCTACGCCCCCTCTCCTAGCTGTCACTCCAGTCTCCCTGTTCCTCAAGTCTGAGTAGTTTCCTTGCCTGTTAGTCCCGCCCTGTCATCATTATCACCTGTCCCTAGTTTAGTTCTGTGTATAATAGTCCCGGTGTCTCCCATGTCCGTCTTTTTGTTCTAACCTGTTCGTTGCCTTTGCGCCTGTTCGAAGGTTGGCTCTTTTGTGTTTCCCGTATTCCGTGTATTTTGCCTGTTTTTCCCTCGTTTGCCTGCCTTGTTGTCTTCCTTGTTCGTATCATGCCTTTGTACATTTCGTGTATGGACTGCCCTCCCGATAAGACCTGCGCCTGTTACTACGACTCTGCTTTGGGAATTTCCTTGAATAAATCTCGCTCTCCTCAGCGTTTGTGTCCGCCTCCCTGTTCTGCCCAGCGCAGATCGTTACACTAGCCTGTTTGAATTTACCCTCATGTAACGCTTTGGGTGTTGCTAGGAGCTAGGAGGCAAACACAAATGCTGAGGAGAGCGAGATTTATTGAAGGGAATTCCCCAGATGTGGTCGTAAGGGCAGGCATGGGTCATATCGGGAGGGCAGTCCATACATGACAGGTAAACAGGCATGACAATACTGGGGACATGAAAACAACAAAGCAGGATACAGGGAACAGGAAGGCACAATACTCACGACGATACAAAGATCACAAAATTCACAAAGTGCATCTATGAACAGACTGAACAAATTAACAAAACAACCGACTAAGGAATCACGGGGAGTATAAATACACAGAACTAACAAGACACAGGTGGAGACACTGATGACACGGGCGTGGCAGACGGAGGGAAACCATGGAAACAGCCAAGCAGGAACAACACAGACACAAGAAGCAGGGAATCGGAGTGACAGCTAGAGAGGGGGCGTAGTCCTACGTGACAGTACCCCCCCCTCTAACACGCAAGGGCAGACAGGACAGGAGACAGACCAAGGGAAACAAGGCACTAGGACAAGACAGGGAACCATGGGGCATGGCGAGGGACAGACACAGGTACAGGAACAAAGTGGGTCACAATCTGGGGAACAGACATGGGGACAGGAACAGAGATGACACCACTAGACACAGACACAAGAACAGGTACATGGACTCGGACAGACACCACAATGGGAACAGGGAACAATACAAAACCAGGGACAGGACAAGGGACCAAAGGGAACATGGGCATAGGGACAGAACAACCATAGGGAGGAGCATACAATACACTGAGTCCATGCCCACTAGTGGGCAGCACAGTCTCCAAGGGAACAGGAGGGAACTGCGGACAGGCAGCACGGACCGGCAGGACTGACTGACCTGCGGCGGAGACTGGTGGGACCGGCTGACGTGCCACGGGGACTGGCTGACGGGCCGCGTGGACCGGTTGTGCCCGCGGGCGGGCCGCAGGGACCGGTGAAGTCTAGGCAGAGGGAACAGGCGGCGCATCTTCCGGCCTCTCCTGGGCCTCTGACTCTCGCGCAGGTCCTCCTTGGATTGAAAGCCAACCGAGAGCCAAGCCAACGCTCATCTGCATATTCATTTCGTATGCCCAGATCTTGCAGTACAGGTCACTCTTCCCTGTAGTGTGTATCAAGATGGGGAGACACATAGCGCTTATTAGGGAGCTCATCGCTAAAGCTAGTTGAAACTGAAAGTAACTTCACTTTGTTCTTAGAGCAACAAGACTCCCCTGTACCCACAGCGCAAGGGAAATTCCTGTCTCTGGCTCGTTTGCACTGTAATATCGGAGAGTTAAACTGAACGGAAGCAGCCAACAACTCATTACCGTGATTAAACTCACCAGTCTCGCTCCCTCGCTGTGTTTACGATTAGTCTGGTTTGTTGTTGTACCCCTTGTTCACATTTTGTATCCTTAGTATACATTATTATCGTTACAAAACCTATGTGGATTGACTACTTTACCAAGGCGCGCACTCTCGTTGTTCACACTACAACCCTTCCCAAACAAAAAAAAACAAAAAAGCACAATTAAAATGTAGCTCTCTATTACCCATTTGTCCATCTCCATCTACTGGAGCACTACATCAGTATTTTTTCTTCTCTCCTTAACCCACCCCTTCCCCTCCTCCATCACCCACCCTGTCCCCCTCCTCCATCCACTCTTACTCCTGAGAATTTTGTCACCTCTTTGAGGATGATAGCAATAGACCATCAGTCCTTTTCCTTTGTTCATGCCTACCAGTATCTCTAACCTAACACCCAACTACCTGGCTTCTTTCTCCTCTCTCAGACAATATCTATTAACTCTTGACTTCCAGCAGTTACTACATGCCCACTGGATCCAATTCCTTCCATTCTGTTCCAGAAAATTTTATGAGATCTATTTCCATTTATCTCGGCCATCATCAATGTACCTACCATGTTCAAGACAGCAAGGGTGGTGCCAATCTTGATAAAGGCAACACTTGACTGCTCCGACATAAGCAACTATAGACTGGTATCAATCCTCTCATTTCTGTCAAAAACTTGAACTAGCTGACTATGATCAATTATGTCTTTCCCTCAACCAGAACCAAGTCCATGATCCCAATCAGTCTGGCTTCAAATGGGCACAACAGAAACTGCCCTCAAAGCAGTGAGGCCCTCAAAGAAGCTTCATGCTGCTAAGTCTAACAAGCTATCATCAGTTTTACTTCTTGTGGATCTTTCTGCAGCCTTTGACACAGTCAACCACATCATCCTCTTTTGTTCTTTCTAGAATCAGTGTGACTGGCTCTGCTTTGACATGGTTCCAGTCATATCTGGAAGACTGTTACTATCAGGTAACATTAACAGGATCTACATCCAATCCATGTAAACTCTCCATTAGAGTCCCCCAAGGCTCAGTCCTAGGCCCACTTCTCTTCTCTTTGTATTCTCATTTCCTTGGTGACATTATTTCTTCTCATGATTTCTCCTATCATTGTTATGCTGATTACACTCAGCTAATTCTTTCCTTCCTACATTCTGACACCCAGATTTCTGGGCATATTTCAGCATGTTTGGCAGATATTGCTTCATGGATGACTGCTCACCACTTGAAGCTCAACCTTAGCAAAACCGAGCTTCTGTACATTCCAGGAACCCCAAACCACACAACCTTCCTTCGCGAACACACTGTTAACGTCATCAGAAACTGCTGAAAGCCTGGGTGTAACTTTGGCCATCCAGTTGTACTGATGTTTTGAACCTGACCAGATCCTGCAGATTTCTCCTCTGCAACATATAGAGAATAAAGCCCTTTCTTTCACACGAAACTGCCCAGGTGCTTGTGCTGTATCTCATCATCTCAAAGCTATTCTACTGCAACTCCCTACTTGTGCATTTTTCCATAATGATATTTTTGTTTACTTTTACACTAGTATCTCGAGAAAAGATGGATGTCTCCCAGTTTTGGCTACCATGTTAAGAGTATTTTACACAGAACCAAAAACCGTTGCAAAAGGGAAATGAGTGATGCTTTCTATACGGGTTTTCATCTGTAAGGAATGCCACCTGATCTTCCCTAACCAGCCTCACCTGCCCCTCATTACCACGCCCCCTTTCAGTCACACTTATACACCTTCCCCAGCACGTCTCAGTCGCGAAGTATTGCCGACTCATGCCGCGTACCAAGCCGTTCTATTACCTGTCTGCTCTCCTGTGTTCTGACCCTTGCTTACGTCCCCGACCTTGTCCCCTGCCTAGTCCTTCTGTACCTCCTGACTTCTGCTCCCCCGGTATGACCCTGGACCGTGTGAATTTCATCGCTCCTCGGTGACATTTCTGGGATGTACGCTGTCCCCTGGCCAGATCTCCATGGATACGCAGAAGGTGGAAGCAGTCACGAATTGGCCGACCCCTCGTTCCACAAAGGAGCTGCAGCGTTTCCTGGGATTCGCCAACTTCTGTCGCCGTTTCATCCGAGGCTTCGGTGAGTTGGCTACCCCTCTCACTAATCTCTTAAAGGGAGGGAGGACTCGGAAATTCGCCTGGACCGCTGAAGAGGAACGAGCGTTTTCACTCCTTAAGAAGGCATTCACGTCGGCCCCCGTACTGCACCTTCCTGACCCCCAACTCCAGTTCATTGTAGAGGTCGACGCTTCGGAGGTGGGAGTGGGCGCTGTTCTTTCTCAGAGGCAGGGAAACCCGCCGAAACTGTATCCCTGCGCCTACTTCTCCAAAAAACTGACAACCGCTGAAATGAACTATGACGTCAGAGATCGGGAACTCCTGGCCATCAAACTCGCGCTCGAGCAGTGGCGTCATTGGTTGGAGGGAGCGGAGCACCCATTCATTGTATATACAGATCACAAGAACCTCAAATACCTGAAGTCAGCCAGACGCCTGAACCCGCGACAAGCCAGATGGGCACTGTTTTTCTCCCGGTTTCGTTTCACTGTCTCTTACAGACCTGGGTCAAAGAACATCAAAGCCGATGCCCTATCACGGTTCCACGAAAAGGACGAAGCAACCCACGAACTGGACATATTCTGCCGGAGTCCTGCTTCCTCGCGGCTATCCGATGGGACGTACAAAAAGAATTGGACGAGGCTTTGCGCAACGATCCCAGTCCGGTAGAATGCCCGGAGGGGAAACAATACCTACCCGTATCCCTTCGGGGGCGTATCCTACAGCTTGCACACGACACAGCGGGCGCAGGCCACCCCGGTATTACACGCACACGACATCTCGTTTCGCAACGTTTCTGGTGGCCATCCTGGGAGGACGATATTCGTGATTATGTTCTAGCATGTTCCGTTTGTGCCCAGTCACGTACTCCCCGGACGCTACCAGCAGGAGAACTCCTTCCCTTACCTGTTCCTCTTCGGCCATGGACGCACCTCGCGATCGACTTTGTCACGGATTTGCCCACATCTGGAGGGAATACTGTTGTTACAGTAATTGTGGATCGGTTCTCGAAAATGTGCCGTCTCATTCCTCGCCCCAAACTACCCACTGCCATGGAGACAGCTCTTGACCTCTTCCAGTACGTATTCCGGATTTATGGCTTGCCCAATGAAATCGTCTCCGATAGGGGCACGCAGTTTACATCTCGGGTTTGGAAACAATTCTGCAAACTTCTTGGTATTACTGTCAGCCTGACGTCAGGCTACCACCCCCAGTCTAACGGAGAGGTTGAGCGTTACAATCAGGAGTTAGGGTGGTTTCTCTGACAATATTGCGTTTCTCAGCACGACTGGCACCTCCCGTGGGCAGAGTATGCTCGGAATTCTATTGTACACACCGCTACCAAACTCACGCCTTTTCAATGTGTATATGGTTACCAACCTGCGTTTTTCCCGTGGGACAAAACACCAGCTGATGTCCCAGCCCTAGACGAGTGGTTTAAACACAGTGCCCGCACCTGGGAACTAGCACATGTACATTTGCGACGCGCTCTACACACACGCAGGCTCAACGCGAACCGTCGTCGTCTCCCAGCGTTGATTTACCACCCAGGACAGAGAGTATGGCTGTCGACACAGAATCTCAACCTAAAGCAACGGAGCAAAAAACTTAGTCCACGATATATTGGTCCGTTTAAAGTCCTCAGCAGAGTTAATGCAGTTACCTATAAACTCCTTTTACCATCACATTACCGTATAAACCCTGTCTTCCACGTCTCTCTCCTGAAGCCGGTTCACTACAGCCCGTTCACCGTACCCCCTGTGTCTGATAAACCTCCTGACCCTCTGGAGATTGACGGTCGTCCGGCATACATCGTCCGAGAGCTCTTGGAGTCCCGACGCCGGCGAGGTGGTCTCCAATATCTGGTGGATTGGGAAGGATATGGGCCCGAGGAACGGGCCTGGATTCCAGCGAGGGATGTCCTCTGCCCCACTATGATCGCTGATTTCCACGCAACGCACCCCAACTTTCCTGCCCCCCGGCGCCGCGGTCGCCCCCCGGCACGTCGTAGAGCGTCAGGTGCCGCTCCTTTGAGGGGGGGTACTGTAAGGAATGCCACCTGATCTTCCCTAACCAGCCTCACCTGCCCCTCATTACCACGCCCCCTTTCAGTCACACTTATACACCTTCCCCAGCACGTCTCAGTCGTGAAGTATTGCCGACTCATGCCGCGTACCAAGCCGTTCTATTACCTGTCTGCTCTCCTGTGTTCTGACCCTCGCTTACGTCCCCGACCTTGTCTCCTGCCTAGTCCCTCTGTACCTCCTGACTTCTGCTCCCCCGGTATGACCCTGGACCGTCCTGACCACGCCAAGAAAACGCTGTTACTTATCCTAGTACTCGTGATTCCCCTGCCTGTTTCTGTACCAGCGTCTCATTTCAATAAAAGCGGTGTTCTTCCGCATTTGGATCCCTCTCTGCCTGGTCAATTCGTAACATCATCCCGCAAACTTACACCATTGTCAGTGATATTTAAATTGTTTTCAGATGTGGGGTTTTTTTTGTTTTGTTTTTGTTTTTTGCTAAAATAAAGTTTAAATGTCATTCTAAAACTCAAGGTAATATATGAAATATATTTTCCATCTTTTGATCCAAAGCTTATCCTGGCATTGACTTGAGACTTGACTTGGACTTATATTTTGTGACTTTTGAACATCTAAAATTTGCTAAAGCATGATGCGTACCACGAGCACTCCAAAACTCAAATGTGGCACAACATGAAATGCCATTCCTAAAGTCTCACGTAAGACAAACCTCAAGACTCTTCTGTGTCCTGACTCAGAGATGGTGGAACAATCATCCACTAGCTGCTCAGACAGCAGAGTCTCTTGCCATCTTCATACGTAGACTATATATATATATATATATATATATATATATATATATATATTTCGGAGCACTTCCGAAATTGGCTATTTCAATGACAGTGGCCAGCAGTTTCCGCCCAGAACCTTCATAGAGGCCAAATAGCGTTTCAATCATACGAACGTTCTTCATTCATGTTATTCATTTACTGCTAAGCGGGACGAGAAGCAGGACCTAGTGCTACACCGCGGACAAGTCAGAAGAGCGTACATTTACCACTACATTTACCAGATCATACATTTACCACTACATTTACCACATCGTACATTTACCACTACATTTACCAGATCGTACATTTACCACTACATTTACCACATCGTACATTTACCACTACATTTACCAGATCGTACATTTTTAATTGGGTGGATTTAATTGGGTTATTAATGGTTTCAATCGTTTTCATATTTTGCGGTAAAACAAAGTTACTGCCGTTCGCTACAGCGTTGAACACTGTCAGATCTAACCACAAGCTCTTGTGATAATAGGCCCATCTATCTACCTATTTAAGTTCGCGTCAACCCCGTGTAGTTAACGGTGACATAAAATAAAAAACAAGATTTTTTTCTAGTGTGTCTGTAGTTGTAACTGGTGAATCCAGGGACGTGTGAGGATCACATTCGCACCAGGGCTGAATAGGTTGAAGATGAAGTTGTAAACTCTTGTCGTTTGAGTCTACCCTGTGCTTTAGCTCATGTTAGAAAATTAAAACACGTAAACCTGGTATTTTTACAATAATTTTCGCCGCTGATGTATGTATTGGTTCATTAAGACGTAATGGTTTTGACTGAGCCATCCAGAATGGCGAAAGCGGCTTCTTGCGTTTACGGATTGCGTTTGAATCCATTGACATGACAGTCAAAAAAATAAAAATTTATGGATTTTACTATATTTTACGGAGCCCGTAAGGTGACATCATGTAAAAAATAAATAAATAACGCGTGGCCACGACTTATTAACGCGTGGGAACGAGATACTAACGTCGCCTTTCACACGCGGCAACAAAGTTTATTTTTTCACAGCAAAGCAAGCAGATCCCAGGGATGTTCGCGAACTGACTGCCCAAGGAAGGTATTATATTTTTTACATGACGTCACCTTACGAGCTCCGTAATATTTGGCCACACCTGTCGCTGTATCCCCGTACACCAGCAGCCACCCCCAACCCCCCCGTCGCAGTATACCCATGACGTCACATGTCAACGCCCCGTCGCCGTATCCCCATGACGTCACATGCCCCGCCCCCCGGTTTCTCACCTTTTTAACCCCTGACCCATTTTCATGCCTGATGCATTCACTACTTTAGTGCTACCATTTGGAAACTCATCATGTGGGGCCACGCAAATCTGTATTACATGTAATACTTAGGTGGAGACATTTTTCTAACGGTGGAATAGGGTACTCAACCACTCTACTGCAGTAATTCTTTATCAATGCAGTTAAAACATCATGCATGGGGGGAAACACAGTGAAACCGATATTATTTTGAAAAATACTGATATAGAATTTTGGTCATACCGCCCAGCACTAACACAGACCTAACACAGACTACATCTACACACGCCCGAAGGGAGGGATCTGGGGTTGTACCATGACAGTATGCATCTATCTAGGACAGCGGTGCCCACAAGTTTTCAGCTTGCGAGCTTAAACTCATCACTTATAAGATGACCAAGTCAGAAAGATCTACCGGGGGTTTGGGGGTTGTGGGGTAGCGAACGAAATTTGTTGAGCGCTGGGGGAGCTAACCAGAACACGGCAAAAAAACAGGTAGACTTATGTTGAAGGATTCAACACAAAGGGAATATAACCCAACTTAATCACCAGGGAAATTAGAAACAGCTGAACATGACTTCAGTGGGTGAGTTACGACAGAGGGCGTGACAAACAAAAAAACCACAACGAAGGTAAAACTAGAGGGGCATGATAACAATACAGAGGAGATGAATTTAATAGGTGTAAAAATTATATTTTTCTGTTTGACATTAGTTGCATGACATTATATTACTCACTATAATTATGTAAATTTCACTAAGTTTCTTTTGATAAATGTTACCAAAAATTACAAAATTCAAATCCAATACAATAATTTACAAAATCATACAAAATACAATATTTTGTTAACATTAAACAAGTATGTAGCTAAATGAGCATTCAGTAAAACAATCATGAATTATTGTAAACTATGACTGAATACTTTATGATACTAACCCTAACCCTGATGACACCAGCATTGAGACCTGTCCTCTTCCATACACCTAAACTGTCCACTATACTGGTTCATCCTAAAAGTAAGGACAAAGTAGTAAGGTCTCCTCATAAAGGAACAGACACAATTTGTGACATTAAAATGATGATCTAAAACAATTACCGGTAGTCACAATTTTATAGTATGTTATACAGTGGCAATGAAGAATATGGAAATATATCCACAGCCTTATATCATGCATACATATTTTTTTACTTATCTGAATGAAGCTAATGTTGCAGCTTTAGACATGTCATTCTTTCAACAAAGCTCTCAATTTGCCCAGTTTCACTTGACACTTGCTAACCTTAAAACATTAGAGAAGAACAAAATACCTTCAATATCTGATCAATTGCAGGCAGACGGAAGTCTCATCAAGAAAATAAACCAATGTTCATAAAAACAGGCATAGACGGCATGTTCTTCATTCTAATTTTAAGTTTGGTTCATTTAAATAACCTACCCACTTGAGGTTAGTCATCACCACATAAACAGCTAATTTACTGTAATGGTAACAATTTCTTCACAGGGACGTCACTAATTTTAACTAACTAGCTAGCTAACATTATCTAGCCAACTATATTTCCACTTGTCGAACTGCTTTTGACCCACTCTTTTTTACTTTTATAGAAATGAAATAAATATATTCCCCAACAATACTGAACATTCTTCACCCTGGACAGTGTTCCGTTTTCTGTGACCTAAAATGCCGTTTGCGTGTGGACAAAAGGCAAAACACACAGAAAAAACTAGCTAGCTAGGTTGCATTTTTAAAAATACATCTGTAGACTACATGTTGACATGGCTCCAATTACATTACAGTCATGGTCTGGTGGTTAGGGAACTGGTCTTGTGACCAGAGGGCTGTGGGTTTGATTCCCAGGCCCTAGGCCATGACTGAAGTGCCACTTAACCCTAACTGCTCCTCTGGCACTGGGCTAGTAGTGGCTTTAAATACCTTATCGTAGAATAGTTCTAAATAGTCTGCAAACTCGGTGTTGTGAATAAACCAATGAAACATCCCTGGACATCGGAACTTGCAGCCTTATGTGGCAGGAAGAAATAAGAAAATGAGTCAGGTGAAGGAGTGTCAGTAGGTGGGGGCTGAGTGAGGGAGTGGTCTAGAGTGAGTGTGTTTGGGAGGGGGCTGAGTGAGGGAGTGGTCTAGAGTGAGTGTGTTTGGGAGGGGGCTGAGTGAGGGTGTGGTCTAGTGTGAGTGTGTTTAGTCTACCAAATGAAAAAAAAAATTGTTCATTTTTCAGTTGTCCTTGGACAAGTCTGAAAATCAAATTGATAAATGTTACACAGCAGAAGCCCCTAAACATCCTGTTGCCATGGTAAAAGAGCAGTAGAACCACGTGGTATTTGATATCATTTATTTAACCAAGACTAATTAGAACTTTGACTATGATTTAATTACTATGATTTATGAGTTTGTGGGGTGGGTGTGTGTGTGTGTGTGTGTGTGTGTGTGTGTGTGTGTGTGTGTGTGTGTGTGTGTGTGTGTGTGCGCGCGCGTGTGTGCGTGCGTGTGTGTGTGTGTGTGCATGTGTACGTGTGTGCGCGCGCATGTGTGTGTGTGTGTTTTTAGCACTGCGAAGCGGCACGGGTCAGTCTGTTGTAAACGGCCGCTGGGCCGTGGACCCTCCAGGGGAATACCAGGCTGGAGGCACCATGTTCCGCTACCACCGACCCAGAGGGGTCTCACAAGAGCAGGCTGACGAGAGAGGAGAGAGCCTTACTGCTCCGGGGCCCACGACTACAGTGCTGCAGCTCTATGTATGATCACACACACACGCGCATGCACACACACATGCTTATGTAAGCGTACTTTCTGGTACACGCACCAGATCCAGATTTTTTTTTTGACCGCATCCAGATTTTGGCCCAGTTGATATACAGTCAGAGGTAAGAACAGATGTGAAAATGAACCACATCCAGATAACCTCTACACAAACACACACACACACACAAACACACACACACCCCACATACACAAACACACACACACACCCAACACAAACACACACTCACATACACAAAATCACAAAATATTGTCCACAATAGTGTCAGAAGGTGTATGTGTGTGTGTGTGTGTGTGTGTGTGTGTGTGTGTGTGTGTGTGTGTGTGTGTGTGTGTGTGTGTGTGTGTGTTTGGGTTAGTCACTTATTAATACTGATTAATAACTAATTTGTAACATAATATGTTAATCTTAACCAGCTGCTTGTACTGTTTCTTTCTGCCTTGTTAATCTTCATATTATTGTGTTTACTCATTTCCCCTCTCGCTGTCCATTTCCAGATTATTTACCACAAGCAGAATCCTGGTATCGACTATGAATACTACATCCCAGTGAAACAGGAAGTCGTAAGAGAGTGGGATGGAGGGCAGTCGTCTCCTCGAGACATCAGTATGTCTTTTCTCTCTCTCAGAGATATCAATATCTCTCCTCTCTCTCTCTCTGAGACATCAGTATGTCTTTTCTCTCTCTCAGAGATATCAATATCTCTCCTCTCTCTCTCTCTGAGACATCAGTATGTCTTTTCTCTCTCTCAGAGATATCAATATCTCTCCTTCTCTCTCTCTGAGACATCAGTATGTCTTTTCTCTCTCTCAGAGATATCAATATCTCTCCTCTCTCTCTCTCTGAGACATCAGTATGTCTTTTCTCTCTCTCAGAGATATCAATATCTCTCCTTCTCTCTCTCTCTGAGACATCAGTATGTCTTTTCTCTCTCTCAGAGATATCAATATCTCTCCTTCTCTCTCTCTCTGAGACATCAGTATGTCTTTTCTCTCTCTCAGAGATATCAATATCTCTCCTTCTCTCTCTCTCTCTGAGACATCAGTATGTCTCCTTCTCCAGGGTGTCTAATGGCCCAACTGATCACCAAGTCCATCATTTTCCACCAAGTTAAACACTTCGTACCTGGAGTGTGTGGGTATTGCAGGATCGATGCTAGAAGTCGGGGCAGTAATGGCCTGGTGGTAGGCAGTGTTGGGAACGTTACTTTTAAAAACGAATTAGTTATAGTTACTCACTACTTGTTCAAAAAAGTAACTGAGTTAGTAACTGAATTACTCTATAATAAAAGTAACTCGTTATCAGGGAAAGAGGATTTTTTGAAAAAGCAGTTTTCACAGTCAGTTGAAATGAGTAGATCAGAAAGGTGTTTAACTTTTGATATTTATTGCACATCAACAGACCAGTGCAGGATAAAATCCTTTAAAATCCCAAATCTTTGTAAACAGTTACACTATATAAAGTGCATTTACATCTATGAAATTAAATTAAATTCTCTCAACCTGAGACAACTGGTTTGTTCACAACAGAAGTAAACTTAACAATTAAACCTATATTCTTAATTAAATAAATCAAATACCCAGTCTGGTAGACATTCAGGAACTTCAAGTATTTTCTTAAATAATGTTTATATCGCCTTGAAAATGCTAAATTTTCTTCGGCTTGCACCTGACGCCATTTCAACCTCTTCTCCGTTTGTGTCGTGTCACTCGTGTGCTTCGGCGCGCGTGTAAAAACACTGGCTCTGATTGGCTGTCATCACGCTGCCTTAGCCAATCGCTTACTGACTTGTTAAGTTAAATGGGTGTTACATGGAGAACTGACCTATCAGGATCTGTTACTCCTCACTAGCCTGGGCAGCGGTCTGCTCGCATTAGTATATCGATATATAGTAACGCACCGCTTTTAATGACCAGTAACATCAACGGCGTTGTAACGACAGGAAAAGTAATTAATTATATTCCGTTACTGACAAAATGACGCCGTTACCTAACGCCGTTATTTTTAACGGCGTTATTCGCAACACTGGTGGTAGGGAACTGGTCTTGTGACCGGAGGGTCGTGGGTTTGATTCCCAGACCTGAGGCCATGACTGAGGTGCCCTTGAGCAAGGCACCTAACCCCAACTGCTCCCCGGGCGCCGGGCTAGGGCTGCCCACCGCTCTGGACACGTGTGATCCACAGCCCCCTAGTAATCACTAGTGTGTGTGTGTGTGTATGTGTTCTGACTGCACAGATGAGTTAAAAGTGGAGGACAAATTTCGATTGCGGTGTAAAAATCACAATTGACAAAATATGGCACATTTACATTTTTTATTATTTTTTTAAGTGTCCGGATCGATCCAAATATCGATAATATCGATACCAACACTGGTATTGATATTGAGCAACACTCGTGTAAAAAGACAGATACTCTAGCCTTTTTCTCTCCCGCATGCACTGACTGCTGTGCACGTGGATTCATCAAAGTCTCCTCTGTCTGTAAGAGCAGCGTTGTGTCACACAGCACGGAGCAGCTACCCCCCCCCCCCCCCCCCCCCTCTTGTCTTTTGTTGTTGTCACGTGGCTCAGCGGCGCCAGCCAAATAGCCACGCAGGTAGACTCAGCCTGGCCCCGCCCACTCAGCCTGGCCCCACCCACTCAGTGTTCTCTTCGAGTCGACACCTCACAGTACGTAGACACCACAGGACTATTTAACGCGGTTGGACCCGCAGAATAACAGAATCCACAGATGGGTCTGTAGAGACGGGGTGAAACCTGCACTAAAATAAAGGAACTGATCACTGTGAGGTGAAAATGAAACAAACCACCATAAGCAACGGGGAAAAAATGCAAACAGAAAATGCAGATAAAGTCAACACAAAAAATAAGACATTCATACATGGAGAAAACACGGGACAACAAACACAAAGAATGCGGAAAACTCAATGTGTGAAACAATATTTCGACCACAGTAATAACACTGGAGAATGCACTAAACATAAACTCAAGACACAGAAAACTCAACGCGTAAAAAGGAGGAGAGAACGAAAAGCAATAAAGAACAAAAGATGCCAGGGGAAGGAGCTGGCTAACTGGCAGACGCCGCAACAAACTCGAAACCCTTGCCAACCTAAACCCAAACCTAAACCCAAACCTAAACCCAAACCCTTCCCAACCTAAACCCAAACCTAAACCCAAACCCTTCCCAACCTAAACCCAAACTGCATAGAGAAGGAAAACTTGAGGGAGGCCAGGAAGTACCTGAACAAGCAGGAAAGGGAGAGAGCAAGGGGAAGAGACTGGTGATGACATGCAACATGGGACTGAGACAACGGCTGAGAAATGCACAGCATGGAGGCTTAACAATTCAGCAGTGAGATCTTCCTTAAGTAGGGGGGAAGACAGCTGTAGATCATCACTCCTGATTGTGTGTAGAGCTGGCTCGTGAGCTCCCCCCAGTGGCAGTGGGAGGAACCACCCTGGAGCCAGCCCTGACACTGAGAGGAAGAGAAGTGCTCTTTGGCTTTATTTTATTGCAGAAAATGAAACTACAGCAAGCTGAATAGGGCTGTTAAATACAGTGGAAATACAACAAACCTTTACAAGCACTTGAAAAACCATACAGCAGAAAATGAGCTGCAGAAACAGAGAGAAGAGGAGAGACATCCCCCATTCCCTGGCCCCGAGACTTTAAACATAACAGAGATATTTGAAATTAAGTTATGTTGAATTATATATTTTTTACCTTTTTTACCTTTTCTACCTCAAAAAAATATTTATTATCCTAATGTTAAATCAAACTTTGTTTTGTTACTGTTCCATTGTTTCTTAACAAAAATGTTGATTGTGATAATAAAGTATTTTGTTGTCAATTTGGTTCAATGTTTGGCGAAATTCTATCCTAGGTTTTTTGGATCCTTGTGGATCTGTGAAGCTTAATATCGATAATAGCTTGATATTGATATCAGCGAAACTGGCCCTGCATTTAATTGGTATTGGATCGATACCAGAATTCCCAGAATCGCCCACCTCTAATATATGTGATGCAGGGAGCTTGCTTGGACACAGACGTTGGTGTTGACACTCCGAATGGATTGTTTATTGGGAAATAACGAACATACTACACATTATGCAGTTACAGATGCTCTATTTATACATATATGTCACATAAGCACCATAACGGCGTTACTGAGATTATTCCGATCTAGATTCAGAGAAGAGCACACGTTAATCTCAGTCTCTCTCTTACTCTTGACACCCCTTGATGAGTTGATGCAAAAGTCATTAGAATGCAAAACAAACACATTGAGGCACATGTCATGAGTACCGCATTTATTATTTATTATTCACCAGTTTGTTTATCCAAGTTGTCCTGGGTGATGAATAGCTGAGAGTCACTTAATGTGACCTAGGTTATATTTTAGAACCAGATATATATATACCTGATATATATATATCAGACCTGATATATATATATCAGTCCCTGGTTCTTCTTTTGACCTTTGATTCTTCCCACCATATCAGTTGAATGGTTGTGTTTTAAAGATTAAATTGCAAATAGCAATAATTTTGTAAGTTAAAGATTTGTTGTTGATTACAACTTAAGGTGGTGATGAGGTCTTACCATTTTTTGGAAGGTCTTTAAAAAGTCTTAAAAATGTATTGAAATTAACTTCAGTATTTCTGCAAATATCAGTATTTCCGAAACATCAGTACCTCTCTCTCTCTCTCTCTCTCTCTCTCTCTCTCTCTCTCTCTCTCTCTCTCTCTCTTTGAGTACCTCTCCTCTCTTTCTGAGTTATATTAATATTAAGGAAATTAACAGCTTTAAGAAATATAAATAATTAATTTTAGATCATTAGGAAATATTATTTATTTATTTAATTTAGTATTATTGTGACGCCATTGAAGCAGCAGGAGGTGCAAGTGAGGTTATGTTTTTAATGCCCATATCAGGAAAAACAAAACGCTTCACAGGCTCAGCTCAAAAGCCGAGAACAGAATAGTGTTAAACACAAACAAGGAGCGTGTACAAAGTCCTTCAAGTGTCAAACAAGGCTGGGGCAGGAAACAGATGTCTTTAGGGGCTGAGCCCAGCCTACCATGACACTTATTACTAATACGTAGTAATTAAACAAGAAGATGAAGAAAAAATAACTCAAAAATGCTGAATAATTCTCTCTCTCTCTTTCAGGTTCTCTTGCTGCAGTCGTGGAAGACCCTGCCTCTCCATCTCTCTCTTCTTCTTCCATCTCTGATAGGTGGCCTCCAGAAAGGTCTCGTCCACAAAGCTTAGGACCCAATCGCAATGTCCGAATCCCTCCTCGGACGGACATCCCATTGGACAGCAAGCCTCTGTTCGTATGGAGGAGGGGCAGACTTACGGAGTGTTCTGTGTCCTGTGGCAAAGGTTTGCTCCTCCCTAAGTGTTTCACTTGAAAACGCACATTTCCTGTGAAATTTGCAATACTGGAATAGCATGTAGCAAGAGCGCTGGTCCTGTGCTGTGCGATTAGTCCTATGATGTTTGGTTAGTTCTGCAGTGTTCGATTACTACCATGGTGTTCAGATAGTCCAAGAGTGTTTGCTTAGTCCCACAGTGTTTGTTTAATCCTGTGGTATTTGGTTAGTCCCACAGTGTTTGTTTAATCCTGTGGTATTTGGTTAGTCCCACAGTGTTTGTTTAATCCTGTGGTATTTGCTTAGTCCCACAGTGTTTGTTTAATCCTGTGGTATTTGCTTAGTCCCACAGTGTTTGTTTAATCCTGTGGTATTTGGTTAGTCCCACAGTGTTTGTTTAATCCTGTGGTATTTGGTTAGTCCCACAGTGTTTGTTTAATCCTATGGTATTTGGTTAGTCCCACAGTGTTTGTTTAATCCTGTGGTATTTGGTTAGTCCCACAGTGTTTGTTTAATCCTGTGGTATTTGGTTAGTCCCATGGTGTTTGTTTGGTCCTGTGGTATTTGGTTAGTACCGTGGTGTTTGTTTAGTCCCATGGTATTTGGTTAGTACTGTGGTGTTTGTTTAGTCCTGTGGTGTTTATTCTCACACTGTTTTGTTGGTCCCATGGTGCTACAGTAAGAGAGGCTACATGAAGCAGCCTGAGGTGTACCTGTAGATTTTGTAAGGTGTTATTTGTCCTGTCCCCCCTCCATGTGGAGTGTCCGCTCCATCCACACTCTTGTAACTACACACCTTACATATGAGCTTTACTGGAGCTTTACTGTCAGGGTAATGGGGCACCCAGACAGATGGTCCCTGTTGGTAACTCTGATAGGACCTTCTAGATGAACACAAATGAAGATGAGGTGGGGGCGACGATGGTGAATGGAGAAAAGAGGCAAAAACTAGAAAAAAAGGAAACCCAGCAGCTAGAACAGGGGTTGGGCTGGAGGCAGGTTCTACGAACACACAGCTCTACCTGCACAGAAGGTACAGGACACACTTGCCTTCCCTCTGGGTGCTGCCTGGTGGCATTGAGAGCCACCAGTTACACACAGTTACACAATTATATGCTTTAAGATTAACAATGGAATTATAATTCTGGAGATTAAGAGGTTAATAAGTCAAATTCCACAATATACTGATATACAGACAGAGACACTAAACCTGAAGCCTTTGTGTCAGCAAACTTTGCTGAGCTGAGAGGACATTTTTCAATATGCTAAAACTTGGAAAAATTAGATTTTGCCAAATATGCAAGTTGTCTTGTTCTCCCATTCCAAACAGACATGCCAAATATCTCGATAGCCCCTCACTGCCAAGTGCTCCAGTGATGCAGCAGCTATGATGTTTTATTATGTGGGTTTGTGTGTGTGTGTGTGTTTTTATTATGTGGTTTTCTGTGTGTGTGTGCCTGTGTGTGTGTGTGTCTCTTGAAAATCTGTTTCTGATCAAATTTTATTTGTGAAGTGTGGCTGCGTCTGGAGTCTTCCCTCTTGTGGTGAAAATAGAGCACTACAATTTATGTCCAAATTTGTATTTGTGTGTGTCTATCGTAGGTTCACAGTACAGAGAGATTGTGTGTGTAAATAGACACACTGATCAGGAAGTTCATGAGAGGAGGTGTGACTCAGCAGCTAAGCCCCTCCCAGAGGAGGAGCCATGCAATGTACATCCCTGCCCACCATTGTGAGTCACTGTCTGTCTGTGTGTGCATGTTTGTGTGATATGCTGGTGAGAACACCAGAGAACATAAAGTGTAGGATGTGATAAAACTCCATGTTTTCTCTGTACATATACTTACATGTGTGTGTGTGTGTGTGTGTGTGTGTGTGTGTACATAGCTGGGAGACGGGGTCCTGGTCTGAGTGCAGCGTGTCGTGTGGGCGGGGCCTGCAGCAGAGGCAGCTACAGTGTAGGCGGAGCTTTGGGAACCGCTCCACCATGGTCCACCCCCAGCAGTGTGCGGGGCTGGCCCGGCCCAACACCACCCAGGCCTGCCAGCTGCGTGTGTGCTCACACTGGGAGATCACCTCCAACTGGAGCGCTGTGAGTACAGAGCAGCAGCACGTGTCCAGATGAACTGAGGTTCTGTCACCTACTCCGAACATACAGACCTGTTCTAATAGAGTCACCCTGCACTAAGACAGGAGTCTGATGTATAAAAGTACAAAATGAGTGTGAGTGCAATAACGACCAACAGGAAAGAACCTCTGTGTGTGTGTGTGTGTGTGTGTGTGTGTGTGTGTGTGTGTGTGTGCTTCTGTGTGTGTGTGTGTCTGTATGTGTGTGTATCTGTGTGTGTGTGTGTGCTTCTCTGTGTGTGTGTGTGTTTCTGTGTGTGTGTGTGTGTGTGTGTGTGTGTGTGTGTCTGTGTGTGTGTGTCTGTATGTGTGTGTATCTGTCTGTGTGTCTGTGTGTCTGTGTGTGTGTGTGTGTGTGTGTGTGTGTGTGTGTGCAGTGCTCTGTGGACTGTGGGGCGGGCAAGAGAATACGTAGCATCCGTTGTGTCAGTAACCATGGCAATGAGGTGAGTGAGGTGGAGTGCAGTTCCAGGCCCCGCCCACAAGGAAGTGAAGACTGTCACATGGGGCCATGTGTCACTGACTGGTACTTCTCTGACTGGACAAACACCGTAAGTACTGATCCGTGAGGTCCGTGTCTCCCACTTTCCTAATGAAGTCTGAATTAATGAAGTCTGAATTAATGAAGTCTGCTTAATATTGGTTCAGAATGTCTGTCATTTGGAGTGCATTTTAAAGTTTGTTTAAATCTTATTTATATCTAAATATTTACATTTACAAGTGTGTGTGTTTGTTTCAGTGTTCTGCGACCTGTGGCCCAGGCACCCAGCGGCGAGATGTGGTGTGTTTACGGAGAGGAGTGCTACAGGAGGGGGGTGAGAGAGGGGGGTGTGTGGGGGACAGACCAGCTGATCTGACGTCCTGTAACAGAGGGCCCTGCGGCTCCAGTACACTGTGGTTCACCAGCCCCTGGGGACAGGTGAGCTCGAGACAGCGTCTGTGAGGGTTCACCTGTGTAGAACCACTGTTGTGTATGTTGTGTGTTACTGTGTAGAACCACTGTTGTGTGTGTTGTGTGTTACTGTGTAATACCTCTGTTGTGTGTGTTGTGTGTTACTGTGTAATACCTCTGTTGTGTATGTTGTGTGCTACTGTGTAATACCTCTGTTGTGTGTGCTGTGTTTTATAGTGTAGTTCTCCGTGTGGAAATGGAACCCAGCGGAGGGACGTCATATGTGTACAGAAACTGGGGACGGACTTTACTGTGACACAAGCAAGTGAATGTGCGCACCTGGAAAAACCATCCCCAGTGCAACCATGTGAACTCGAGGCCTGTAAACCACAGTGGTTCACGACAGAATGGAGCACGGTGAGGGGAGAGACCCGTAAGGGTTGAAGGTCAAGTTTAGCAGTCCTGTAAGGGTCTAGTTTAGCAGTCCTGTAAGGGTCTAGTTTAACTGTCCTGCAAAGGTCTAGTTTACCAGTCTTGTAAAGGTCTAGTTTAGCTGTCCTGTAAGGGTCTAGTTTAGCAGTCTTGTAAGGGTCTACTTTAGCTGTCCTGTAAGGGTCTAGTTTAGCTGTCCTGTAAGGGTCTAGTTTAGCTGTCCTGTAAGGGTCTAGTTTAACTGTCCTGTAAGGGTCTAGTTTAACAGTCTTGTAAAGGTCTAGTTTAGCTGTCCTGTAAGGGTCTAGTTTAGCAGTCCTGCAAATGTCTAGTTTAGCAGTCTTGTAAGGGTCTACTTTAGTTGTCATGTAAGGGTCTAGTTTAGCTGTCCTGTAAGGGTCTACTTTAGCAGTCCTGTAAGGGTCTAGTTTAGCTGTCCTGTAAGGGTCTACTTTAGCTGTCCTGTAAGGGTCTACTTTAGCAGTCCTGTAAGGGTCTAGTTTAGCGGTCCTGTAAGGGTTTAGTTTAGCTGTCCTGTAAGGGTCTAGTTGAGCAGTCCTGTAAGGGTCTAGTTGAGCAGTCCTGTAAGGGTCTACTTTAGCTGTCCTGTAAGGGTCTACTTTAGCAGTCCTGTAAGGGTCTAGTTTAGCGGTCCTGTAAGGGTTTAGTTTAGCTGTCCTGTAAGAGTCTAGTTTAACAGTCTTGTAAAGGTCTAGTTTAGCTGTCCTGTAAGGGTTTAGTTTAGCAGTCTTGTAAGGGTCTACTTTAGCTGTCCTGTAAGGGTCTACTTTAGCAGTCCTGTAAGGGTCTAGTTTAACTGTCCTGTAAGGGTCTAGTTTAGCTGTCCTGTAAGGGTCTAGTTTAACAGTCTTGTAAAGGTCTAGTTTAGCTGTCCTGTAAGGGTCTAGTTTAGCAGTCCTGCAAATGTCTAGTTTAGCAGTCTTGTAAGGGTCTACTTTAGCTGTCATGTAAGGGTCTAGTTTAGCTGTCCTGTAAGGATCTACTTTAGCAGTCCTGTAAGGGTCTAGTTTAGCTGTCCTGTAAGGGTCTACTTTAGCTGTCTTGTAAGGGTCTACTTTAGCAGTCCTGTAAGGGTCTAGTTTAGCGGTCCTGTAAGGGTTTAGTTTAGCTGTCCTGTAAGGGTCTACTTTAGCAGTCCTGTAAGGGTCTAGTTGAGCAGTCCTGTAAGGGTCTAGTTTAGCTGTCCTGTAAGGGTCTACTTTAGCAGTCCTGTAAGGGTCTAGTTTAGCGGTCCTGTAAGGGTTTAGTTTAGCTGTCCTGTAAGGGTTTAGTTTAGCTGTCCTGTAAGGGTTTAGTTTAGCAGTCTTGTAAGGGTCTACTTTAGCTGTCCTGTAAGGGTCTAGTTTAGCTGTCCAGTAAGGGTCTACTTTAGCAGTCCTGTAAGGGTCTAGTTGAGCAGTCCTGTAAGGGTCTACTTTAGCTGTCCTGTAAGGGTCTACTTTAGCAGTCCTGTAAGGGTCTAGTTTAGCGGTCCTGTAAGGGTTTAGTTTAGCTGTCCTGTAAGGGTTTAGTTTAGCTGTCCTGTAAGGGTTTAGTTTAGCAGTCTTGTAAGGGTCTACTTTAGCTGTCCTGTAAGGGTCTACTTTAGCAGTCCTGTAAGGGTCTAGTTTAACTGTCCTGTAAGGGTCTAGTTTAGCTGTCCTGTAAGGGTCTAGTTTAACAGTCTTGTAAAGGTCTAGTTTAGCTGTACTGTAAGGGTCTAGTTTAGCAGTCCTGCAAATGTCTAGTTTAGCAGTCTTGTAAGGGTCTACTTTAGCTGTCATGTAAGGGTCTAGTTTAGCTGTCCTGTAAGGGTCTACTTTAGCAGTCCTGTAAGGGTCTAGTTTAGCAGTCCTGTAAGGGTTTAGTTTAGCTGTCCTGTAAGGGTTTAGTTTAGCTGTCCTGTAAGGGTTTAGTTTAGCAGTCTTGTAAGGGTCTACTTTAGCTGTCCTGTAAGGGTCTAGTTTAGCTGTCCAGTAAGGGTCTACTTTAGCAGTCCTGTAAGGGTCTAGTTGAGCAGTCCTGTAAGGGTCTACTTTAGCTGTCCTGTAAGGGTCTACTTTAGCAGTCCTGTAAGGGTCTAGTTTAGCGGTCCTGTAAGGGTTTAGTTTAGCTGTCCTGTAAGGGTTTAGTTTAGCTGTCCTGTAAGGGTTTAGTTTAGCTGTCCTGTAAGGGTTTAGTTTAGCAGTCTTGTAAGGGTCTACTTTAGCTGTCCTGTAAGGGTCTACTTTAGCAGTCCTGTAAGGGTCTAGTTTAACTGTCCTGTAAGGGTCTAGTTTAGCTGTCCTGTAAGGGTCTAGTTTAACAGTCTTGTAAAGGTCTAGTTTAGCTGTACTGTAAGGGTCTAGTTTAGCAGTCCTGCAAATGTCTAGTTTAGCAGTCTTGTAAGGGTCTAGTTTAGCTGTCCTGTAAGGGTCTACTTTAGCAGTCCTGTAAGGGTCTAGTTTAGCTGTCCTGTAAGGGTCTACTTTAGCTGTCTTGTAAGGGTCTACTTTAGCAGTCCTGTAAGGGTCTAGTTTAGCGGTCCTGTAAGGGTTTAGTTTAGCTGTCCTGTAAGGGTCTACTTTAGCAGTCCTGTAAGGGTCTAGTTGAGCAGTCCTGTAAGGGTCTAGTTTAGCTGTCCTGTAAGGGTCTACTTTAGCTGTCCTGTAAGGGTCTACTTTAGCAGTCCTGTAAGGGTCTAGTTTAGCGGTCCTGTAAGGGTTTAGTTTAGCTGTCCTGTAAGGGTTTAGTTTAGCTATCCTGTAAGGGTTTAGTTTAGCAGTCTTGTAAGGGTCTACTTTAGCTGTCCTGTAAGGGTCTAGTTTAGCTGTCCAGTAAGGGTCTACTTTAGCAGTCCTGTAAGGGTCTAGTTGAGCAGTCCTGTAAGGGTCTAGTTGAGCAGTCCTGTAAGGGTCTACTTTAGCTGTCCTGTAAGGGTCTACTTTAGCTGTCCTGTAAGGGTCCAGTTTAGCAGTCCTGTAAGGGTCTACTTTAACTGTCCTGTAAGTTTTCAGATTAGCAGGACCCTTTCTTAATCAACCCCTCATGTTCTTCTCCAGTGTTCTCGTTCTTGTGGAAATGGAGTCCAGACTCGAGAAGTACGGTGTCTCACAGTGGACAAAAAGCAAAGTTCAGCCTGTGACCCCAGCAGCAAGCCAGAGCAGGAACAACTCTGCAACGCAGTCCCCTGCAACTCCTTCACAGGTGTGTGTATTTGTGTATGTTTGTGTGAGTGTGCGTGAGAGGGAGAGTGGGGGGTGGGTGTGTTTGTAAGGAGTGTGTTTGGTTTATGGTTGTGTGTGTATGTGAGGGGTAGGGGTGATTATGTGTATGACGGGTAGTGATATATGTGTGAGGGGTGTGTGTATGTGAAGGGTAGAGGTGTGTGTGTGTTTATAAGGGGTGTATGTTGAAATAAGGGGTAGGTGAGTGTGTGTGTGTGTGTGTGTGTGTGTGTGTGTGTGTGTGTGTGTGTGTGTGTGTGTGTGTGTGTTGTGTATGTGTGAGTATGTGAGTGGAAGTGTGCTGGGGGTTTGGGGGGGTTGTGAGTTCCTGTTTATTGGAGATTTGTTTCTGACTGATGTCCTCACTTCACTCTGTTCTCTCTCTCTCTGTGTCCTCTCACTCTGTCCTCTGTCTCTCTCTGTCCTCATTCTCTCTGTGTCCTCATTCTCTCTCTTTCTCTCTTTTCTCCCTCTCTCAGATGAGAGCTGTAGAGACAGGCGTCAGAACTGTGTGATGGTGGTACAGGCGCGTCTGTGTGTGTACTCCTACTACAAAACTGCCTGTTGTGCTTCCTGTGCTCAGAGTGCTCAACGTGCCAAACGACACTGACCTCTTCCAGGTCAAAGGTCAACAACAGGTCAGGGGCAGGCCGGTGACTTGACCAATCACAGACATCATGAGACACAAGTCTGATGGGTAATGGGGGAGGCATTGTTTTTAATAGCTGAACTGAGATAAGAGCCCTTGTGCAGTTTAACATTCCTATAGTTAGACTCCTCCAATCCCAGATTGAGGGCAGACCTGCCATTCAAAGACTGCCAGTCCCACTAGTCCCACCCCCTCTGCAACATACTTTATGCTTTCTCAAAGTGAGAATTTTGTCTTTACCCAGAATGCCTTTGCTTTAAAGCACTAATCTTTTCCTACGTGTAGGAAGTCCGAACGTTGAAGTCTAGAACCTACTGCAGGATGCGCTCAATGACTTTTAACCTTTAGATCTTTATATCAGGAAATCAAACACCTGCCTGGTGTTCCGTTCTCCTTCATCAACACAATTCATGTATCTCAGCACTGATATCAGAGCACAGAAATAACCAGCAGCCCTCACTAATGTGATAAACACACTCTCACACACACACAACCTCATTTATATCCTCACACATACACAACCTCATTCACGTCCTCACACACACACACAAACACACACACACACACACAACCTCATTCACATCCTCACACACACACACATCAAACCTCATTCACATCCTCACACACACACAACCTCATTCACATCCTCACACACACACACACACGCACACATCCAACCTCATTCACATCCTCACACACACACAACCTCATTCACATCCTCACACACACACAACCTCATTTATATCCTCACACACACACACACACATCCAACCTCATTCACATCCTCACACACACACACACACACACATCCAACCTCATTCACATCCTCACACACACACAACCTCATTTACGTCCTCACACACACACACACACACACAACCTCATTCACATCCTCACACACACACACATGCAGCTCAATTTCACATCAGGTCCACCCCATATAACCGTACATTTACACCTCAGAACAATGAAAGCTGCCATTCCCACACAGGAACAACCAGAAGAGCTGATTGGTTAAAGGACAAATTTATTCAACACACAAGCATCCCTGATTCAGGGGTACAAATATCTGTGTATCACTCCATACCCCCCACCACACACACACACAAACACACACAAACATCCTGGTTAGATATGACCAATCTAATGTCCTGGCTGTCTAAGTTATGTAGTATTTGTATATATAGTTTGTGCATTTTGGTATTCACTTACCCCTCATACACACAGCTGCACACACACACGCGCACACACACACACACACACACCCAGACATTCTGCCATTTGTGTTCTCATCATCCCCAACAATAATAATAATAATATTGTATAGTGTGCAAATGTTTTCAAATAATTTTGTATAAGGCTGATATGCATGTACAAAATAATATTGTATTGAACGCAATCTTATGTTTTAAGTGCTGAATCGTAATGATGACCTCATTATGAACAGTTGAACAGGATTTGATACAGTTATCTGTTTTAGACCCTGTGTGTGCATGGGTAAAACTGCTTGTGTGTGTGTGTGTGTGTGTGTGTGTGTGTGTGTGTGTGTGTGTGTGTGTGTGTGTGTGTGTGTGCATGGGTAAAACTGCTTGTGTGTGTGTGTGTGTGTGTGTGTGTGTGTGTGTGTGTGTGTGTGTGTGTGTGTGTGTGTGTGTGTGTGTGCGTGTGTGTGGGAGCGTGCGTGCGTGTTTTAGGAGTGATTGTAAACATTTTGTGTGCATAATGCCATAATCACATAAATCACATAATTGCCGTTTAAATGGTGAAATATTCTTCTGTATAAAATAGAAGACAGATAGTTATTTATCTATGATTAAATATCCATAATTTATTTTTTACTTAAATGAAGTGAATGTGCTTTTATTGTTGCTTTGGAGGCTTAAACAACAAACAAGTTATGATGATATTATTAAAATATTTTTGTTAAGTTTGTCAGTGCCGTTACAGACCAAATAAACTGAAATGACAGTGCCCTGACTGTTGTTTTTTCATGACTTGATTTTGCTTAAACTCTGTATTGTAGGTGTAATGACAACGTTTCGCCACTGGGTGTCAGGCGCCACGTTGAGTCGGCCTTTGACTTTAATCTGGTTTTATAACATAATAAAGGGTGATGTTTGGCTTTGCTAATTGCTGGCAAGAAGGAGAAGAAGGAGGGGTTATGTCCTGGGAATCCTGAAATCTCAGGAGCTCTAGTGTTAAGAGCAGAAAGCACGCGAGTGTAGCACGCGAGTGTAAGTTCCTTGGCTCGGCGTGGCACGAGACTCCACAGGCTTGCTAGACATGTAGAGGTGCGCGCGCGCGTCTCACGGGGTGGGAGGGCTGGGGTGGAGCTGGGGGCACCAGGGGCAGATGGTGACCTTTCAGATTAAATCGCTCTGAACCATATGACTTCATCCCCCCGCGTGCTGCCCTGCTGCAGGAACCGAGGGCTCACGCGGCTCATTAACGGGCCGCTGAGACAGGTGTGCTCGCGCACCGGGACCGAGCCATGCGGCGCTCCAGCACCGGTAAACCGCGTGAAGCTCGGCCAAGTGCGACTTCTTTTGGCCAAACGGATCCTGAAAACTGAGCTCTTTAGTGCGTCCCACGCCACGTGAGCGCCGAGATTAACGAGATTAACACCTAATCCCTGTTGATGACCTGAACTCGCGTAAACATGCATCCAATCTGGAGCCCACCGATATATACCTGGACTAGTGTGTGTGTGTGTGTGTGTGTGTGTGTGTGTGTGTGTGTGTGTGTGTGTGCACTTCAGCACCACGGCCAGAGCTCGCGGAGAGAACAATAGGAGGTTCTGTGGGCCAGAATGTCAGGGACCGCCACTCAATTGTGCACACATATTACAAACGAAATATATTAGAATTGTGCCGTTTAATAGCCCACTAACATAGCATTCACGTATAGATTACTCTCTAACGGACATAAAATGTGAAGAAAAGTGACAAATCCTAAATGTAGAAGAAAGTGAATAACAAATTCGTTATAAAAAACGTAAACGTCTGTTTATTTTCGTATTATTGGAGTCTGTAAGTTGTCGACGATCCCTGCGTTCTTCATCGCGGCCTGTCAACAGCTGAAGGAAGAGCTGGAGAGAGAGAGAGAGAGAGAGAGAGAGAGAGAGAGACGCCGGCAGACGACAACAACTCACGAAAACAAGAACAACAAAAACAGGAGAACATTCTGAAGCAGTTGTAGTTCTGTCCATGTGTGTCGATCTTGACTGAGATTTTAGAGTTTAAAATAATTAACGCAATAAAGTTTATCATAACGGATCCGTTTATAATTCGTACGGAACGACTTCTCCTTTAGACTAGTGCAGAAATCGGGAGCAGAGCAATGAACGTGTACCGTCAGCGGACATAACGGTCCAGAACTGTGGAAGCTTTCAAAGGTCCAAGACAGATGCGTGTTGATCTTTACTAGTGTGACCGTGTAAGCGTGGGGTTGATCTCGATCTGCGAGGAACAGAAGCTCAAAGGTTCTTCACACTGAACCTCTGAGGAGGACAAACGGAGAAGAGGCTGAACACCGAGTGGAAACAGACGGAAACGAATTAGGTATGGTTAGTTTAACATCGTACGATTAACTCATCGGTATAAATATATAGGCTATGTAGCCTATGTAGTGTGTGTGTATATGTGTGTGTGTGTGTGTGTGTGCGCGTGTGCGTGTGTGTGCGTGTGTGTGCGCGTGTGTGTGTGTGTGTGTGTGTGCGTGTGTGTGTGTGTGTGTGTGTTCAACTGTTATGTTAACAGAGGCGGACAAAGGGTCTCCATAGGTTATTGTAGCTCTTTACCATAAGCGGGGTAAACAAAGGACGCTGGTTGGCACGGTGGGCTCGAGTCGTGTGTGTGTAGAGGAAGACAGGTGATCACTCAGCTGGAATTACTGCTCTTAATGAAAATTCGGCAACAACAAAGGCCATGACTGAATATTAATGGGCTATTTGCATAATTGTTGTAATCATTGGAAAAATACCTTTGAGTAGTTTCTTCTACATCACTTATTTAGCATTTATCTGAACATTGCAGCCATAGTTCAGTAGACTGATTATGAACGGAAAACTTGAATTTTTGGCTTTCTCTCATGGTACTATAATTCCCTTTGCCTCCTGTTTACATGCTACACACACTAATTTGGTATTTTTGTATTTTTTGTTTGTGTGTTGAACCCCCCTCCCCCCGCTCTAGTGCTGTGATCTGGAGGTCTTGGCCTCTACCTCTCCACCATCCCCATGAAGGAACCTGACGCTATAAAGCTGTTCATCGGTCAGATCCCGCGGAACCTGGAGGAGAGAGATCTCAAACCCATCTTCGAGCAGTTTGGGAAGATCTATGAGCTAACAGTAATTAAGGATAAATACACCGGCATGCACAAAGGTGAAGGGCCTTCACAAGCTCCTCCCCCGTTGGCATGTGTAACTGCAGCTATGACTGTTCTGATATGTACCTGTGTGGTGTTTTGATTAGGTGAGACTGTTCTGATATGTACCTGGGTGGGTGGTGTTTTGATTAGGTGAGACTGTTCTGATATGTACCTGTGTGGTGTTTTGATTAGGTGAGTCTGTTCTGATATGTACCTGGGTGGTGTTTTGATTAGGTGAGTCTGTTCTGATATGTACCTGGGTGGTGTTTTGATTAGGTGAGTCTGTTCTGATATGTACCTGGGTGGTGTTTTGATTAGGTGAGTCTGTTCTGATATGTACCTGGGTGGTGTTTTGATTAGGTGAGTCTGTTCTGATATGTACCTGGGTGGTGTTTTGATTAGGTGAGTCTGTTCTGATATGTACCTGGGTGGTGTTTTGATTAGGTGAGACTGTTCTGATATGTACCTGGGTGGTGTTTTGATTAGGTGAGACTGTTCTGATATGTACCTGGGTGGTGTTTTGATTAGGTGAGTCTGTTCTGATATGTACCTGGGTGGTGTTTTGATTAGGTGAGACTGTTCTGATATGTACCTGGGTGGTGTTTTGATTAGGTGAGACTGTTCTGATATGTACCTGGGTGGTGTTTTGATTAGGTGCGACTGTTCTGATATGTACCTGGGTGGTGTTTTGATTAGGTGCGACTGTTCTGATATGTACCTGGGTGGTGTTTTGATTAGGTGAGACTGTTCTGATATGTACCTGGGTGGTGTTTTGATTAGGTGAGTCTGTTCTGATATGTACCTGGGTGGTGTTTTGATTAGGTGAGTCTGTTCTGATATGTACCTGGGTGGTGTTTTGATTAGGTGAGACTGTTCTGATATGTACCTGGGTGGTGTTTTGATTATGTGCGACTGTTCTGATATGTACCTGGGTGGTGTTTTGATTAGCTGAGACTGTTCTGATATGTACCTGGGTGGTGTTTTGATTAGGTGAGTCTGTTCTGATATGTACCTGGGTGGTGTTTTGATTAGGTGAGTCTGTTCTGATATGTACCTGGGTGGTGTTTTGATTAGGTGAGACTGTTCTGATATGTACCTGGGTGGGTGGTGTTTTGATTAGGTGAGTCTGTTCTGATATGTACCTGGGTGGGTGGTGTTTTGATTAGGTGAGACTGTTCTGATATGTACCTGGGTGGTGTTTTGTTTCCTGGGTGAATGTTCAGACATCTGTCGTTCTCATATTTACCTGGTGGATTTCTGATTAGGTGAGAAAACATACACTGAGAATAGTGGTAATCATAGTGATCACACTGGCATTTCTACCAATCTCCCCATACACAACTGCATGATCACTGCATATGTGTCCTGAAAGGATTACAGGAGAGGCAGTATGTTTGTTCAATGTGTGTTTGTTCAGTGTGTGTATGTAGTTTCATGGGCAATGGTGCATCAGGCCATGTTTAGTATAGGGAGAAGAGGCCTTTGTCTGCTGTTCTGCCCACTTTATAAGGATCCAGACACAGGTACTCAGACACAGGGACTCAGACACAGGGTCTCAGACACAGGGTCTCAGACACAGGGATCCAGACACAGGGATCCAGACACAGGGATCCAGACACAGGGACTCAGACACAGGGACTCAGACACAGGGACTCAGACAGAGGGATCCAGACACAGGGACTCAGACACAGGGACTCAGAGACAGGGACTCAGAGACAGGGATCCAGACACAGGGATCCAGACACAGGGACCCACACACAGGGACCCACACACAGGGACTCAGAGACAGGGACTCAGAGACACGGACTCAGACACAGGGACTCAGACACAGGGACTCAGACACAGGGATCCAGACACAGGGACTCAGACACAGGGACTCAGACACAGGGATCCAGACACAGGGATCCAGACACAGGGATCCAGACACAGGGACTCAGAGACGGAGATTCAGACACGGGGATCCAGACACAGGGACTCAGAGACAGGGATCCAGACACAGGGACCCACACACAGGGACCCACACACAGGGACTCACACACAGGGACTCAGACACAGGGACTCAGAGACAGGGATCCAGACACAGGGATCCAGACACAGGGACCCACACACAGGGACTCAGACACAGGGACTCAGACACAGGGATCCAGACACAGGGACTCAGACACAGGGACTCAGAGACAGGGACCCAGACACAGGGATCCAGACACAGGGACTCAGACACAGGGACTCAGACACAGGGACCCACACACAGGGACCCACACACAGGGACCCACACACAGGGACTCAGACACAGGGACTCAGACACAGGGATCCAGACACAGGGACTCAGACACAGGGACTCAGACACAGGGATCCAGACACAGGGACTTAGACACAGGGACTCAGACACAGGGACTCAGAGACAGGGACCCAGACACAGGGATCCAGACACAGGGATCCAGACACAGGGATCCAGACACAGGGACTCAGACACAGGGACTCAGACACAGGGACTCAGACACAGGGACCCAGACACAGGGACTCAGAGACAGGGACTCAGACACAGGGATCCAGACACAGGGACTCAGAGACGGAGATTCAGACACGGGGATCCAGACACAGGGACTCAGAGACAGGGATCCAGACACAGGGATCCAGACACAGGGACCCACACACAGGGACTCACACACAGGGACTCAGACACAGGGACTCAGAGACAGGGATCCAGACACAGGGATCCAGACACAGGGACTCAGACACAGGGACTCAGACACAGGGATCCAGACACAGGGACTCAGACACAGGGACTCAGACACAGGGACCCAGACACAGGGACCCAGACACAGGGACTCAGACACAGGGACTCAGACACAGGGACTCAGAGACAGGGACTCAGAGACAGGGATCCAGACACAGGGATCCAGACACAGGGATCCAGACACAGGGACCCACACACAGGGACCCACACACAGGGACCCACACACAGGGACTCAGACACAGGGACTCAGAGACAGGGACTCAGAGACAGGGATCCAGACACAGGGACTCAGACACAGGGATCCAGACACAGGTATTCAGTCACAGGGATCCAGACACAGGGATCCAGACACAGGGAGAAGGCCGGCAGGTAACAGATGTTGAGTGTGTACTCCCAGGCAGGCTGTTGAGAAGCTATGTGTCCATTTATGGGGCATCAGATCAATGGCCACACACTGCTAGTCTCTCTGAGGGAGGGCTTGTTAGTGTGTGCTAAATTAAGACTCTGAGTTTTACATGGCCATTATTATAATGGAGATAAAGCCATTATAATGGAGATAGCTTCCTGCCATTTAGGTGTGTCTGCTTCTGTGTGTGTGTCTTCTCATTTTTTACTGCTCTATTCTATACTCAGCTTTCATAGGTTGAGAGAAAGCAAAATATAGACTGAAATATAGACTGAAATAAAGACCGCTACACAGATTGTGTGATCTCGCGCATCAGTGGTGTCACAATGTGGGGTGTTCAGTTTTATTAAGACACCTACAGACTCACAGAAAGGCTTTAAAAAGGGCCGCTGATAATCTTTTTTAATGAGGTTGGTAGTGCAACCATTGTGTAAATGGAGTGAGTGTTTGTGTTGGATCTGTGGGAGAACCATCACGGGAGTTTTTAGTGTAACCATGTCGTAACTGGGAGAACTGTACTGGGAGTCTGTACACTAACTATGATGTAACTGTGAGAACCGTATTGAGAGTCTGTACACTAACTATGGTGTAACTGGGAGAACTGTACTGGGAGTCTGTACACTAACTATGGTGTAACTGGGAGAACTGTACTGGGAGTCTATACACTAACTATGGTGTAACTGTGAGAACCGTATTGAGAGTCTGTACACTAATTATGGTGTAACTGGGAGAACTGTACTGGGAGTCTGTACACTAACTATGGTGTAACTGGGAGAACTGTACTGGGAGTCTGTACACTAACTATCGTGTAACTGGGAGAACTGTACTGGGAGTCTGTATTAGATTTGTGATGTAAATGGAACCTCTGTAACATCTGGGGCTTCATGGCGCAATGAGGCGGACAGAAGGCGGCAAAAACAACGAACCAGAAAAAGCAGAAGAGGGCGGGGCAGGCGGGGACCAGGGAGCAACAGGGGCGGGGCAGGCGGGGACCAGGGAGCAACAGGGGCGGGGCAGGCGGGGACCAGGGAGCAGCAGGGGCGGGGCAGGCGGGGACCAGGGAGCAGCAGGGGCGGGGCAGGCGGGGACCAGGGAGCAACAGGGGCGGGGCAGGCGGGGACCAGGGAACAACAGGGGCGGGGCAGGCGGGGACCAGGGAACAACAGGGGCGGGGCAGGCGGGGACCAGGGAGCAGCAGGGGCGGGGCAGGCGGGGACCAGGGAACAACAGGGGCGGGGCAGGCGGGGACCAGGGAACAACAGGGGCGGGGCAGGCGGGGACCAGGGAACAACAGGGGCGGGGCCAGAGGTTCTGGGAGTGCAGCAATGTTCAGAGCCGGCCGGTCTGGGGCTTAGCCCCAGGAACAGGAACTGACCCCTTCCAGGTCACGGGAACTGGAAACCCCTTCCGGGCCACGGGAACTGGAACAGGAAACGACCCCTTCCTACCGTGCCCGCCATGGGTTAATTGCTTGTTCTTTTCATCTTACCACGTCTTGCACTACAGGTCGCTCTCCCTGTAGTGTTTATCAAGACGGGGAGACTCTGGGCGCCTTACAGAAGTCTCTTGACAATAAGCAACCAACTGGAAAATATCCGCTATGACTCGCCTGTCTCATGACAAGTAGCCTGTAGCCTCGCCAGGGGAAATGCTGTCAGGGACACGTAAGACTCAAACTGGAAGAGTCTGAGGTCTGTTCCAGCATAAAGACTCAGAGTCTCCCTCTCCTACTGCATCCTTACTAGGGTAGGGTACAGAACATAGACACATGGCTAGAAAAACAGAGACTCTGTTCGAAATAGTCTACTACATACTACTGGCGTACTGATCGAGCCCCAAATCAGTATGCCGTATGCAGTATGTGACCAAAATGAAAATTTCCAGTACGCGAAACATACCCGGATGACCTACTACTTCCGCAAAATATTCCAGTACGCGAACAGAGCTATCTTCGTGGTGTACTGCATCCCATCATGCAACGCTACGTTCACGTGACCCCGTAGTATGCTTTGCTTTTGTCGCATACTGGAAACTGTACTGCATACTACTACGAGGACCAGTATGCAGTATCCAGTATATACTGAGTCCAGTATGCAGTATCCAGTATGTAGTAGGCTATTTCGAACAGAAACAAAATGTACACTGACAGGTGGAGGCGGGGCTAGACATGACTCTACTGATAGGGATCATAGCAGGAGGCGGGGCTAGACGTGACTCTACTGATATGGATCATAGCAGGCAGACCCTGCTGTAGTTTCACAGTTCTGTCTTTTCATGTGAGATATTAGGCTGCGATGTGTTAACCCTCAAACTGTAACAGAAATTAAATAGTTGTTGCTATAGCTGTGGAAAATAATCTCACTCAATCTCTCTGTTGCTCTCTTCATTTCTTTTTCTCTCCATTTTTCTCTTTCCCCTTCATTCTCTCCCTCATTCTCCCTTTCTCTCTCTCTCCATCCCCAGGATGTGCCTTCCTAACATATTGCGCACGAGAGTCAGCCCTCAAAGCCCAGACAGCTCTGCATGAGCAGAAGACCCTGCCAGGGGTGAGTCCACTGTGTGTGTGTGTGTGTGTGTATATATACCATCTTGAAATATAAACTTGATATGTAACTAACCATAAGCTTGCTTTGCCATGCTGGAATTGACACACCCTTAATCCCTTAGTCCCTTAATCCCTTAGTCTCTTAGTTTCTTAATCTCTTAGTCCCTTAATAAATTATCATCTGAAGTGGTTCAGTACCATTTTCCATGAGATATGATTTTGCATAACAGCAGTTAAAGAATGAGCACTGTGCCTAGCAGCAGTGGCAGTCTGAAGAAGCCCTTGTGAGGAACTCTTGTTCAGACCAACAGGAGCCATTCAGTCCTGCTCTGAAATGTGATTGGTTGTTAGTGGAGTCTCTCTCCTTACAGAATGATGTAGCACAGTGAGAGATGGAGAGAGAGGGAGGGAGGGAGAGCGAGGAGGAGAGATAGAGAGGGAGGGAGAGGGAGAGAGATAGAGAGAGAGAGACTGAGGGTGAGAGGAAGGGAGTGGGAGAGAAGAGAGGAAGGGAGAGTAGGAGAGAGAGAGAGAGAAAGATGAACATGGAGACAGAAGGTGTTACGGTAGTAATTTGTCCAGTTATGACATTAGGACCTTTCATACATCATCTTGAAGATCCACAAATGATACCTCTTCCTCCCTCACCACCTCCACCCATGATCCCTGCCCCACCTCCACCCATGATCCCTGCCCCACCTCTACACATGATCCCTGCCCCACCTCCACCCATGATCCCTGCCCCACCTCCACCCATGATCCCTGCCCCACCTCTACACATGACCACTCCCCTACATCCACAAATGATACCTCTTCCTCCCTGCCCCACCTCCACCCATGATTCCTGCCCCACCTCTACACATGATCCCTGCCCCACCTCCACCCATGATCCCTGCCCCACCTCTACACATGACCACTCCCCTACATCCACAAATGTCCCATCAACCCTCCCCCACCTCCACTCATCAGTAGCTGCAGGCTGAGATGTAGGTGTGTCTCAGAGACATGCTAATGTAGAATGGCACAGAGTGTTTCAGAGAATCTTTTATAAAACGGAGGACACTCCTCTACCCAGTAAATCAACAGATCCAGCTCGCAATACCAAACCTGCAGAGCAGTAAAGGACCTTTAAAAAGTCAAAATTATTTATAGTATTGATGCTGTTTGTAAACAATAGAAACTGTTGAAAATCTTGTTTTGAGTAATGGAGTATTTAAAATGTGTAGTCAATAATCAACAGCAATAAACCCAGAATATGAGATGGATGAGGAGGGTTGACCTGTGACGGTGTAGTCCATATGCAGAGGGGAGGGGCTGACCCAGGGAAGAGTGGGAGGGGCTGACCCAGGGAAGAGTGGGAGGGGCTGACCCAGGGAAGAGTGGGAGGGGCTGACCCAGGGAAGAGTGGGAGGGGCTGACCCAGACATCAGTCTCTCATACCATCTTTCTCTGTCTGTCCATAACTCTTCCCATCCCTCTCCCTCCATCACACTCACATTCCATCTGTCTCTCTCTCATGTGCACAGAGAGATTAAATGAAAGGAGAGAGATCTCAGTATGCTGAGTGAGCAGTGTCTCTCATTCAGATATTTATCTCTGTATCTCTCTCCTCTGTCTCCTCACCTCTCTCCTTCTCTCTGTCTCCTCACCTCTCTCCTTCTCTCTGTCTCCTCACCTCTCTCCTTCTCTCTGTCTCCTCACCTCTCTCCTTCTCTCTGTCTCCTCACCTCTCTCCTTCTCTCTGTCTCCTCACCTCTCTCCTCTCTGTCTCCTCACCTCTCTCCTCTCTGTCTCCTCACCTCTCTCCTTCTCTCTCTCAAACAGACATGAAGGTGGGAGGTGTGTGTGTGTGTGTGTGTGTGTGTGTGTGTGTGTGTGTGTGTGTGTGTGTGTGTGTGTGTGTGTGCATGCGTGTTAAGAACTGCACTTCCCATGACAGGGTGAGAACCATAAAACTATAAAAGAACAGGAAGGCAGAGAGAGTGACTGTGTGTATGTGTGCATGTGTGTGTGTGTGTGTGTGTGTGTGTGTGTGTGTGTGTGTGTGTGTGTGTGTGTGTGTGTGTGTGTGTGTGTTTCTGTGTGTGCGCGTTTAAACACAAAAGGACCCAAGGGAGGGCAGTAACAGATGGAAAAACCATGTGTGCAAATTCAGTGTGTGTGTGTGTTATATGTGTGTCCATGCATGTGTGTGTGTGTGTGTGTGTGTGTGTGTGTGTGTGTGTGTGTGTGTGTGTGTGTGTGTGTGTGTGTGTGTGTGTGTGTGTGTGTTTGTGTTTTATGCACTATAAATGATGGGTGTGTATGGTTGTGTATGGTTGTGCTGATAAACAGACATCTGTCAGCGAGGGAGAGACAGATAGACAGACAGACATAAACTGTGGGATGGGGATAAGAAGAAAGATATTTTAACAGATGAAACATGAACTCTGTGTTGCATTGTGTAGCATCAGTCAGACTGTTTTCAATCACACTATAATCTCTCATACTGTACTATAATTCACAAAATATGTATATGTATACACACACACACACACACACACAAACATACTTGATGTTTAAAACTATATGTTTAAATCGGGACTTTCACTCCATGAGGTTCTAAAGTTCCAATCATGTAGATCAGTAATTTCATTGCTGCCATAGCAACAGATGTGTTGTTAATACAATATCCATTAGTATTAAAATGCCTTGATACTGTAAATGACAAATCCTTAGTCCTGATGGTCTGGAGATGTTCAACAAACTGATCAGTCTTCTCCTGGTTTCTCCAATGTAAAGCTGATTACATCTCTTGGACGTAATGCAGTACACAACACCTGCCGTGGTGATGAGGATGAATCAGTGATGACAACTGATCCTTTTGTGGCAGTTATGTTAGTGGTTGTGTTAATAAATGTACATAGCACATAGCACATCTAGAATATTTGCAGGCTACAGTACCACAGTTGGAATCTGAATGGTTAATTAAATAATTCTTGATAAGGATGTCTTTAGAGTTCTTGTACCATCTATAAGACGATAAGTATAATATTATCCACTGTTTTATTTGTGGGGTGATAAATCAGCACCCCACTGGGAAGAATTGTGTTGTCGATAGGAATGAAAGTGTGTAGGTTTATAATGGATGGTGGCATTTAATTAACTAATTAATTAATTAGTAATACTCACTGAAACATCCAAAGAGGTTGTCTTCATGGCAGGATGGGCTGTATTCCACGTGTATTCAAGAGCTGGTGGAACTTAGAGAATGAAGAAATGAGCTCTTCTAATGTGCAGGTAGCAACACCTACAATGTCATCAATGCATCTCAAAAGCTGAAAGGGTACAAGTCCAGTGTATTGTTAAAAAATCGGTATTCTCTGTTAGGTATTCTCTGTTAGGTATTCAGTGATATGTATTCTCTGTTAGGTATTCAGTCATAGGTATTCTTTGTTAGGTATTTAGTAATAGGTGTTCTTTGTTAGGTATTTAGTAATAGGTATTCTCTGTTAGGTATTCAGTCATAGGTATTCTCTGTTAGATATTCTCTGTTAGGTATTCAGTGATAGGTGTTCTTTGTTAGGTATTCAGTAATAGGTATTCTCTGTTAGATATTCTCTGTTAGGTATTCAGTGATATGTATTCTCTGTTAGGTATTCAGTGATATGTATTCTCTGTTAGGTATTCAGTAATAGGTATTCTCTGTTAGGTATTCTTTGTTAGGTATTTAGTAATAGGTATTCTTTGTTAGGTATTTAGTAATAGGTATTCTCTGTTAGGTATTCTGTGATAGGTATTCTCTGTTAGGTATTCAGTGATATGTATTCTCTGTTAGGTATTCAGTAGTAGGTATTCTCTGTTAGGTATTCAGTGATATGTATTCTCTGTTAGGTATTCAGTAATAGGTATTCTCTGTTAGGTATTCTTTGTTAGGTATTTAGTAATAGGTATTCTCTGTTAGGTATTCTGTTAGGTATTCAGTGATAGGTATTCTCTGTTAGGTATTCAGTGATATGTATTCTCTGTTAGGTATTCAGTGATATGTATTCTCTGTTAGGTATTCAGTGATAGGTATTCTTTGTTAGGTATTTAGTAATAGGTATTCTCTGTTAGGTATTCTTTGTTAAGTATTTAGTAATAGGTGTTCTTTGTTAGGTATTTAGTAATAGGTATTCTCTGTTAGGTATTCAGTCATAGGTATTCTCTGTTAGATATTCTGTTAGGTATTCAGTGATAGGTATTCTCTGTTAGATATTCTCTCTTATGTATTAAGTGATAGGTGTTCTTTGTTAGGTATTCAGTAATAGGTATTCTCTGTTAGATATTCTTTGTTAGGTATTCAGTGATATGTATTCTCTGTTAGGTATTCAGTAATAGGTATTCTCTGTTAGGTATTCTTTGTTAGGTATTTAGTAATAGGTATTCTCTGTTAGGTATTCTGTTAGGTATTCAGTGATAGGTATTCTCTGTTAGGTATTCAGTGATATGTATTCTCTGTTAGGTATTCAGTAGTAGGTATTCTCTGTTAGGTATTCAGTGATATGTATTCTCTGTTAGGTATTTTGTAGTAGGTATTCTCTGTTAGGTATTCTGTTAGGTATTCAGTGATAGGTATTCTCTGTTAGATATTCTCTCACCTGTATTAAGTGACAGGTGTTCTTTGTTGGGTATTTAGTAATAGGTATTCTTTGTTAGATATTCTCTCTTATGAATTAAGTGATAAGTATTCTTCAGTGATAGATATTCATATTTATTCATATTCAGTGTGCTTTGTTCTTGTTTTATTGGGATGAGTTTCAAAACTAAAGGGGAGGAGAACAGCAGAGCCAGTCGATTCTGGTTACTAGGATACAATCCGAGAAAGAGATGCCTGGTTGCTAGGTAACATGCATGATGCAATGAGTGACTAATGTGGTGTGTAAAATGGCAAGCAGAAATAAAGAGAGACTGTGTGTGTGTGTGTGTGTGTGTGTGTGTGTGTGTATGTGTGTGTGTGTGTTCCTGCAGGTTTTCATGTACATAAGTGTGTGTGTGTGTGTGTGTGTGTGAGTGTGTCTGTGTGTGTGTTTGTGTGTGTGTGTGTGTGTGTGTGTGTGTGTGTGTGTGTGTGTGTGTGTGTGTGTGTGTGTGTGTGTGTGTGTGTGTGTAATAACCAGTTCCTCTGTGTCTGCACATACACATACAGACACTCAGAATCAAAGAACTCAGAGAGACTCTGGGAGACTCTGGGAGACTCTGGGAGACTCAGAGAATCATGGAGAATCATGGAGAATCTGAGAGACTCCATGAGAGACGTGCAGACTCTCAGGTGAACCAGAGGTTTAACTTGGCTGTAGACAACATTCAAGCTCAGAAGGAACTATTATTATTATTATTATTATTATTATTATTATTATTCTGTACTTCTCCTTTCCCTCCAGCTGTCACTCTCTCTCTCTCTCTCTCTACGGGTGTGTGTGTGTGTGTGTGTGTGTGTCTCTCTCTCTCTCTCCCTACGGGTGTGTGTGTGTGTGTGTGTCTCTCTCTCTCTCTCTCCCTACGGGTGTGTGTGTGTGTCTCTCTCTCTCTCTCTCTCTCCCTACGGGTGTGTGTGCGTGCGTGCGTGCGTGTGTGTGTGTGTGTGTGTGTGTGTGTGTGTGTGTGTCTATCTCTCTCTACGGGTGTGTGTGTCTCTCTCTCTCTCCCTACGGGTGTGTGTGTGTGTGTGTCTCTCTCTCTCTCTATGGGTGTGTGTGTCTCTCTCTCTCTCTCTCTACGGGTGTGTGTGTGTGTGTCTCTTCTTCCTGGTAGTTCTCTTTCTCCTAAGTGCTTTGCTAATGTGGACGTTTCTCTCCTCCCTCATTATCTATCTCTTGCTCATCCTCCCTCTATCTCTCCACGTCTCTCTTTGTTAGCTTTGAGAGGCTGGTCGTTGCCACTGGCGACCGGCATCCTTGTTTACTCCATGCCCTTGCTATCAGCATGTCACTATGGCGACGGAGGTGGGGGCGGGAGCAAGTGGAGGCTGCGTGCCGAGCTGTGGGCTGCGTCACCATGGCGATGTTGAGTAGCATCACGTCCAGGCCACCCGTCTCATCGTGATAATAATAATATAATATAATAATATAAATTGAAACATTCATTCATTCATTCATTCAATAAAACTATTTTGGCTAAGCATCCATTCAGCCTGGAGTTCAGGAGAAAGTCTCACACACACACATGTGGGGTTTAGGGGTGTGGGGCTTATTTAACACACACTCCAACACGCCTGCAGGCTCTGGAATGCATGCTAGCGTGTGAGATTTGGGCATGTGCACGTTAGACGCTATTTGAGTGCGGGGGCAATAGATTATGAGTTTTGGGTGCATACACAGCTGGTCTATGTGTGTGGCTGCAAACCGATGTGTGTCATTATTGTGCAGTGTGGGATCAGGGCTAGAGGTGGTGACAGATTACAGCTGATCTTGGCTGTGTGTGTGTGTGTGTGTGTGTGTGTGTGTGTGTGTGTGTGTGTGTGTGTGTGTGTGTGTGTGTGTGTAACCATCCCCCACCCCCTCTGTGTGGTATTAAGAGAGAGATGTGTTTTACTGTCTGTGCTGTGTGGTATTAAGAGAGAGATGTGTTTTACTGTCTGTGCTGTGTGGTGTGTTTTACTGTCTGTGCTGTGTGGTGTGTTTTACTGTCTGTGCTGTGTGGTATTAAGGGAGAGATGTGTTTTACTGTCTGTGCTGTGTGGTATAAAAGAGAAATGTGTTTTACTGTCTGTGCTGTGTGGTATTAAGAGAGAGATGTGTTTTACTGTCTGTGCTGTGTGGTATAAAAGAGAAATGTGTTTTACTGTCTGTGCTGTGTGGTATTAAGAGAGAGATGTGTTTTACTGTCTGTGCTGTGTGGTATAAAAGAGAAATGTGTTTTACTATCTGTGCTGTGTGGTATAAAAGAGAGATGTGTTTTACTGTCTGTGCTGTGTGGTATTAAGGGAGAGATGTGTTTACTCTCTGTGCTGTGTGGTATAAAAGAGAGATGTGTTTTACTGTCTGTGCTGTGTGATGTGTTTTACTGTCTGTGCTCCTATAAATGATATTTTGTGTTTTATTTGTTAGATGAATCGGCCTATTCAGGTGAAGCCAGCAGACAGCGAAGGCAAAGGAGGTAGTGCAAATACACACACATACACACCACACACACACACATACATACACACACACACTCACACACACACAGAAATATATTGATGCCCACAGGCTTACACCTATACATACACAGTCACACATACCCACTCATGCCCACACATGCCCCCACACACCCAAACACACCTACACAATGAGATGAGCAAACCACCCGCACTTTTGGAAGGTTCAGCATCTTGTGTATTATGAACTTACACTGCCCCTTCTGGACAAAATATGTTTTAAGAGCACAGTTATTTACTTACTGAAGTGAGCCTGGTTTACTTCACTTCGTAACCCTTAACTGACTGCAACTTTTAAAATATACATCAGTTGAAAGCCGTTCTAATTTTCCCTCTCTCTCTCTCTCTCCCTCCCTTTCTCTCTGCCTCCTTCCCTTTCTGTCTACCTCCCTCCCTCATTCTCTCCCTCTCTTTCTCTCTCTCCCTCTCTATCGCTCCCTCTCCATCTCACTGTCACTCACTCTCTCTTTCCCTCTCTCACTGTCACACACTCTCTCTCCCTCTCCCTATCTCTTCATTTCTCCCTCTCTTTCTCTCTCTCCCTCTCCCCTGCTTTCTCTCTCTCCCTCCTCTCTCTCTCCCCCCTCTCTCTCCCTCTCTCCCTCTCTCTCTCTCAGAGGACAGGAAGTTGTTTGTGGGTATGCTGGGGAAGCAGCAGGAGGGTGAGGATGTGAGGAAGCTGTTTGAGCCCTTTGGCAGGATTGATGAATGTACAGTACTAAGGGCACCTGATGGTACAAGCAAAGGCAAGAAGCACACACACACACACACACATACACACACACACACACACATACACACACACACACACACACACACACACACACACATACACACACACACACACACACATACACACACACACACACACACATACACTCACACACACACAATCACACACACACATACATACATACATACACACACACACCACACACACACACACACACACATACACACACACATACACACACCCCCCATGTTCTCATGAGGGAAATAATTACAGTTTTTTGCAGATGCTAAGAAGACAAACCATATTTTTGCATCCAAACTGTCAGGACTGGCTCAGATGCTACTCCTCCAGCTGCCACTGGAGGGGGCTCCCAAGTCAGTGCCAGGATTAACAAGCGTAATCAGCAGTGATCCGTCACAGCTGTCACCATGGCTTCTTAAGGAAGCTTGTTTTGACAGATCACTGCTAATTCGTTTTGGCTTACCGTCACATTCTCAGCCCTTTCTCTGCTTTCTCTACATTACGTTGTCTCGCCACCTTTCTCTCTCTCTCTTCTCTGTTTTTACCATACTACTTATTCGATTATCTATCTCCTGCGCCGCTTTCTGGCCTATCTCAAGTTTTCCTCCGGCTATTTCTCTTCATATCCGTTACACATTTATTTTGGGAAGGGTTTTTGTTTGTTGCAGCATCTGCCTGCTGCCAGTTACTTCCCCTGGCATCCTTAGTTTCGTTTTCCGAGTCCTTTTAGTTGCCTTTGTTACTTTCCTCCCGTGTCTCTACGGTTGAGTTTCACCTTTTCGCGTGTTGAGTATTCCACGTTGTTTTCTGTTGTTTATTCTCCCGTGTTTTTACGGTTGCACTTTATTTTACGTGTTGAGTTTTTGGTGACTTTTGTGTTTAGTTTGTGTGTGTGTTTATTGCATGCACACATACTCAGTTCACCGTCACTTAATTCAGTCTGCTTCAATTGGCACTTGGGTCTAATTCATTCTTTATTTTCTGGCGCGGTGTGTATTGGATTGTACACCCGTCGTCACACAAACGCTACTGTAGAGGTGCTTCGTTCCTTTCACAGATCTCTTGTATCACCCTTGCCTCTGGTTAGCAACAAGTATTTGGAAAAATGCGAGTGAGATGAGATTCTCTTTAAAGATGTACTTATAACAACAAAGACATTACACTGAACTCAACATGACTCGGTCAAAAAACTGTGTTGCTTCCAAACATCACTAACTGTCGTCTGTCAATCTTAACTCACAAGCAGGAAACAGAAAGGTTACTGACGGAAGCTGAAAGTACAGAAATTTCTTCAAACTTATACATTACTAATTTCTGCCTTTTAGAAAATACAACAACTGTGAATTCTTATTAAATTATCTTCACCATATTTTAACTAAATTTAACTAAATTATTTCTAACAATGCATTAACAATGCATTAACCCTTAACTGGCTCTTATAGCTACACACAAATATCAGATGATTTGTGTCAGAGCTGGTCCCAAGGCAGCTCCTCCAGTCGCCACCAGGAGGAGCCTGCGAGTCAGACCACAGGCTAACGGTGATGGCACGCACCTGTCATCCTGTGTTTTTAAGGACGACAGACGTAGTGCCTCACCACTGAGTTGTCTGCTTTCATGTTGTCAACCTCAAGCCCGTTTTCTCGCATTGTCTCTACTCGGTGTCTCATCACCCTGCCCATCGCTTATTTCAGTTGTTTTGTTTATTTCTTTGTCTTGTTCGAGTTTTTACCTCCTGCGCCGCTCCCTGGCCTCTCTCAAGTTTTCCTCCTGCTGTTATCCTTCCTATCCGTTTTGGTTTTGGTTCTTGGGAAGGGTTTTTTGTTTCGTTGTGGCGTTTGCCAGCCAGCCAGCTACCTCCCCTGGCGTCCTTTGTTTTCCTTTTTGATTTTCTGTGTGTTCGCTACACGTTGAGTATTTCCGCTATTGTTTTCAGTTCTCACCTATTATTCGCCTCGAGTTTCTCCGCGGTTACTTTCAGTTTCACCCTCCACATCGGCACTGAATACACAGTGCTTCGTGTCTCTGTTCTCTTGCGTGTGTGCCATCACTCAGTGCATGGACAAGGCGCTTGGGTCCGCCATCTTAAAACATTCGCGGGAGATTCCGTCTCCTACATCTCCCGCTCTGACAATTTGCCTTTCATATATGTGACTACACACTACAACACTATGTGACTACAAGTGACAACCATGTGTCTGAGTGTTTAGTTTGTAGTCTGCTGTGAAGGTCTGTCAGAGATCTCACATATAGGCCTACATGACTATTCTCAAATATCGAGGTTATTTCTGCATATTTAGTACATTTACACCATAAAGTAAAACACAATTACAAGGGGAAGGTTTTTTTGGTTTTGTATGAACACTACAGCAATAGATGCTGTATATATTCTAAACACATGGACAACAAAAACAAAAAGACAAAATAACCTCAAGCTTCCTCCATCGCCTGCTGAATGTATCAGGGTTGCCAACTCTCACGCATTGAGCGTGAGACACACGCATTTGACCGTCTTCACGCGCTCTCACGCCACACTTCCGATTTCTCACGCCAAAAAAATAAATAGTTTATTTACCTCTGATCCACATCTATGATTCAATGAGTTACTAGTTTGCTCTGGCGATCGATCGTGATATACTTAATTTGTGTCCATTTTACACCCCGCCCCGGTAACAATTTACGTTCAGTCTCTCACCCCCCCCCCACCCCGTCAAAAACTTACGTTCGCCAAATCTCACTCCAAGCGATCTTGAAAAGTTGGCAACCCTGATGTATTTGCGTTGGTGGGGTTGGCGACCACCTCCATGCCAAAAATAACTCAACAGTAATGGAGAGTTTGGTGGAGGTGAAGCACAACAAATCGTGTTGTTCAGTGAACCAGTTTGTACTTGAGCAGCCCGGTGCAGTATTAGACTCCACTGATGTGCAAACCAAGATTTACAACTCGTGGCCTCTTTATAGGGATGTGTAGGTCAGAGAATGTGCTTAAGGTTTAGCGCACCAGGTCAATAGGCTACATGGGTTAGAGTTTTCAAAAATTGTGCTATAAAGACCACGTTTTGGTCTTAGCAGCTGCAAAAATTGTAATCAGGATTTAATTCAGAAAGTAATGTAACAACAGCCATATAATAACAATAGCAGAGAGTTCATTCACGAACACACACACACATACACAGTGTGAGGTAATAAGTGTGTGTGTTAACACTTGTGATTACAGGTTGTGCATTCGTGAAGTTCCAAAGTCACGCTGATGCTCAGGCAGCCATTACCAGTCTCCATGGAAACAGAACACTACCAGTGAGTCTCCCTCGCATCACCTGAACTACACCCAATATCTGAACTACACCCAACACCCGAACTACACCCAATACACAAACTACAGTCCAACATACAATCTACAGCCCAACACCATGCACGTGAATCTGCCTTACATCGCCTGAACTACAGCCCAACACACAAACTACAGCCCAACACACAAACTACAGCCCAACACAAGGCACATCACCTGAACTACATCCAGCACCTGAACTACAGCTAACACTTGAACAACACCCCAAAACACTACCAGTGAGTCTCTCGCATCACCTGAACTACACCCAGCATACAAATTACACCCGAACACACCAACTATACCGCAACACACAAACTACACCCCAATTCAAAATCTACACATGGACAAACAAACTACGCCCCAACACAATCTATGCCATACGTATTTTCAGTTTCTTTTGGTAAAATAAATTTTAGAGCTTTTGACACATTCCATTTGAAGTTTGATCTTTTTATATCTACTGTCCCAGTATTGTATTGTAGCAGTACGGTACCATTCTACTTTATTAACAGTATTAAACTACACCACATTAGCACCATCAGCTCTTCTCCATCTCCACAGGGCGCCTCCTCCACACTCGTGGTGAGATTTGCAGACAGTGAGAAGGAGCGTGGTGTCCGGCGCATGCAGCAGGCTGTCTTCAGCCCCATGTCCCTCAGCCTGGGGGCATACGGAGCCTACACGCACGCCGTGAGTACTAACCCACACCTACACGCACGCCGTGAGTATTAACGCACACCTACACGCACGCCGTGAGTACTAACCCACACCTACACGCACGCCGTGAGTATTAACGCACACCTACACGCACGCCGTGAGTACTAACACACACCTACACGCACGCCGTGAGTATTAACGCACACCTACATGCACACCGTGAGTATTAACGCACACCTACACGCACGCCGTGAGTATTAACGCACACCTACACGCACGCCGTGAGTATTAACACACACCTACACGCACGCCGTGAGTATTAACGCACACCTACACGCACGCCGTGAGTATTAACGCACACCTACACGCACGCCATGAGTATTAACACACACCTACACGCACGCCGTGAGTATTAACACACACCTACACACATGCTGTGAATAGTAACACACACTAATAACACACACTTACATAAAAACCATGTTATGTTATATTATATTTATTTGATAATATGACAGTATGGTTCTGTTATTGGTTCTGTTATTGGTTCTGTTTCTTCCCCTTTTCCCCTCTCTCTTCCCCTTCTTCTTTTGATTCATCTCTCTCTCTCTCTCTCCTACTGTCTCAGTTCAGTTCAACAGTGCTTTATTGTAATGCGTTAATGTAAAACGATGCACTGTTGCAAAAGCAGTTAACAAGAAATAAATACATAAATAAATACAAACATAACATAAATAATAGAAAGATAATGTTATAGATTGTAATAGAACACTAGAAGATATTTGCAGAGTTATTCATAATCAATAGAAGGTAATGTAGATTGAAGATATGAAGATATGTGCAGTTATTCATAATCAATAAAGGAAAAGGACAACAGTCAAGACAATTTAAAAATATGTAATAATCAGTAATAATAATAATTTGTTATTAGAATAGAATAATAACAAATGACAGTAATTATATATCTTCCTCCCTCTTTCTCTCCCTCCCTTTCTCTCTCTCTCCCTCCCTCTCTCTATCTCTCTCTCTCTCTCCCTCCCTCCCTCTCTCTTTCTCTCTCTCTGAGTTAGTTGGTACAGCAGCAGACACTGATGGCTCAGACTGCCTACTTATCGCCGGTAGCAACAGTTGCCGCAGTACAGATGCAACAGATGGCAGCCCTTAATACCAATGGCATCATAGCCACGCCCATAACCCCCATCACACCTTCTTCAGGTAAAGGCCACACCCCCTGTAGGTCTCTTTCTGGGGTATAGCGCTGGTGCCTGGACCTTCAGGGTATTGCAGTATTGCTGTAAAAATGTGGAAAAGCATTATTAGTAGATTTAAGTATTGTAACTTTAGTTTAAGACTGGATAGAAAGATTTTAAATTATGACAAATTTCTCTGAGAACTGTAACTGAATCTGTTAATAACGTTAGGTACAAGTCATCCCTTCCCCACAGCTGTCATTCAAACTTTCTGCGTGTCTAATCTGCAGGGGCAAACACCCCTCCCACTATTGCAGTGACATCGGGACCTGGTCTGCCTCCACCAATTGGAGTCAGTGGTTATAGTCCTGTTCCTGCACCAGCCAATGGACAGCCAGCTTCTGAAACAATCTACACTAATGGCATTCACCCATATCAAGGTGACAAGCTCTGTGTGTTCAAGGGCTGTGATTAATGCTGTCAGTTTAGACGACTACACTTAACACTTCAGAATTCATATATCAGAATTGGCACAACACTTTTAGTATTGTAAATGTTTCTATTTATTTCTGCTTTCTACATTCCTCCCTCTCTCCCTTTCACTATCTCTCCTTCTCTCTCTTTCTCTCTCTCTCCCCTACAACACTGTCCCCCCGCCCTCCCCCCCCTCTTTCTCTCTCTCTCTCTCTCTCTCTCCATCAACCCTCAGCCCCAACTCTGTCTGGAGCGCTGGATTCCCTCCAGCAGGCGTATGCTGGTATACAGCACTACACAGGTAACTCTCTCTCCTACTGACCTGCTGTACACGGGTCTGCTCAGATCACTCCAGCCCCTCATACAGAGCAGCCACCCTGCCCAGTCTGCCTGTCCATTATTGTGTGTATGTGACTGTTCCCTAGCAACCTATCCTGCTGCCTTCGGATTGGTCAGTCCGCCGTATCCCCCTCAAGCCACACTTGCTCCTCAGCAACAGCAGCGAGAAGGTGATGTAATTTCCTGTTTTAGATGTCTTCATCAGTGACTCCTGTCATCTCTCTGAACTCATAATGCACTCTAATATATGTAAATCTAATGTATAGTGTGTGTGTGCACGTGTGTGTGTGTGTGTGTGTGTGTGTGTGTGTGTGTGTGTGTGTGTGTATGCTCTGCAGGTCCTGAAGGCTGTAATATCTTCATTTATCACTTACCCCAGGAATTCACAGACTCTGAGTTACTGCAGATGTTTATGTCATTCGGAAACGTCATCTCTGCTAAAGTGTTTGTCGACAGGGCCACCAACCAGAGCAAGTGTTTTGGTAAAGATGACGACAGTGGTCACGTGATTGTTGTGTTACTGTGGCGATGACGACAGTGGTCACGTGATTGTTGTGTTACTGTGGATGGTCCTTCTCAGTGATCTACTTGTGGAGTGTATACGAGGCACTAACATTTCTCTCTACCACTGATTTCTCTTTCCCTCTGATCTCTCTCTCTCTCTCCTTCTCCTCCCCCCCTCTCTTTCTCTCTCTCTCTCTCTCTCTCTCTCTCTCTCTATCCTTCTCCTCTCCCCCTCTTTCACTCTCTTAGGCTTTGTCAGTTTTGATAACCCTGCCAGTGCTCTAACTGCCATTCAGGCCATGAATGGCTTCCAGATCGGCATGAAACGCCTCAAAGTTCAACTAAAGAGGCCAAAGGATGCCAACAGGCCCTACTGAGCTGGGAGTGCCCCCCAGAGGCTGATGAGAGAAATGCAGGTGGGGATGAAAGGGCAAAAGGGGGAGGAGAGACAGCATGGGTGGAGGGACAGGCTATAACAACAGCGCCCCCTACCTGCTGCGATACAGCTGCTGTTTGTCCCATACAGGCTATGTGATGATTTGATGTATGTCCCATACCAAGTGGAAAATTAAAACTTCAATCCAATTACATTTATTAAGTACAGAGGTAGTCATTTGTATGAGTGACAGGTCCCCTAACCAATCCTGGCATAAGACACCTGGCTCTGTGTGAGGGAAAGGTGAAAAAACGACTGGTAATGGCCAGCTAACTCACATGGTTCATTCTAAGCTAAGGACCTTTAGTAGTAAAAATAATTTTGTAGGAAATAGTACAGCCTTTTCTGCTTTGAAGAAATGTGAATTTTATTTTTTTTTCTGCTGTGTGTATTTTGTTTTTTCCCTGTAATCTACAAACTCCATTCCAAGGTCCACAACCCGACGTAAATTGCGGGAGATCCCATCGCTATGGCTATGGTTGCCTAGCAACTGATAATGCCCCCCTACCTCTCCCACTGTAGTAAGTTAAACTGGCCTGTGTTTGGGTTGCCGTGGCGACTGCCTGTGTTTTTTGCTCTCGATTTTGTTTTGCTGCCCGTCGCCCCCTGCTGGTGACGTTTCCACGTGCAGGGCTGCATGTCATGTCGCTGTGGCAGCGTCAGACTACGTCTGGTGCATCTTGACGTTGTTTGATCTCTTTACATGTTGATCAATGACTCACAGTAGTTTGATTGGAAGTTTGACTACACATGTATAATCTCTGCATTCTCTCTCATCTGAAGTGTGTTTAAGAGTGGTGTTTGTGATCACTTAAAATGACTTTTCTGTGTGGTCTAATACTGTGATGATACCCACTTATGTGCTGTTTATAGTGTGGGTGTGTGTGTGTGAGTGTGTGTGTGTGTGTGTGTTTGTGCACAGAGTTGTGTGATTGCAATGAGACATTCTCTTCTTAATATTTCCCATAGATATTTAAAGCATGACGAATATATAAACAGCTTTCCTCCTGATGCTAATAGACCCAACTCCTCTCTCTCTCTCACTCCCTCTTTCTCACCTCTCCCTCTCTCACCCCCTCTGTCTGTCTCCCTCCCTCACTCTTTTCCTCCCTCTCTCTCACTCCCTCGCTCTCTTTTGCCCCCCTCTCATCCTTTCCCTCTCTCTCACCCTCCCACTTTCTCACCCCTCCCTCTCTCCCTCTCACCCCTCTCTGTCTGTCTCCCTCCCTCACTCTTTTGCTCCCTCTCTCTCTCTCTCTCCCTCATCTTTAAGATACACTGATAGTGCCTTGAGCTAAATGGAGAAAAACACAGGAATTCTGGGAAAGGTCACCAGAACACATTTTGATTAAATTAGTGTTCAGATGAAATTCAATGTTCAATTCAAAGTTCAATGTTTCAGTTTTTATGTAAAAATAGCATGTAATTGACTAATTGCTGTAGAATTCCTGTGTTTGTACTGAAGCCAGGGAGTGATGCATGATGGGTGAATATTTGCTTGCTATTAGCATTTAGCTTGTGCACACATTTAAAGACACATACAAACATACACACATATATGCGCACACAAATGCAAACGTACACACAAACACAGATTGCTGTCTTGAGCTTAATGTGTTAAGCTGCATGGAGACTGTGTATGTAAATATGTGTGAAAGTATATGTTAGATAGAAGGTTTTCTTAACAGACACACTTTAAGATCACATGTCTCAGGTATGGTGAACCCAGGGTTCTGTGTGTGGTGATTTTGTTAAAACCTGCTATAATTCTGTCTTTCCACATCAGGAAGCAAGATAAATTTGTAATTCTAAGTGATGTACTGTCAAATGTCAGCTTTTATTGTTTCATTTCAAAGAAATGACCAGGCAGATATGACAGAAAGAGAGAATGTTTGTGCATTACTCAGTGCTGCCCCCTTGTGGGCCTTGTGCAAGGCTCTATCTGAGACAGTAGCAGTGAGGCCTAAAAACCAGCCTTCTACAGTGTCTGCCATTTTACTGACTTCATATTGGGGACCAAAAATACCATTTCTGTATGTCCTTTAAATTCCTTTATCTGACATTTGTTTACTTCAGGGTTTTCTTTATGTGCCTCTAAGGGCTCTGGGAACTGAAGTCTTTTTTACACTGATTTAGGACCTGGTCCCCCTAATCCAATCCTGCTTTTACACATCATTGGAGACAATGAAAAACTTAGGTCAGACTAACATGGTAGTTAGAGACCTTTCTTCTGGCTGAGGTGACTGAGGATCTGCTTGAGAAAAAACCACTTGGGCTCTGTTAGAAATAGCCTACTACATACTGTATACTGCACTCAGTATATACTAGATACTACATACTGGTCCTCATAGTAGTATGCAATACAGCAGGAGTACTCAAATAGAAATGATGAGGGGCCACAATGTTTTTTTCAATGACTCAAGGGGCCATTTATTGGGACCGTGTATGATAACGTATCATGACAATATAACGTATAACATTTATAACATTTCCTTTTTATTCAAAACTAAATATTACCTAAAATAAAAATATAATTTGCATTTGGGCATAAATTAATAGCTATTCATTATCTCTGAATCCGTGAATGGCTTCATGTGCTTCGCCAAAACCCACGCTACTCTAAGGGAGCATTGATTGTGTTGCCGTTTGTTGTTTTGTCAAAGAAGTGTGGAGGATTCGGTTGGATGTTTCATATGATGCTTTAAAGGGAACCCCGGCTGATAACATATGTAAGCCTTAATATCATGTAATTACTCTAAATTATTAAGACATGTAAAAAATCACAAAAAGTAGCAGATTTATTATTATTATTCTATTTATTATTATTTATTATATAAATTCAACGTTAGTGGGGTCCATTTTGCCATCGAGCCTCTAAAAATAAGATGAATTAAACAAATAAACATAGTACTGGAAAAATACACGATGGCCTTTATTTGCGATCGGTTCAAAACACAGGCGTGTCTAGCCCCTAATTTGAGTCCCAGCACTGTGACGGGCAAGGTGAGCAACTAAAAAAGGAAGCGATCACGCCAAGTCTCAAGGAAAGAGGATGGTTTAATAGAAAGTGTGCAAACCAAAATCCCGTGCATTGTTCCAAATGAAGGAAATAATAACCAGCAGTCAACTGGTGCAAAGACAAGACATATATAGACAAACAAACGACCCTCAGGTGAGACGGATCACGGGTCCCGCCCACCTGAGGGACGAACATCACGTGACCAAAAACAGGACCGCTGCCGCTGTGACCTGCAGGGGGCCCCCCCACAACGTTACAAGCACCCCATAAACTAAGAGTAAAATGTCGTTTTTGTAACAGAAATTTGTCTCTAGTAACACCATAGGAAATATATGATTAAATGTTACATTTAACAACAACAAAAGAATAGCCTCACAAATGGTATCATCATTTCTTCTCTCCCACCCCAGCCCTGCACACACGCTAGCTCCACTGGTGTGGTGTATACAGTAAGAAACGCAGATGGCGATTTCTTACCAAACTTTAACAGCAGTTCTTTTTTTGCTGCTCTGAATCACCGATCACTCTTTATGTTGTTACTGGTAGGTAGTGATTGTGGTTATTTCTATCTAGCAAGCTAATAACTTGTTATTCAAGCTAAAGCTATCTCTCAGTAAACAAAGCCAGACTGAGGCTCGCCGGTCTATACGTGCCTCTGTAATATGGTCTGTCCCTTCCAGTGAGCAATTGTCAATTTACTGTAGTAATACCAAATAAATGTGTTACCAATTAAATATGCTACTGATAATTTATACTGATAATTATCCTGACCATAGCCCCTGGTGGGAAATTTAGTTAACATGCTTTAATGCTACAGTTGGTGGTTGTTAAGAAAACACTGTTTAACTAGCCAAATAGTTCACAAATTATTAGCTATCGGTGAGAGGATGTTGTTCTCATTTAAAAACTGAGCAGTACAAGTATGCATATGCTTCCTAACATATTTATATGAAATACATATATTTATCGTCCCATTGGCGTCCACTGTTTTTTGTTTTTTTTTTTATGATGAGATATCAAACGTGGACGCATTGCATGAAGGGATGAAGTTCACAACGAAGATAGCTGTGTTCGCGTACTGGAATATTTTGAGGAAGTAGTAGGTCATCCGAAGATGTTTCCTGTACTGGAATAATTCTTTTTGGTCACATACTGCATACGGCATACTGATTTTGGGCTCGATCAGTACGCGAATAGTATGTAGTAGGCTATCTCGAACAGAAATTGGCCATTGGTGGGGGGCAGAAGATGCATGTAGTCATGGAATAAACAGAGCTCAACACTAATGTAATCTCTCTCTTCTCTCTCTTTCTCTCTCTCTCTCTCCAGATTGAAAAATCAAGAGTACTGGGTTCAAAGTCATTCATGCAGTTACATGGAGCATGAATTTAAGATGATTGGGTAACAACACACACAACATGCTAATGATAACCCACACACCACACTATTTAGAACACACACCATGCTATTTAGAACACACACACCATGCTAATGACAACACACACCACACTATTGAAAACACACACACACCATGCTAATGACAACACACACCATGCTATTGAGAACACACAAGCCATGCTAATGGCAAGACACACCATGCTAATGACAACACACACCATGGTATTGAGAACACACACGCCATGCTAATGGCAAGACACACCATGCTAATGACAACACACACCATGCTATTGAGAACACACGCCATGCTAATGGCAAGATAAACCATGCTAATGACAACACACACCATGCTAATAACAATGGAACATGTCTATAGACTATTGTGTGCATACATCACACTTACACGTACAGTCTCACACATGCGAGTGTGTGCCCAGTCCTCATCACTGCTCAGACACTCACGGATGCTCATATGTCTGAAGGAGACATATGGCTCCTTTTTGTTAACAATTATTAAAATAAGTAAAACAAAAGGGTAGTATGTAGGTTAGTCCTTCAACACTAAGAAACTTTATTATGTGTATATACATGTCAAGAAATTACAATGGATGAAAGAGTGAAGCAAAATAAAATAGTTTACATGAAAACAATCACAACCCCATTAAAATAGTTTACATGAAAACAATCACAAACCCACTAAAATTGTCATTGTCATCATCATTACTACTACAGAGATCTTTTGAAAACATCATTTGAATTAAGATTTCTATCTTTTCTTGAAATATGGGAGAAGGGTTCAGGAGCGTTTTGGGGGTAGTTTTAATACTAGTTTTCATTACAGATTAATTTCATTTTTTATTTTATTAAGAATTCGCTTTTAAATACAGATTTAGATGTGATCTCTTCATTTGAGAGTGTTCAGTTTCTTTCCTTTTCTTATGAAATCCAGAAAATATTTGACTTTGTAACTGAATAATTATTGAACTTTGAATTACAATGATATCTATTTATTATTTATTGACTAATTTTTAATTCAGACTTACTTTCTAATTTAAATAAAATGCACATGTGATACAAACACTTTTAAGTGCATATTTCTGTGAATGAGCTCTTTCAGGTCATACTTACGGGTCATGTTTATGGGTCATACTTACAGGTCATATTTACGGGTCATACTTATAGATCAGATTTACTTGATACTTGATTTCAGTTAACAGTTGTTAATGGTTGTTCTCATACATTCAGAGAGCTGTTAGATCAAATAAGTCTCAGTTCAGAATCTAGAAAGAGTTTTATCCAGTTGATGTTTTAATAGCACCATATAAACAATAAAGATAAAACACTTTTATAATTGTGCATTTTAAACCATACTGTTTATGTTAATAGTAAATGATTGAAGAGGTTCATAGTGTACGTTTTATGGTTTCAGTTTTGGCAGTATTTCTCAATTGCTTACACAACTTTATTTCACAATGCACACAATACCCAGTCTACAAGAACACGCAGGACAGAGTGCCATATTTTATTACGATTAAGACAGAAATATAATAACAGTGACAGAACTGTGACCTCAATAGAAGAAACAGCAGAGTGATTTCTCTCCACCCCTGGGGCAGTGCCCGACAATTACAGTAATACGGTGAAAACATGTCAAGTATGGAAGATAATGCACACTGGCAGAAGCATGATTGAAAAAGGCACAGTAATAAAACACCAACAGGAGGAAGGAACAGTGACTACTGCAAGAGGCCGTGGGGCAGACAGTGAGATGAGGAGTGGTCCTCACCCCACCTGCGGAGGTTTCACATGAGACTCAAGTTTACCATTTGAAAGTGTTAACCCTGCATTAGGTCTGACAGACATGCAAACACAAACTTCACACACAAACTACACCACATCAGAAATTATTCTCAGTTCTTCAGTTGAATATTTTCATCTGTTGGCACTGGAAGACGTATGACTGTGATCTCTGTCTCTGCTTGTGCTTCAAGTCCCTCTTCAGGTAAATAGATGCATGGAAATGCATGCAAATTACATTTTAAGGTGAATGTGGATTTGAAGTGAACATTTCATTCTGTCCACACCATATACGGATTTACAAAATGTGTGTAAGGTTTTGAGAAATGTGTTCAGGTATATTAAAATAGAAATACCGTTTCCTGAAATTAAATTGAAATATACTGTATATGATTTAACGGCGTTTGCAACACTAGAGGGCGATAGAGAGCGTAATGTTGTAAATTGACAGTCTCGTGTTGTGTTGGACGTTGACCTCCCTAATCCCAGACACGTTGACCAAGTGCCAGCTCCTGGCCAATTGATGTTTGAGTAATCGTATCAGTTTTATCAGTGTACTACTGACCTGCAGACTACGTAGATAAATTGATGGTTCTCCACGACACTAGTCCACATACACTAAAGGATAAAGGTTGGGTATATTTTTGCAACATGACATCACTGACCCTACTTTTATAGTTTAAACGGATCACAGTTAACCGTTCAAATTGGAGCTTAACCAAATGCTGACCTCTATCCATCTGCATTACTTAGTTTTTGGTTTACATTATTGTAGTCACAGCTAACCGTTGTGAAAGGCTATAAATGCACTAGAGTAATCGCGCAGGTCCAGTACGCGCCAGGGACTTTGGCTTTGGGTTTTAACTCGTGCCAAACTTCTGTAATCTACAGGAAGACTTGGACTGAGCACACAACGGATCGGTTTTATCGTTTTAAAAGGCGTTCGTGCATCTCTATAAGTTTAATTTGACACGTTTAGGGAGTTGTCAGTTCTGCTGACAGCAGTAATGTATCGTTTTCTAACAGCTACTTGTTAGATAGTTACGATAGACCGACGCTGCAGGTCTTCGCACAGCGGAAGCGGCACGTTATTGACTCTCATGTGCTTTAACGTCATTTTGGGGCTCCTCCTCCCGCACCACCCACCAACCCCCCCCCCCCCCCCCCCCCCCCCCCACACACCAAACCCCCCCTCCTCCCCGCCTGAGCGACGCCTCTCTCCGGTCTCCTGACTAACGTCTACCTGATCATCTACGGGCAGAAACACTCTTACTGGGGAGACTGGAATCACCTCAAACCAGAGAGAAGACTTTATGGACTGTGTTCCGACTCGCCAGGACTGGAGTCGCAACTCCGGCTCGCACTAACGCACCGCGTGTCTCAGCTCTTCTCCAGCCCCGATCGCCCTTTCCGCCTGGAAAACTTTCTTTGGAAAGAGTGATGTGGGTAGGTGGTAGCAGCCAGGCCCAAGCGTAAATCTACGGACCACCGACGGACAACGTGGGACCTCCTGACGAACAGTTATCGTAATCAGGATTAACTTTTGGACGCTTTGGTGGAGACAGATAAACACATTTAGAGCTGAACTACAGCGGAGCACCAGCGAGACACTCCTTACCACAGTGAGTCATGCAGCTGCCGTTATGTGTGTGACGTTTGAGTAGTATACACCTAAGAGAGAGAGAGTGAGTGTGTGTGTGTGTGTGTATATATATATATATATATATATATATATATATATATATATATATATAAAATGTGTATGTGTATATATATATGTATGTGTATATATGTATATGTATGAAGATAGATCAAGCGCTTAACTATAGTGGAGTCTACTCCTCTGGGTTTATACGGGACCGTCTGTGATGTCCAACACGTTAAATGACTTCCTCTAACTTTACTGTGTGAAGAGACCAGCGTGAACACCAGGAGCTCCGACCTGAACGTGAGTCTGAAAGTACAAAATGCACGATTATTACTCTTTGTTTACATTGCTAAACACTCGCTTTACGTGGTCCAGAGTACCGTTATTTAAAGACCGGTGATTCGCCCAACTAGGTACGTTACGATTTCTCTGTTTGTCTGGTGAAACGTAGTTTGCGTCTATTAGGCGCGTTTGAACCAGCCCTCGTGCTTCCGTTTCCTTGGCACGAGTCAGTGGTTGGAAAAGGTCCGCTGTGTTTGATTAAAAGGTCCGCTGTGTTTGATTAAAAGTGTTCAGTCAGATTGGGAAAGGCCTACTGAGCGCCCAGATAGTTTTGGTAAACTTTATATACCGTTTTGATTTCCAGGAGTCGTGCTCATATGAACTGTAAAGATGTACAGTCATTGTTCCGTTAGGCTCGCAAGAATTAACTGGGACACTAGATGCTCAGGTTTCGATCTTTAATACTGAACATTTCTCGGGTTCTCGAAAATGAAGAAGCCTATTTACGTTGCGCACGCTGCGCTAAGCTGGAACTGGACGTCCGGCGTGCGTTGTGACGTCCGGCGAGCATTATGATGTCCGCCGAGCGTTATGACGTCCGGCGTGCGTTGTGACGTCCAGCGAGCATTATGATGTCCGCCGAGCGTTATGACGTCCGGTGAGCGTTGTGACGTCCGGTGAGCGTTATGGCTTATGGTGCTTCATAAAGACAGCGCTCGCTCTGTTTGCACGTGCCTTCCCGAATCTGTTGACTCAGCTGCATTTAAAGCAAAGTGAAGTAGTTGCGCTGTATTTGCCTCACTGGCGCGCACACTTTACCTAATGATTAAAGGCGACAGTGTCGTAATTTCCGTTAACATTGACATTAATCAAATACAGCTTGGTGTGATGTTAGTTAATTTATCATAAAGGCAGATACCTGTGCTTTAACTGTGTCTGCTAAACAAATTTGGACTTTAGTTGTCATTAAGTTCTTTATTAAGTATTCAACAATACTTAATAATCCTAAAACTGTTAATTAACCAATCATCAAACTGATCGTTTAACTAATCTGAAAGTCAGAAACATGGTTTTTACGGCATTTATGGTTCTGTTTCACCCCTTGTGATTAAAAACAATTATTTCAAACCAAACGCTCAAATAACAAATGATACAGTAAATGAAACAGATGTTAAAATGGTGGGTTGGTGTAGGCAGATATCAGATGTTGTCAAGAACGGAGAGTTCTGGATCTCTCACTGAGGTGACCGGTGTGAACTAGGTCCTTAGGCCTTAGTCTGCTAGCTGAGCCTCCTGTGTGTGTGGGGAAGGTTTTAGTTGCTGGGGGGTCCTGCTCATTTAAGCAACAACTGATATATGTAAATATACATATGTACATAGAATCAGTATATACATGTACATATTTTTACTGATCTGTGTATACATATGCATATTTACTGAAATATGTAAGTCACTCTAGTGTGTGTGTGTGTTGAGAGAGGAAATGTTGGATATCTGCATTTGAGTCATTAGCTTGACAAGCTGTTCTGTGCTAGGAGGAGACCATTGTTACACAATAACAAATATATTTTAATCAAACGCAGCTACATTAAGCTTTAATGTCTTGCTATGATTCAAAACCCAAGTGTCTCAGTTCCACAACAACTGCCTTTCCTCTTCTAACAAGTCGCAAAGGAGGGAAGACACCTCATGAGCACACTGCCGTGATAGGCCAGGAAGAGAATGGCCAGAGTGGTGTCACATGACTAGATTAGCCAATGGGAGTGCAGGCTGTCATTGGGGACAGTGCTGGGGAGAGTTGAAGGAGGCGTCTACAGTGCGTGTTTTTGCTCTGACAGGTTGGGGGTCAGTCTAGGTCAGAGGATGTACTCTGCTATAAACTCTTCTCTCTGTGGAATGTGATATGACACCAAAATGATTCACTGATAACAGTTAATAACAGTCTAACTGAACTGACATATTTGCTCTTGAAATAGACAGAATTAGATTATCTAATGCAACAAAAAAAGTGTTTCTGAGAAGCCAGTGGTTTACACCACACAGGCGTAATGCCACTGTGTTCTTTGTTTACACCACACAGGCGTAATGCCACTGTGTTCTTTGTTTACACCACACAGGCGTAATGCCACTGTGTTCTTTGTTTACACCACACAGGCGTAATGCCACTGTGTTCTTCGTTTACACCACACAGGCGTAATGCCACTGTGTTCTTTGTTTACACCACACAGGCGTAATGCCACTGTGTTCTTTGAAGACCTCTTGATGCACTTTGTGGTTTTTTGTTTGCATTACTGGCTTAAGTGTGACACACACAAACACACCCCAGTATCAAGATGGGGATGATATGTTCTCTGGTGATTTTCTGGATTCTTTCTAAATACACACAGGTGTGTGAAGGTGGGGGCAACACCCTTTAGCCTCACACAGCCTGGGAACCTCTGACGGGTTTGAGCAGATGTGCAGTGTTAGGGTGGGTGGCAGACAGCTAGCACAGCACAGCACAATATAGTACAGCATAGTACCCTGAGGACCCGTCAGCCTAGCGGAGGACCCACCAGCCCAGCCCTGTGGTCAGAGCAGTTTGGTTTCAGTCGGGGATGCATTGATGCGTTCGTGTGTTTATCGTTTTGAAAATATTTAATTTCATCCTAAGATGAAAGTGATATCACACCAATTTTTTTTTCATCAGTCAGGAATATTAAGGAGATTATATTTAAGGTTTTTTAAGGTAATGAGTTAAAACAGCAGTCATGGCCTGGTGGTAGGGAACTGGTCTTGTGACCGGAGGGTCGTGGGTTTGATTCCCAGACGTGAGGCCATGACTGAGGTTCACTTGAGCAAGGCACCTAACCCCAACTGCTCCCTGGGTGCCGGGCTAGGGCGGCCCACCGCTCTGGGCATGTGTGATCCACAGCCCCCTAGTAATCACTAGTGTGTGTGTGTGTTCTAACTGCACAAATGGGTTAATAGCGGAGGACAAATTTCGATTGCGGTGAAAAAATCACAATTGACAAAATATGGCACATTTACAGTGAGTGAGTGAGTGAGTGAAAGGATATTTGCAGTGTTAAGGAAAGCAACACCTTGTGTCTCAGCCTCTTAGCAGCAGGGAGGACACGTTGGTTGGGCTGTGCGCCACAAGATTTGTTTCTTTTCACCTCCTGTAGAGGTCATGAGTAAATGTTTTCACTCAAGACTGTTATCATGCATCAAAGTTCAGTCTGTTTGCAGTATCTGGGTTGCATCATTTGGTTATCTGAGATCGTTTTGTCAGCCTGACCATGAACCATCATGGCGCAGGAGATGCTGAGCATGTGGTAAATAAATATTAATAAATCATCTTTATTTTCTGTAGTGGTAGGGTGACGCGTCGACGTAATCGACGTAATCGATTACAAAAATATGTCGATTTGCAAAAACGTGCGTCGACGCGCCACAAAGATAGCCACGCCCACTAAAAACATGGCTTTCTCTGGGGAGCATTCAGCGGCTAAAAAAACTCGCACACGAGCATCTAAAGTTTGGGAGTATTTTGGACAGAGACCGAACAACGTGGTGCTATGTAAGCTTTGCAAAATGGAGATGGCTTATCACAGCAGCACGACTGCTATGCACGAACACCTGAAGCGCAAGCATCCTGGAGCACTTCATCAAGATAGCAGCGAAACACCACCGTAAGTTCTGTTTTTAGGCTATCATAAATTAGCACATTCACATTCACACATTGTAGTATTCACTACAAGTTGTTTTGCTAACTCTCTATATCGGCACGTGTTAAAACGTAATTTCTGCACTCTTGCTGTTATGGTAACATACTATAGTTATGCAAGATTGTTATTCTGTCATTTTATATTTTTCTGTCTACTTTAATGGCCGCGTAGCGGTAAGAGAATAGCTTAAACTAACATTATAGCCTGTCAATGCAGACACGGTTTCGTCTTGAGGATTTCTCTTTTTTATAATTGTGGGTAAATCACAACTATTCAATTAATCGATTCATTGAAACAATTATCGTTAGATTAATCGGCAAGAAAATAATCGTTAGGTGCAGCCCTAATTTTCTGTGAAATATATATAATAAACTGATTATATGAACTTTGTATGTACGAGATATGTTGCCAGATTATGGTAAGAAAAAAAGCTAATGCAAAATATTGAGTGTGTGTGCATTTTGATTTTCAAATTGTACTTGCCCTTGGGGCCCAAGTCATACCTCAGTACAACCCTCATTCACCCGGAAGATCCCCAATAACCCCAACCCCCTATCCCCTTCATTAACCCCAACACTGTTAATGAACACTGTTTTAAATTGCTCCTCAGTGTATGTAGAGGCAGTGGTAGTCAAAGTCAAATTTATTTATATAACACTTTTCACAACACATGTCACAAAGCAGCTTTACAATCGTATGGGTCCAGATCCCTAATGAGCAAGTCAGAGGCGACAGTGGCAAGGAAAAACTCCCTATGATGGTGGGGAATAGGAAGAAACCTCGGGAGGACCAAGACTCAAAAGGGAACCCATCCTCCATTGGGCGGCCCGCACGTCCTCTTGCGGCAATGGCACATCCAACCACGGCATCAGTACATCCACTGGCAAGCCAGACCATCTCCCAGGTCCTTGTATGGAATTGTCTTTGGTAGAAACACGCAAACCAAGATTTAAAATACAGGTTGAGTATGTGAACATCAATTAAAAAAACCATCGATTTAAACATACATATCTCACCTGCCAGTGATTAGCATGTGGCTCCGACAGGCTAATTGTTAGCATCATAACTAAAGGGAGGGGTTCAGAGGTGACCGCAGTCATGAGGGTCACTGAGACATTGCTTTCCACCCAAGTCATTGTCACAACTAGAGTGATCACATGACATGGCTGGATGACAGCATCAATATCTCATATTACCAGAAGACTCAATGACTGGGGCCCCTGAGCTCCACACCTTCACGTGTAGAATATTAACTGAAGGCTTGATTTAAATAGGTGAGTCTAAAGTATAGATTCAAAGATTAGAATTGTGTCAGAAACTCAGATTGGAGCTGGAAGGCTGATCCGTAACTGAGGGGATCCAAAGGAGAAGACACTGCCTCCGGCTGTGCAGACTGGCAGAGGGAGTGGACCAATCAGTCATCACTACCATAGAGTCGGGCAGAGAGTGTTGACTAATCCATAATCTCCAGCACAGAGAAAGAGTGTGGACCAATCTTTCTAGGAAGAGGAACTGAAAGCAATAGTTGCTAAGTGGAGGAAGTAGAAGTAGAAATAGAAACACTACGAGACAAATGGCCGGTGTCGTGGTGCTTAGTTACATGTAGTCTTGGGCTAAATTTCAGAACCAGTGGTGAATCATCATTGAAAATTCAGTTTAGTGTAGAAATAATAATTATGCGTATATTTTAGTTTAACATGTTGTAAAACCACATTTCTAATAATGGACTAGATCCAAATGTGAAATTTCAGGAATGCAGAATACACAGATTAAAAAATACACAAGCGCTATGAAGAATGAGCAGGGATTGTGCGCCATGGTTACAGTGTTCTGTGTGAATGGTAAGAATGTAATAGTGTATGAGTAGAAGAGTAATAGTGCAAGAATATAATAGTGTAAGAGTGTAGGGGTATGATGGTGTAAGAGTATAATGATATAGCAGTATAATAGAGTGTAGGAGTATAATTGTGTAAGAGTGTAAGAGTATAATTGTGTAAGAGTTAGAGCTGGGCAATATGGGGAAAAAATCTTATCACGATAAACAAAACAAAACTAAAGTGCTCAGTGAACTACGTTATTACCACTGTAACTCACAGGACTGAATTGCACAGGACTGAATCGATTTCTATAGAATGCGTCTTACACTTCTATCGAGACTAGGGCTGCAACAAACGATTATTTTTATAGTCGACTAATCACCGATTAATTTTTTATGATTAGTCGACTAATCGGATCATACGTTAATTGAATATAAAACATACAGCTTATCACACTACAATGCAACTGCTATTATATAACCATCATTAGATTTCAGCTATATGCTAACTAAAATTAAAACAAGATCATAGTTCATTAAACCTTTAATAAAATATGCAGCTTGTTGCAACAAACAATTATTAAAATGAAGATAAGACACTGGCTTAAACAACACAAAAATAAATAAATTAATAAAGATTTTTTTTAGGTTTTTCTTTCTTTCATTTGTCTCTGGCATCAAACTTGGCTACATTTAAATCAAATTAGGTAGGTACCTGAAACTAAGAAATTATTCACAAAAATAAAGTTTTGGCCTCACTGACGTTACAGAAAACACACGAATGCGTGCTAAGGCTAATGAAACAAATCTACTACGATAAGCAAGTACTAAGTTAATGCTCTGTTTACGCTAACTTTAGCAGCTAACTAGCAGTTTAGTTTACTGAGATGACGGTCCCTCTTCATCATCGTCACAATCAGCCACAACATGCTTCAGGTGCTCGTGCATCGCGGTTGTGCTGCCGTGGAAGACAAGTTCTGCCTTGCAGATATTGCACGCGTTTCGGAACCCGGCTATGGAAAATGATACCACACTTTTGAGTTCCGTAGCCGGGTAGCCATTATACCAGTCTGTATAAGAGGGGTCGGCAACCTTTGAGACATGGAGTGCCAACTTCAACATTTCTAGTCAATGAGTGTGCCACAATCAACAAATAAAATTGGAGGGTGGGGGGGGTGTTGCATGTTGTATACTGACAGTCACGCTGTCCATATTTTGATTAAGAACAGGCCGCCCTCACTTTAGCATAAATTCCAGTAATTTCAAACCTGGAACACAATGTAACTAACATTTCGTCGGGTAAACTATTTCGTCCTAATCGCCACCCTATAGGGAGTTTTTCCTCGCCACTGTCGCCTTTGGCTTGCTCATTAGGGATCTGGACCCATACGATTGTAAAGCTGCTTTGTGACTACGTGTGTTGTAAAAAGCGCTATATAAATAAATTTGACTTTGACTTTAAATGTTCCTTCCTCTGTTTTTGAGGGGTGTTTCTTTATACTACCACATATCGTTTCGGACAACACTGCAAAGAATGTGACGCGTCAAGTATGAACGCTTCCGTCATTCGTGGAGGTTCGCGCGAGGTGTGCGGAGTCGCACGCTACGGTCACTCGTGAAAGTATAATAAATAATGCAGCCTTGACGCGGCTCAGGGATTACGTCACACGCAGCGCCGTGCGGCCGTAGTGCCTGTAAATTTTTATTTTAATAGTCCAATGAAGGTAATTTAAAAACCAGGACATTTCCTCACTTAAAAAAAAAAAAAAAAACCCGGGACGCCCGGGAAATACGGACATTTAGTCACCCTACTTTAAGAGAGCTGGACTGTTTGCCATACCTAACCACGGCACGTTTAACGGCTTCGGCTCTTTCGGCGGGGTCTTTATACGTCTTGTCGTGTTTAGTCTCGAAATGCTTCTTAAACATGGGTCTGTGGCGGGAGCTGAGTGCAGAGGAGCGATTTCGATTGGAGGATCGTGCTCTCTGATTTTTTTTATTATTAATTTTTTTCCCTGATGCTGGTCCAGCGTGGCGCATGCCAGTGATTATGCCTCGGCATGCCACATGGGATGATACAAATTTTTTTTATAAATTCTTTTTGAGCCTCCCCAATTAAATACTCATCATATTGTTATTGGGGGTGATTTTATTCTGGTACAGGAAATATGGCTAGATAGATCCTCCCCTAAGCAATCAGTCTTGTCCAAGTCCTCCAATCGGGTTTTAAAGTATTCATCCCAACTTGGTCTGTCAGATCCATGGAGAGTCAGTCAGCCAGTAGAGTCTTTTCCTTTTTTCGGTTGTACATCATACCTACTCCAGGATTTATTTTTTCCTATTGGACAATAAATTGCTCTCACATGTCTCTTCATCCTCCTATCACCTAATTATTGTTTCTGACCATGCCCCCACATCTATTGACTTATGTGTTCCTATTAGCAGACCTGACCATAAGCACTGAAAATTTTGCTCATACATGTTATCTGATAACGACTTTAAAATGTTTATCATCTCTCTCATAGATCTTTACTTCTCATGTAACGACTCCCCCGAGGTCAACATCCACTCTCTTTGGGAGGCCTTTAAAGCATATATTCATGGTCAAAAGATTTCATTTGTCTCTCACTCACGGAGGACTGAGATACTGAGATTGTCAGAGATTTTGGAGGAACTGCGTAAACTGGAGACTGATTATGTGGTATGTGCGTCTCCCTCGCTTTATAAACGTCGTCTTCAACTTCACTCAGAGTACGAGGGTTTAATGACCTGGAAGGTTGAAATACAATTAAGACAGTCCAGGCTACGCTTTTATGAACAGAGTGACAAGGCTGGGAAGCTTCTTGCCCATCAAGTTCAGTCCAATGGAGCTTCTAGATTGATTCATAGAATCAGATCTTCCTCTGGTGATGTGGTTTCTGACCCTAAGTTAGTTAACCAAATTTTCACAGACTTCTACACTAACCTGTATGCTTCAGTCACGTCCTCTTTCTCAGAGGGACCCCACTATTTACGATTCATTGCCATTTCCTCAGGCCTCGCCTTCCCAAATTGATGAAATGGGTTCCCACATTACTACTCCTGAGATACAGCAAGCTATAGTCTTTGAATTCTGGTAAATCTACTGGCCCAGATGGGTTTTCAATAGAATATTATTGTAACAAAAGAATTTTCCTCCTTTCACGCTCCTCTTTTGGGCAGGGTATATAATGACTCACTTCTAATTGGTCTTCTACCCACATGTCTCATGCCACCATTTCACTTCTACTCAAAAAGGACAAAGACCCCACCCTCTGCACTAGCTACAGACCGATATCTCTTCTTAATGTGGACTTTAAGATCTTGGCCAAGGTTTTTGCCTCTCATCTTCAGCGGATTCTACCTGACTTAATTGCTCAGGACCAAACCTTTATGCATGGTAGACATTCATTCTTTAACACTAGAAGGCTGGCTAATATTTTATACTCTCATCCTTCTGACTCTCCAGAGGTTATCATCTCTCTCGATGCTGAGAAGGCCTTTAATAAGGTGGAATGTAAAGGTGTCTTCAACTAAGGATTTTCATAGTCAAATCTGATTAGTCAGATTTTCTCTTAGTCGACTAAGTCAAATCAGGTTTTTTTTTCCTAGAGTGCCTTAAATGAGATCCTGACAATTTGCCACACAAATTGTTTTTTCTAGCAAATTGTTGTTTTTAGCTTTGGAAAAATTTGGCTGCTGTCCTACGTTTATCTCTTGGATCCGTCTTTTGTATGCGGCTCCAACCACTTCTGTCTTACTAACGGCACTATCTCTCCCTCCTTTCCTCTCCAGCGTGGAACATGTCAGGGCTGTCCTCTTTCACCTTTGCTGTTTAATTTGGCTTTGGAACCCCTGGCTATATGGCTGTGTGAACATCAGAGTTTTGAAGGAATCTCACACTCAAAATTCTGTTCATAAACTCTTTATATGCTGATGATCTTCTTGTATACGTTTCTCACCCCAGCTCCTCCCTTCCTTCAATACTGGCTATTCTTCAACAATTTGGTAGGGTGTCCAGTTATCAATTGAATCTCCAGAAAAGTGAGCTATTTTTGGTCAATTCAGCTGCTCAGTCGCTTCCCTTATCCTTCTTCCTTTTAGGGTCGCTCATAGAAAATTCAGATATTTGGGCATTACATTTATGCACTTTTTTATGATTTACTGGGATCAATAAGATTTTATTCCACTGCTTGACAAAACTATATCAGACCTTGATAGATGGTCTGATATAATTACCCTTATCACTGATTGGCTGTATTAATTTAATTAAAATGAACGTGCTACCGAAATTTTTATTCCTATTTCAGCATATCCCTATCTTAATCAACAAAGCACTTTTAATAAACTTGATAGCGTACTGACTCCCTTTATTTGGTGTAACAAACTTGCTCGTCTGAAAAGGGCATTGCTTCAACTTCAGAAGACTGATGGGGGATTGGTATGGAGTGATTTTTGTTTCAAAAGTTCCACAGAAGCAAAAGTAAATCTGCAGGCAAAATTCTTAGCATCAAGAGCAGAAAGTATACAGTCATGGCCAAAAGTTTTGAGAATTATACAAATATTAATTTGTTTGCTGCTTCAGTTTTTATAATGGCAATTTGCATATACTCCAGAATGTTATAAAGAGTGATCAGCTTAACAGCAATTAATTGCAAAGTCAATATTTGCCTAGAAAATGAACTTTAGCCCCCAAAACACATTTCAACTTCATTGCAGCCCTGCCTTAAAAGGACCAGCTAACATTGTTTCAGTGATTGCTCCATTATCACAGGTGTGGGTATTGATGAGGACAGGGCTGGAGATCAATCTGTCATGATTAAGTAAGAATGACACCACTTTACACTTTAAAAGGAGGCTGGTGCTTGGCATCATTGTTTCTCTTCTGTTAACCATGGTTATCTCTAAAGAAACACGTGCAGTCATCATTGCACTGCACAAAAATGGCCTAACAGGGAAGAGTATCGCAGCTAGAAAGATTGCACCTCAGTCAACAATCTATCGCATCATCAAAAACTTCAAGGAGAGAGGTTCCTTTGTTGCCAAAAAAGCTCCAGGGCGCCCAAGAAAGACGAGCAAGTACCAGGACCGTCTCTTAAAAGTGTTTCAGCTGTGGGATCGGGCTACCAGCAGTGCAGAGCTTTCTCAGGAATGGAAGCAGGCAGGTGTGAGTGCATGTGCATGCACTGTGAGGCGGAGACTCTTGGAGCAAGGCCTGGTCTCAAGGAGGGCAGCAAAGAAGCCACTTCTCTCCAGAAAAAAACATCAGGGACTAGGGCTGTCGCAATAACCACAATATTGTAATACCGCGATATTCACCTGCCAACCGGGAATTCCAAGCAACCGTCACACCGCGATGTTCGTGTTTTCTTTTTTCCACAAGGTTCTTCTTGTTTTACATGTAAGCCACTTCGCTGCGTGTGCGGTAGATGTTAATTACTATTTAAAAACGTTCGTATCCATTGCTTCTGATTGTCGGCCTTTTTATGGAAACAGTGGCGGCTACTCTGGTCGCAAAACCAAACGTGACTTTGCCAGTTTGGGAGCATTTCGGCTTTCAACCGAATGAAAAGAGAGAGCCGGACAATTTAGACGAGGCAATATGCAAAATCTGTGCGCAAAAGGTTGCTGTGAAACGGGGAAACGAAGAGAGCTCGCACACATGCCGAGCTCTCGCACTACCTACACGAGCCCGTAGACTCTAACGCAGATCCCCTCGCCTGGTGGCGCGACAACCAGGTTAGATTTCCTCTGCTTTCTAAAGTGGCCCGCAAGTACATGTGTATTTGTGCAACGAGCACACCACCAGAGAGAGTTTTTAGTGCTGCTGGAAACATTGTTACCCCACTTAGATCCTCTCTGAAACCACATAAGGCGAACATGTTGGTATCATGTTGGAACATGATAACGCCGGACTAAACCTAGACTTTATTACTAAAGGAAGGGTTTCGTTTTCCTTCTTTTTTAAAAACGAATTCTGATCTCATGTGCTCAAGTTTATTTTGCCTTCTTTGCACAGCGTAGATCAATCATAGGCTACAGTTGTGATCAAATTTATTCAACCCCCACTGAAATAAAGTGTTTTGGCCAGTTTGACATTGATTTTGATCATTTCAGTCATCTTATTTACAATTATATCAAAGAGGCACTTATAAATTAGACAAACATAACATAATATTTATGATGGAATAACCACAAATGTCTTTACTGTGCTCACATCATTATCAGTTTTATTCAACCCCCTAGTGACATTATTTTTTAGTACTTAGTACAACATCCTTTTCCAGTTATGACAGCTTTCAAGCGTGAAGCATAGCTTGACACAAGTGTCTTGCAGCGACCTATGGGTATCTTAGCCCATTCTTCATGGGCAAAAGCCTCCAGTTCAGTCACATTCTTAGGCTTGCGCACTGCAACTGCCTTCTTTAGGTCCCACCAGAGGTTCTCAATTGGATTTAAGTCTGGTGATTGCGATGGCCACTCTAGAATGTTCCAGCCTTTCATGTTCAACCATGCTCTAGTGGACTTGGATGTGTGCTTCGGATCATTGTCCTGTTGGAAGGTCCAACGTCTCCCAAGCCGCAGGTTTGTGACTGACTCCATCACATTTTCCTCCAAGATCTCCTGGTACTGAAGGGAATTCATGGTACCCTGCACACGTTGAAGCTTTCCTGTACCATTAGAAGCAAAACAGCCCCAAAGCATAATTGACCCCCCGCCATGCTTCACAGTAGGCAAGGTGTTCTTTTGTTCATAAGCCTGGTTCTTCCTTCTCCAAACATAGCGCTGGTCCATTGTCCCAAACAGTTCTAATTTAGTTTCATCTGACCACAGTACACTGTCCCAAAACCTTTGTGGCTTGTCCACATGACTTTTGGCATACTGCAGTCGACTTTTCTTGTTCTTTGGAGTCAGCAAGGGGGTGCGTCTGGGCGTTCTGGCATGGAGGTCTTCGTTATGCAGTGCGCGCCTTATTGTCTGAGCTGAAACTTCAGTGCCCACATCTGACAGGTCTTTTTTCAGTTCCTTAGCAGTCACGCGGGGATTTTTCTCCACATTACGCTTCAGGTAGCGCACAGCAGTCGCGGTCAGGATCTTCTTTCTGCCACGACCAGGTAACGTTTCCACTGTGCCCTTTAACTTGAACTTGCGAATGATACTTCCGATAGTGTCTCTTGGAATATTTAACAACTTCGCAATCTTTTTATATCCATTGCCATTCTTGTGAAGAGCAATAACCTCTTCTCTTGTCTTCTGGGACCATTCTCTTGCCTTCACCATGCTTGGAAACACACCAGTAGATGTCTAGAAGGAGCTGAGTATCACAGTCCTTTTAAATCTGCCTAATTGGTGCTTATCATGCTTGATTGCTGCTCGTTGACATCCACAGATGTTTTCAATACCTGATGGAAAACACTGGAATGAACCTCTGTTCTTAGGAGTGGTAGTCGTAAAGGGGTTGAATAATTGTGTCAATGAAGAAATCACAAAAAGGCCATTTAATACTTTATGACAAAAAAAATTGATGCTATCTTAGTTGCATTTAGTTCTTTAACAAGTCCTTGTAAGATTTCATTATGAACACAATTACAAATGTGCACTGAATTCCATAAAACCCTTCGCAGCATTGGGGGTTGAATAAATTTGATCACAACTGTATAAGCTGGACTTTGTTTCCATGAAAGAGTAAAGGAGCGTTCTTATTGCGCGTCATTAGCCTTACATGCTCTGCATTTAACAATAAGGACTGTTTAATTTGTCCTACAACTATGTCTTTGTTATAAAAATATAATATTCTTAATAACAATTGCAATAAAAACGTGTTTATAATGGCACTTAAATCAGGATATGTTTGTGAAAACAACAAAAATGGCGATAATACAGCATATCGCGGTGTGGAGCCCTGTTAATTTACCGCAGTGGAAAGAAACAGCTTTCTACCCTTGCTGGTAAGTACATTCCGTACGTGTTGCACAACTAGGTTACACATAAACACACACTCACACATACATCACGTCATTTGTGCTAAATGTCTTTGGTACACTTTCTGCTTTACTTTGCTGTGGTCATTCGAGCTGGTTGGGGGTTTTTTTTTTTTTTCTTTATATATAATAATAATAATAATATTATTATTATTATTTATTTATTTATTTCCCCCTGCCCTTCTGTCTTTTCCCTTTTTATTCTTTTTCTCCCCCTCTTTTCTTGGTCCACCTAACCCCAATAATTATCACTTTGCATATTGTTATAATTGTCATTTGAACTGTACATAAAAACAAAGTTGTCCTCCAAAGATGGGGGGGTGGAGGTGGGCCATTTAGTAAGAAAAAAAAGAAGGAAATTCTTACACCGCGACAGCCCTATCAGGGACTGATATTCTGCAAAAGGTACAGGGAGTGGACTGCTGAGGACTGGGGTCATTTTCTCTGATGAATCCCCTTTCCAGTTGTTTGGGACAAATGGAAAACAGCTTGTTTGGAGAAGACAAGGTGAGCGCTACCACCAGTCTTGTCTCATGCCAACTGTAAAGCATCTTGAAACCATTCATGTGTGGGATTGCTTCTCAGCCAAGGGAATTGGCTCTCTCACAGTCTTGCCTAAAAACACAGCCATGAATAAAGAATGGTACCAGAATGTCCTCCGATAGCAACTTCTCCCAACCATCCAAGAGCAGTTTGGTGATCAACAATGCCCTTTCCAGCATGATGGAGCACCTTGCCATAAAGCAAGGTGCTAACTAAATGGCTCAGGGAACAAAACATAGAGATTTTGGGTCCATGGCCTGGAAACTCCCCAGATCTTAATCCCATTGAGAACTTGTGGTCAATCATCAAGAGACGGGTGGACAAACAAAAACCTACACATTCTGACAAAATGCAAGCATTGATTGTGCAAGAATGGACTGCTATCCATCAGGATTTGGTCCAGAAGTTGATTGAGAGCATGCCACGGAGAATTGCAGAGGTCTTGAAGAAGGGTCAACACTGCAAATATTGACTTGCTGCATTATCTCATTCTAACTGTCAATAAAAGCTTTTGTTACTCATAATATGATTGCAATTATATTTCTGTATGTGATAAAAACATCTGACAAACACGCATACTGCCAGAGGGCAGCAGATCATGTGAAAATATTATATTTGTGTCATTCTCAAAACTTTTGGCCATGACTGTATGTTATGAATGCAAAACAGAAAAAAAATATCAAAGGTATGTTTTTAAAATATAATTGATTATTTGAAACTTATTTTCATTTGCATTTTGACAAAATGGTCTGTAGATGTTGCAAATGTACACTGTATAATAGGGGTGTATTCAACTAAGGATTTTCATAGTTGAATCTGATTCGTCAGCTTTTCCCTTTAGTCGACTAATAGTCGAATTGGGTTTATTTTTATTTTTTTAAATTTAGAGCACCTTAAACAGGATCCCGTTCTCATTCAGGACTTTTTTCCTCTTCAAAGTAAAAACCTAAAACACTCAGATAAATGAATAAACACGGTAGGTTGGCTTTATTCAGCTTTTATTTATTTACTTATTTATTTTTTTATGAAACGTTAGAGAACATTAACCATCAGTGGGCATTGTGCATATCGAACTGTCAAACAGGCACTGTGCAAAATGTCAAAAATATTTTAAATAAAATATGCTTGCCTGAAAATATAAAAAAAATTGTATAAGGAAAGATTCAAGTAACGGGGTTTAAAAGCAAACAACATCAAAAAATGTTTATAGGCCTACTTGCCGAAACGCAACGAGACGACACGACCGAAACAACAAAAAGTTTTTTTTTTCGCCTTACGCGTTTTAAATGGTATGCCATGTTGGTTGTTGTCGTGCGAAATGAAAGATGTTGATGACATAACTTGCACTTTACTTTGTTTGATTCATCTTTTTCTTTATCTCAAAATACTTTTGAAGTTTTTTAGTAGCCATTATAATCTCGACAAATGCTGCGTATTGTGTTGCGTGTTCAGCTCCGCTCGTTTGGATTGTGCAACTGCAGGGTGTGATTTATTAATGTGTAGTAAGGAAGATGCCTATTGGTAATGCATTGATGATTTTATTTCACAAAAGGCTATATATAACGAAAACAAGACATTTCATGTAACAACTAATGCTTAGCAGCATCCTTGGGCACCGCCATGCAGTTAGAATGGTACATTCGACTATGACGTTCATAGTCGACTAGGGGGTATAGTCGACTATAGTCGAATCAGCGACTATTGCAGGTCACCCCTACTGTATAATACAGTTAATATTTAGCACACATCACCAGCGTGAGCTTTTTAAAATTTTTGTGAACTGGATGGAGAGAAAACACTGATGTGTGGAAGAAATATGAGTATTTGCAATATCTACAGACCATTTAGCAATTAATTATAACCTTTGTATAAACTTTAATGGTAAAACTCAGTTTACCTGCTGCTGTGAAACAGAACCCTCGCGTTCCGCCATGTTTGAAAATGCTGGGAAGCTGGTGGAGTGGGCGTGGCTTGGTCGCAGAGGCGGTTTCGGAGCTCTGTGTCAGTCCGGAGTCAGTGAGCAATGGAGATTGCAGAGGAATGCCTTCATCTAAGACCCTCCCACACATGAAATGTGTTCCAAAACTCAGAAGCAAAAAACAACGCAGAACCAAAGAGAGATTCCAGAAGCAAAAGACCTTACTGGGAAAATCCAAAAAAACAAAAACAATGGAACCAAAAACTTGTCAAAATGCAAACGAAACTAAGTTTCAAATAACCAACCAATTATATTTTAAAAATATACTTTTTATATATTTTTTTCTGTTTTGCATTCATAACATATACTTTCTGCTCTTGATGCTAAGAATTTTGCCTGCATATTTACTTTTGCTTCTGTGGAACTTTTGAAACAAAAATCACTCCATAGATTGGCCTTACCTAATTTTTGGCATTACTATTGGGCTTGCAATATACATAAATTAATCTTTTGGAATGGGGGTAGGTCTTCCATTGACTGTCCATTGTGGACACAACTTGAGCTCAATTTCCCTTAACTTCATAATTTGTTCCCAGCTTCCCGTTCCTACTAAATGGCTCCTGGCCAATCCGGTTGTCCGGGATTCCATCAGGATCTGGTTCCAGTTCAGGAAGTGTTTAGGCTTACACAGCCATGTAGTCCGTATGCCTATTCTTCACAATCATCAATTTCTCCTTTCTTCCACCGACTCTGCCTTTCGCGTGTGGGGGGAGAAAAGTATTACAACTAGGGATGTCCCGATACAGCTTTTTGAACTTCCGATCCGATACCGATATTTATTTGCACTTCCGATTCGATACCGATATCGGCCGATACCGGCCTATCCAAGCATGTATTAAAGTTTAAAATTATTTAGCCAACTTACTTTGTTGTCAAACATGTTGAAAAGTGTTTTATTCTTGATAACAAGTAGCCAGCTCAAATAGGTGTTTAAATAACCCACAATTGTTGGTAAGGAGAAATTGACCTGTTTATTTAGCAATTAATAAACTCAAAATAGACAAAATAATAAATAGCAAACAGAAATGGCATGAGTAAACCAAGGCTTAAAAAGCCATAAGTGCAAATAATATTGTAAATTGTATTTTTAAAAAGTGGCAGTTTGTCACGCTTCGCAAACTTTTCTGCCAGTGTTAATTGTGTAGGACCTTTCTTTTTGTCTTCTTTAGAAACTCTTCGTGTTGTTTATGGTGGTATTTCACTAAATGCTTGATTAGATTGGATGTATTAAAAGTTCTTACAGCTTTACCACAACGCTTGACTTTACTGTGGCATATGTTGCACTCTACCTCTTCGTTTTTGTCATCCTTTAAGGTAAAGTAATCCCACACAACTGACATTTTTACCAATAACTTCAAATTTACATGGCCGTCTTAATGGTTAGGACAGTGATTCCCAAAGTGGGGGGCGTACCCCCTAGGTGGGGCGCGGAGCTTGTAAGTAAAACGTGTCAATATGGGGGGTGTGGGGGGCGCAAAAATATTCTCATCTACTAAAGGGGGGCACGGCAGAAAAAGTTTGGGAACCACTGGGTTAGGAGATGCCATTGAGCTAATTGGGGAGATGCTATGCTCGTGTGCTGAAGGTCTGTTGGAAAATGCGGACAGGATTTTACTCTCACTGGCGAAAACGTAGCAAAAACCGGAATGGATTATCTAAATGGATGCGCTAGAAACCCCGGACTTTCAAAAAAAATCGTCATTTTCTCATGCCTGCCGATCTGATACCAATACGCATTTTTTGCAAATATCGGTGGCCGATCCGATCCAAATATCGGATCGGGACAAGCCTAATTATAACTATTGATGATTCCTACACTGATGGGAGTTTTTCTGTCATTTGTGGCATTCAAGGCTAAGTTTGATCTGCCCAGCAGCCACCTATTTAGTTTTTTTCAAATTAGACACTTTGTGTCATGTCTGTTCCCCCACTTTCCCAACCGCCCACCTGAATCCAAGGTAGATAAAATTCTTGCTCTCGACCCATTTCAGTCTAAAGCCTGGTTCACACTACACGATTTTAGGCTGGTTTTTCAGTCGCCGACTGATCGCCGACAAAAACTGTGGTCGGAGGCAAATCGGCGATCACTCATCGCTCGCTCAGTCGTGTAGTGTGAACTGCTGAAAGACGCTGAAAGACGCTCGCCGAGCCGTCGCCGACTGGTCGCAGACGACTGGCAGATATCTAGCATGTTTAATATCTAGCAGTCGGCGACTGAGAGTCGGCAGCAGCGTCTAGCTACAGCCAATGGGAACGCGGAGAGAAAACTTTCAAGAATGCTTTCAAAACAGTAACCACACAAAATCCTCACCTTTCTTACAACTTTACTACAACACTGTTTAAGTTATTGTAACAGCACTGGAGAAATAGTGCGATTGATTATAACTATCACTGCAACGGAGAGATGAAATAATTCTGGCAACTTGGGACTATGGAGTGTTTAAACGGTAAAAAATAATAACGAAAATGTGGAGTACATTGTTTTTTTTTCTTCTACGTGGTGTTGCTGGTTCTGGGAGAGTTTCGTTTTCGTGTTCTCGTGTTTTTGGATGGCAGCCAGATGAGTCGGCGATTCCCCAGTCATGTAATTCGTGAGCCCGCGTCGCCGATCAGTCATGTAGTGTGAAATCCACAACAACTGAAAGACTCGCAATTACAGCACGACCAGTCATGTAGTGTGGACGGCACAAAAACCTGACGACTGAAAAGTCGTGTAGTGTGAACCAGGCTTAAGTTGACATCTACCATTTACACCATTGTCTGTTCTTTGGATACTGGTTGCTCGGATGTCCTTAAGCACTCATGGGAGCAGGACTTGGTGGTGTTCGGGCAGTGGGCAGTGGGCTCTCATTCTTGATAGGGTGCACACATCCTCCATTTGTGCTAGGCACAACCTGCTACAATTTAAAGTGCTACATAGGCTATGTCTCACTAATGCTAGGCTGGCGAGAATGTTTCTAGGTTGGTCTGGTGCTTGTGCCAGATGCGGTCACTCACCAGCTGACCACTACCACATGTTCTGGACCTGTCCCGTGCTGACAGCCTTCTGGTCAGACGTTTTTAGATCGCTTAGCCTTGCACTTGAGCTCTCGCTAGATCCCAACCCCATCACAGCTTTGTATGGAATCCCTCTTAACAGTCTCATCATTTCGACAAAACAAAGAGTGCTTGCCTTCGGCACTCTGCTTGCCAGACGTGCCATTCTCTTAAAGTGGAAGCTTTCCTCTCCTCCTACTCACAACCATTGGCTCCAGGAGATCTTGAGCAACATTAGATTAGAAAAGCTGCGCTCATATAGGTTAGGTTCTCTGCAGAAATTTAAAGAAACCTGGTTACCCGTTCTCAATTATATTGATGGGTGCATCATTGCACCAGAGTAAAGGCAGGAGTGGCTAATTGTATTGTTATCTATTGGTTTTTATTTATATTGATTTATTCATTAATCTCCTTAATTTGAACTTATTTATTTATTGCGGGTTAGGGTTGCAACGGTAACCGTTTCACAGTATACCACGGTATTAAAATGCACGGTTATCATACCGTGTGCGTTTGCTTATTACTGGTAAAAGGCAAGCCAGCGGAGAAACTGACCCGTGCATGCGCAACTCCGTTCCGCTTCAGCTACTCAGCACACAGCGGTGAGAATGGCAGAAAGTGCATCAGACTTACATTTTTTTACAAAAAGGTTAAACTAAAATCAGCGGCGAAAATGACATAATCGTGGTGGCTCCGCCCGTGCGCGAGAGCTTCGCGCGCTGTCGATTCGCGAGGTAGTACACCTCTCGAATTTTGTAACTTCACGTGTGCCGTGCTTCAGCGCAATGAACAAAGTCATGTTTGCTGGGCTCAAGTTAAATATATACTCGAAATGATTCGAAATAATTCACTTTTCCAAGTATAAACGCTTCCGCCATCCGCAGAGGTTTGCGCGAGGTGTGCGGAGTCGTGTGCTATGGTCACTCGTGAAAGTATAAACCTAGCTTTTTAAGGTCCTTGCTTTCACTGGATGTGAAAGATGCCATTAATTTACATGCGTTCATTTTCAAATTCTGACGTGCCTGTTTTTCATATGTTAAAACCAAACAAGCTTTAAAATAGAAATATCTATTGTGAGGATCATGTCAGAAATAAATCCTCTCTTTCTGCAGTATCTGGTTATATTCCAACTTGGCCATAAAATGGACGTTTACAACTATTGTTGATCAGACACTGACCCAGGCTCAGTTTCAGATATTAAATAATTTAAACTTAAATTATTGTACTGAAATCCATGATTTAGGTTTCTCTAATTTTGCAGTATTTATATAACACGTGTACAGCTTATTTTTTTTAAAGGAGACATTTTGTATAAAATAGTTACAGGTTTCTACAATAAATAGTTCATTGAATTAAAAAAAACTTTTGTTGTAATTTCTTAAGGGTCAGTGTATCTTTTAATAATATATGTAACAAACTGTGATACCGCTGTATTTTCTGAGACGGTTATCATACTGTGAAAATCTCATACCATTGCAACCCAATTGCGGGTGCATGTATAATTGTATTCTTTATATAATTACTTTTATTTGTATTTATTTGTTTTATTGGTATTATTTCTTCCCTTGTCTGTGTGGGAGTGCCTGCTGTCTCTGAATCCTGAGGATGTGTGTGTATTGGTTACATACTGTCATTTACTTGCATACTGGATTTTTGCTAATACTCATTTGCTATATATATATATATTAGTGGTGGGCCGTTAACGGCGGTCGTTAATTTGATACTCTTATCGGGCGATATAAAAATTATCGCCGTTAATCTATTCTTAAAGTTGGGTTGGGAACTGGGTCAAAATGGGTAAACAAACTAGGATGACTTTCAACTTGATAGTTTAGCTCGGCTGTATTCCTAACCAAATTGCACAGTAGGGGCGAGAACGAGTTTTTAAACCTGTGAATTACAAATCGTAGGTGTTTTTACATGGATGTAGCCACGAAGTCGCCAGGTTTGCTTCATGGAAAATTCATTTTTAGGAACGTAAAGTGTTACCGGAGCGAAGCTCGGAGCGGTCGTTTTCTGCATGGTCCTAGCGCTAGATTCGTCGCTATTTAAATATTTCTTTTTAACCGTTAAAACTACAGAGGACCAAAACTGACTTTTGAAAATTACGTCCGTGAGGTTAAATGTACTAAATGTTGGCTTACATTTCAAATATCATGTTTAGCTGAATAAACATGTTATTTAATGTACAGTATGTAGGCTTACAAATTCATGTTTAACTGAATAAACCGTTGAACACGAGTAGCCTACATTTTATTGAGCATGTTTTTTTTTCTTCAAGTATCAAAGTAGAACAGCTTCTTCAAGCAGTCATTGATGCATTTTGGAAACGGGAGATGAGCCCCTGGTCTAATGCACCCTCTGTATTAAGAAACCCTATCTCAAAAACTGACTTTTAGTCATTACTTGGGTAGCACGCATATGAGCCATTTTAATATAGATTAATCTAGATTAATTTCAAGATTTCAGTGAGATTAATCTAGATTTAAAAACTTAATCTATGCCCACCCCTAATATATATGTGTGTGTGTGTGTGTGTGTGTGTGTGTGTGTGTGTGTGTGTGTGTGTGTGTGTGTGTGTGTGTGTGTGTGTGCGTGCGTGTGTGTGTGTACATTTGGTATGTTTTTTCATCTGTGAACAGAACGGCAACCACACGCACGTTTGCGAGGGTTTATAGATTGAGGGGGGTTGTTATCCTTTATTTGGTTTGTTCCATGATATTGTTTAGTTTGTATCAATACCTTACTATGTCACGGTCAGTTTGGATTGAAACAGTTTTTGTACAATAAATGAAAACAACAAAACAAAAAACAAACCAAAAAAAGAGTATAATTGTGTAAGAGTATAACTGTGTAAGAGTGTAAGCGGTATCTGCCTGTCCTGTACTGGGCTGTTAGGGCTGTGTGTCTCGTGATGGCTCCCAGGACATTTCTGCATGTGTGGGCTATAACAATGGGTCTAATGTTGCTAGCTGGGCCTGAGTGGGCATGTCTGTTCTGAGAGTTGAAAGAGAGCCAGATCTGCCAACCCATCAGATCCAAGCAGCTCTGCTTAAAGGCTTCTGCTAGGAGTTCTGTTGCCCCGCCCAAATGCAAGCCTCAACCAATGCTGACATTCCCTCTGTCCAAAACATCACTTTACTCATAAACAGGCTGGCTGAACTTGAGTGAGAGAACCATTCCCTAGTTAACGGAAGATAAATAGTGCTGCATGCCTATCCTAGACAGTGTACTCTATCCTAGACAGTGTACTCTACCCTAGACTGTGTACTCTACCCTAGACTGTGTACTCTATCATGTGGAGCTAATGGATATAGAAATCAGTGCTAAAATAAACTGGCAAATACTACTATTTCAGAACCAAGATGGCTACTGTGGCAGTAAGGTTAATGTAGAAGTATGTGCAGTGGGTGGGGCTTGTGTGGTGGGGAGGAGACGACCACTGAGACGACCAGGATAGCCATGCACGCTCTGACCCTCCACCGGCCGTGGCTCATTCTTGTTCCGAAAAGCCAGGCAACGCCATAGCGACCTCGCTGATCTCAATGACCTCACTGACCTCGCTGATCTAGTGGGAATGCTCCCACATGGGCAACAGTTTCTTTTTTTTTTTTTTGCCCAGAATCATGTGACATCCATGAAGAAGAAGAAGTACACACACACACCCCCATGTACACACACACACACACCCCCATGTACACACACACACACACCCCCATGTACACACACACACACACTCCCATGTACACACACACACACTCCCATGTACACACACACACACACTCCCATGTACACACACACACACACACCCCCATGTACACACACACACACTCACACACACACACACACACACTCCCATGTACACACACACACAAACACACACACACACTCCCATGTACACACCCCCACGTACACACACACACCCCCACGTACACACACACACACTCCCACGTACACACACACACTCCCACGTACACACACACACTCCCACGTACACACACACACTCCCATGTACACACACACACTCCCACGTACACACACACACTCCCACGTACACACACACACACTGCCATGTACACACATGCACACACACTCCCATGTACACACACACACACCCCCACGTACACACACACACACCCCCACGTACACACACACTCACCCCCACGTACACACACACTCACCCCCACGTACACACACACTCACCCCCACGTACAAACACACTCACCCCCACGTACACACACACACACCCCCACGTACACACACACACACCCCCACGTACACACACACTCACCCCCACGTACACACACACTCACCCCCACGTACACACACACACACCCCCACGTACACATACACTCACCCCCACGTACACACACACACACCCCCACGTACACACACACACCCCCATGTACACACACACCCATGTACACACTAGGGATGCCACCTGTCCCGGTTTTCACATCGCTGTCCCGGTTTTCCCGGTTTTCCTTCTTTTTAATATTCGGTCCCGGCAAAAAAAAAATGTATTTAATGTCCCGGTTTTCACTAGGTTAGGTCAAACACCTATTTAGACTATTTCTGCACACTTTAAATCCGTCTTTTTTTTCTCGCTGTGTCCATTTTACGTGTCCCACGTACACACTAGGGGTGTGTTTAAAAAATCGATTTTTCAATCAGGCTCCGCCCCATACTTTCACTAAAAGATGCCGAAACCCTGGTACATGCATTTATCACTTCCAGACTAGATTACTGTAACTCCCTGCTTTATGGTCTACCTGCTAAATCACTTCGCCCCCTACAACAGATACAAAATTCTGCAGCCAGAGTTCTAATGTCCACAAAGAAATCTGCACACATCACTCCTATCCTCCATCAGTTACACTGGCTTCCTATCTCTGAACGCATTCACTATAAAATCCTACTCCTAACATTCAAATCTCTGCATGGTCTTGCACCCTCCTATCTCTCCAACCTTCTCCACCTTCATACCTCATCACGTCAGCTCAGGTCCTCTAACCTAGGTTTGCTCTCTGTCCCACGACACAGACTCTCTACTATGGGTGGCAGATCATTCAGTGTTGCTGCCCCCACCCTCTGGAATTCGTTACCTCCCTCTATTCGCTCCTCTGACTCTCTCTCTACTTTCAAAACTCAACTCAAGACTTTCCTCTTTTCTCAATATTTCCGCTCTTTCTAAGCCCTGTATTTTTCCCCTTTCATTTGTGTACAGCGACCTTGGGTTTGAGAAAGGCGCTATATAAAATAAACATATTATTATTATTATTATTATTATTATTATTATTATTATGAAACGTTAGAGAACATTAACCGTCAGTGCGCATTGCGCATATCGAACTGTGACAGGCACTGTGCAAAATGTCAAAAATATTTAAAATAAAATATGCCTGCCTGAAAATATTTAAAAAATTGCCACACAACATCAAAAAATTATAAGGAAAGGTTCAAGTAACGGGGTTTAAAAAGGAAACAACAACAAAAAATGTTTATAGGCCTACTTGCCAAGACGTACAGCGACGAGACAAGCGACAAACGGCTGAACAGTTTTTTTTTTTCGCCTTACGCGTTTTAAATGGTATGCCATGTTGTTTGTTGTCATGCGAAATGAAAGACGTTGAAGACATAACTTGCACTTTACTTTGTTTGATTCATCTTTATATTTTTCAAAATACTTTTGAAGTTTTTTAGTAGCCATTATAATCTCGACAGATGCTGCGCGTATTCTGTAATGTGTTCAGTTCCGCTCGTTTGGATTGTGCAACAGCAGGGTGTGATTTATTAATGTGTAGTAAGAAAGATGCCTATTGTTAATGCGCAAACATCATTTTAAAATATTTATTAACAGAAATTAGGGTGATTTTATTTGACAAAAGGTTATATATAACGAAAACAAAGACATTTCATGTAACAACTAATGCTTAGCTGCATCCTTGGGCACCCCCATGCAGTTAGAATGGTACATTCGATTATGACGTTCATAGTCGAATAAGGGGTATAGTCGACTATAGTCGAATCAGCGACTATTGCAGGTCACCCCTAATTTGCACTTTAAAGGGCTGTTCAAAACCGCTTTCAATGCCTTTTCTGGTAAAGGAGCCATGTGGAAGTGTGTGCATTAATTGATATAAAAACACTAATATCTTAATACATTTCAATAAAATTTGAGTGTTTCTTGTATCATTACAACATTTCACATTCAATACACTTTTTATTGTAACTGAAATTTCCCTACAAGAATCGATATTGAATCGGATCGAATCGAAAATCGAATTGAATCGGGACCTTGTGAATCGGAATTGAATCGAATGGATAATCAGTGGTAATACCCACCCCTAGTACACACACACACCCCCGTGTACACACACACACACACGCACACACCCGTGTTCACACTCAGTGTTGAGGACTCATCTGTGACTCAGTACTGTGACATCTGTGACATCAGTGTTGTGACTGTATGTGAGACCCCAGCTGGATAGCAGCACCCACACTGCATGTGAGATCCGCAGCTCTGGGTACATAAATGTATGTCAGCACAGGGTCAGGATCCATCACTATCACTGTGCAGGTGATCCCGTCACTATCACTGTGCAGGTGATCCCGTCACCATCACTTCATTAAGAATGAAATTCTTGTATATCAAATTTGTAATCAAACTGAAAAACTCTCAGGATCTGCTGGGACTAAATCACTTTGCTATTACTTCGCTGCCTGAAGTGTGTGTGTGTGTGTGTGTGTGTGTGTGTGTGTGTGTGTGTGTGTGTGTGTGTGTGTGTGTGTGTGTGTGTGTGTGTGTTTGTATCATGTCAGTTGTGCTGACATTATTCTCATGTGTTCTGATCTGTCTTCTGCACAATGTCATATTTTGTTAAATGTACTTATGTCATGTTATGGCATGTTGATATTAGGTGTGTCACCTCTGACTCTTACCACATCATAACACACATTATTTGTAACATCAAATGAACATTTAAAATTTTTCAGGATTTGCTGGCATGGAGAGGCTGAGCAACATCTTCTGGCAAGAGCGTCTCTGGTTTCCAGAGGGTTTAGGATGGGCAGACCTGGTGGATCGAGATGGGCGAGTCTACGCAAAGGCACGGGATTTGTGGGTGGCTTTACCAATCGCACTCTTCTTCCTTGTGGTTCGTCAGATCTTTGAGAGGTGGGTCAATTTTCTGTTCTGAATGGATCATCTCCTCCAGAGTTTCTGGATGGTTCTCTCTTTCAGAATATTATAACTCTCTATTATAGTATTACAACTCTCTGTTATAGTATTAAAACACTAACTCAGTATGCAGGCCAGTCAGTTCCCCTCAGGTACAGTCTAACCCTAACCTTCAGGTACAGTCTCCTTGTCCTTTATTTCCTTTAAATAGCCAGGTCTCTGTCCCATCTTTCTCTGCCTGTATGTCCAGAGATGTTCAAAATTTGCAAAATACAAGCCCAAGTCAAGTCACGAGTCTTTAGGCTGGAGTCCAAGTCCAATCTCAAGTCAATACCAGGAGAAGTGTTGGGACAGGAGATGGAGAGTAACTATTTTATTACCCTGGTAGCTCCTGTTTTTCTGCTCCCCTCATTATCACCTCCACGTATTGCATATTTTCTGTATCTTATTGCCAATACTGTTGAGAATAAATGTAATGCTCCCGTCTTAGAATGACGTTTTAACTTTTTTTTAGCAAAAAAATCACTGAAAACTACAACGGTGTAATTTTGCCTGCTTAAATATCCGTATGTAAGGCATCACTCAATTTCCTTCCACGACGGTTATTTGTCTCTGTGTAAAACGATCTTGGGTGGAGATATTGTGGGACAGCAGTCTTTTCTCCAACGTCAAAGTAAAAATATCATTACGTAAAAGTTTTCTCGTTAAGTCTTGGACATTCATTTACACAATAATTGTGGCGAGTAAAATACTTACATTCATTTTAAAGTTTAAAGTGTCTTTAAACTTAAAATGTCAATGGTTGTTTTGGTGTTTGTTTACTAGTGTCCACTTCGCTAATTGGAGCTAGTTCACTTGCTGTAATGGCACACCTATCTGTGTGTGTTTTATACACTGCTAAAAAAATAAAATGAACACAACAACACAATGTTACTCCAAGTCAACACGTCAAACCAACCTGTTCAGTTAGGAAGCAATACTGAACACTGATTGTGAATCAATTTCACCTGTTGTGCAAATGGAACAGGTAGAAATGAGAGGCAATTAGCAAGACACCCCCTATAAAGGAGGTTCTGCAGGTGGAGACCACAGACCTTTTCTCTGTTCTCATCCTTTCTGGCTGATGTTTTGGTCACTTTGGCATTTTGTCAGTTCTCTCACCATAGAGGGAGCATGATGCGGTGTCTACAACTCACAGAAGTTGCTCAGGTAGTGCAGCTCATCCAGGATGGCACATCAATGTGAGCTGTAGCAAGAAGGTTTGCTGTGTCTGTCAGCAGTGTCCAGAACATGTAGCAGATACCAGGAGACATGGAGGGCGCAATAGGAGGCCAACAACCCAGCAGCAGGACCACTAACTCCTCCTTTGTGCAAGGAGAAACTGGAGGAGCAGTGCCAGAGTCCTGCAAAATGACCTCCAGCAGGCCACTAATATCCATGTTTCAGCTCAAACTGTCAGAAACAGACTCCATGAGGATGGTATGAGGGCCTGATGTCCACAAGTGGGGCTTGAGCTTACAGTCCAACACCATGCAGGGCGATTGGCATTTGCCAGAGAACAGATTGGCAGATTCATCATTGGCGCCCTGTGCTCTTCACGGATGAGAGCAGGTACACACTAAGCACATGTGACAGACGTGACCTCCATGTGCTAGCCAGAGATACCCTGACTGCCGTTAGGTACAAGGATGAGATCCTCAGACCCATTGTGAGACCATATGCTGGTGCACTGGGCCCTGGGTTCCTTCTGATGCATGACAATGCTAGACCTCATGTGGCTGAAGTGTGTCAGCAGTTCCTGCATGATGAAGCAGAGGTGTCAATTCCAGGTTCAGAAAGTAAAAGTCCTCACCAGGATTTTGCTCAAGCTTGCTAGATCTTCTAATTAGTGCAGAGCAGGTAAAATTAGTGGAATCAACACAATCCAGGAAGCCTGAGCAAAATCCTGGTGAGGACTTTTACTTTCTGAACCTGGAATTGACACCTCTGTGATGAAGGCATTGATGTTATGGACTGGCCTGCTCGTTCCCCAGACCTGAATCCAACCGAGCACATCTGGGACACCATGTCTCGTTCCAGCATCACAGACTTTCCAGGATTTGACAGACGCTTTAATCCGGGTCTGGGAGGAGATTCTTCAGCAGAACATCCACTGCCTCATCAGGAGCATGCCCAGGTGTTGTAGGGAGGTCTCATCAGGAGCATGTCCAGGTGTTGTAGGGAGGTCTCATCAGGAGCATGTCCAGGTGTTGTAGGGAGGTCTCATCAGGAGCATGTCCAGGTGTTGTAGGGAGGTCTCATCAGGAGCATGTCCAAGTGTTGTAGGGAGGTCTCATCAGGAGCATGTCCAGGTGTTGTAGGGAGGTCTCATCAGGAGCATGTCCAGGTGTTGTAGGGAGGTCTCATCAGGAGCATGCCCAGGTGTTGTAGGGAGGTCTCATCAGGAGCATGTCCAAGTGTTGTAGGGAGGTCACATCACGAGCATGTCCAGGTGTTGTAGGGAGGTCATACAGGCATGTGGAGGCCACACACACTACTGAGCCTCATTTTAAAGGAATTTCCACTGAAGTTGAGTCATTTGATCTTTTGAATCATTTGATTTTCCACTTTGATTTTGAGTGTGATTCCAAATCCAGATCTCCATGAGAATTTTGATTTACATTAATCATTTTTGTTATGTTCTCAACGCATTCCACTATGTAATAAATAAAGATTTTCAACTGGAATATTTTATTAACTAAGATCTAGCATGTTATTTTAGTGTTCCCCTAATTTTTTTGAGCAGTGTATATTAACTGTAATGACGGCTAAGTGTCTAACGTAAACTAAACACATGTATCCGGGTGTGGTGTCAGGTACCTTGTGAAGTTTGATGTGGTGTTCCAGTGTCTTTCATTTGTTTGTCCAAGGATTTTTAAACTCCCTATAGCCAAAGGCTACCATGGGTGGTACTCCAGTCGTAGCCATGGCAACCCTCGTTTGTTTACATTTGATGCTCTCTCCAGTTTCCCGCTGATGTTGTAATATGGCACGAGAAAAAGGGGTTGCATCCCAAATCATTTAAAGAAATTGAGGAATGGCAAAATAAACACAAACACACAAAAGTTCTATAACTCAGCACACAGCGGATAACGGAATGACTCCTGTTTGCGTTATTTTGGACGAGTCCGAGTTGAGTCTAGAGTCATTAGGGATGAAGTGTTAAGTGCGACTTCCACTCGTGTTGCTCATTCCTGTACACATCTGTCTCATGTTTTCTCTTTGTAGGACTGTTGCTAGGTATATGGCCTCATTATTAGGAATCAAAGAAACTGTACGAAGGATAGCAGCACACAACCCAATGCTGGAGTCCTACTACAACACTAGCAAATACCCAACACAGGTACCAAACACCACCACACAACCCAGCACTGGAGTCTTGCTACTACAACACAAGCAAATACCCAACACTACACTCCTTTCCTGTGATTTATCTTTCTTCTGCATCTTTCTTTCCCTCTTTTATGATCCTCACCTCCTCTCCCTCCCTCCCTCATCCCCTCAGAGCTCTGTAAAGGAACTCTGTAAACAGACTGGTTGCTCAGAGAAGCAGCTCCAGGGTTGGTTCAGACGAAGGAGAAACCAAGACAGACCCAATCTCATGAAAAAATTCTGCGAGGCTAGGTAAACACACACACACACACACACACACACACATACACACACACACACACACATACACACACACACACACACACACACACACACACATACACACACACACACACACACACACACACACATACACACACACACACACACATACACACACATACACACACACACACACACACACACACACATACACACACATACACACACACACACACACACACATACACACACACATACACACATACACACACACACACACATACACACATACACACACACACACACATACACACACTACCACCCATGTACACTTACACCACACACTCACTCCAAAACACACAACCACTCATGAACACACACACAACCACCCATGAACCCATGTCATGCTCAATACTTTCATTTACACACACACACACACAGTCACATAGAGGTAAGTGGTAAGGTGTTAATGTGATATTTGCCATCTGCTTTTGTATAGGTCACACACACAGTTGGTGTTAATGTGATACTGGCATTTTGCTTACACACAGGTTACACATACAGCTATTTATAAGCTTCTTTTCCTGTGTTAGGACATTTATGGACATCAGTCCTGTTTGTGACATTATCACAATACACACACAGATATACAGGGAGATGACAAAAACAGACGGAGATCAGAGTTGCTAGAGTGCATCTCAGTCACTTTACAGGAACTTAGTCTAGATTTACAGTTACTAGGCTGAATGCAGTGGTGGAGAGAGAACCCTCCTGAGGGTGTAGGGACGAAGCCTCCTGAGGGTGTAGGGACGAACTCTCCTGAGGGTGTAGGGACGAACTCTCCTGAGGGTGTAGGGACGAACTCTCCTGAGGGTGTAGGGACGAACTCTCCTGAGGGTGTAGGGACGAAGCCTCCTGAGGGTGTAGGGACGAAGCCTCCTGAGGGTGTAGGGACGAACTCTCCTGAGGGTGTAGGGACGAAGCCTCCTGAGGGTGTAGGGACGGGACAAGGCCTCCTGAGGGTGTAGGGACGAAGCCTCCCAAGGAAACATCGTCCTCTGGGAGACACTGGACTGACTTCAGTGCTGTTTAGGCCTAACGTGCAGGTGAATATTGTAGATTAAGTGTCAGTTGTGGATTAAATGTCAGGATGTGACCGTGGACTCTGAGGACTCGAATGTCACAGTGAAAAGCGCAAAGACAAAACAGACAAAGGCAACAACAGGGTGAGACCAGACAACAGACATTTACACAACACAGACAAAGGCAGAAATCACAAAAGGCAGAAAACAGGTGGCGTATCAAAACACCAGTGAGACGAAGGAGAGAGAGAGATGTTTGCTTGTTTGGCAGACATGAGCACCCGGCTGTGTTTGATGTAGTGGAAGGCAGGGGTTGATTGGGTTAACAGGGCGCATGTAAGTATGACTCATCTCCATGGTGACATGCAAGACTCGGGGATGAAGGCCTCAGGTGGGACAAGCAGTGAATTATGGGGGAGGCACTGACAGGTCAGGGATCATCTCGGGTAGGTCAGGGGTCAGGTAGGTCAGGGGTCAGGTAGTCCAGGCATAGGTGTGGTAGGACCCATAGGATTGATGTCATAATGGCAGCACAGACGCTACACCCTGGAGCCCATCACGGGTGCAGCACAGACACCATCACGGGTGCAGCACAGACACCATCACGGGTGCAGCACAGACACCATCACGGGTGCAGCACAGACACCATCACGGGTGCAGCACAGACGGCGGGCCGCTAGGTGCTGTAGCGTTTCTGTGGGTCATACTGAACACTGAGCTACTTGCAGATCATTTCCAGCTTTTAAAAGGAAGGTTTGAGATTTCCATAGATAGTTTCACAAAGCACCAAGATCAGCATTTGGGTCCTTGAGTAATGAAGCTTGGTAACTGCTCATTTAAGATATCTGATAACATAGTTAGTGCAGAGAGACTTATTCACCTCACCCTTCCCATCACCTTCTCCTCTCTCTCCCTCTCCTCTCCTTCTTTCCCTCTCTCTCTGTCTCTCTTCCCCTCTCCCCTCTCCTCTCTCCCTCTCCTCTCCTTCTCTCCCTCTCTCTCTGTCTCTCTTCCCCTCTCCCCTCCCTCTATGAAGTCTAGTATTCAGAGACAGCCTGTGTTGGGGGAGGGGCTTATGATGTCTTCACTTGATTCTATGGTTGACTCGCGGCGTGTGAGGGTGCAAGACCCCGCGCTGTGGAGGGGAACGTAGGAGAGAAGGAGATTTTCACCTAGAGAAATTTGAAATATAATCTATCGAGGTGATAAAAGGATAGAAGAAACACCAGAGCATCTTCCAAGAACAAAACCGAGAGTTTATTTTTAACTGCAGCCGAAACTGAGCGGAACTTCAGCAGTGCACCGGTAAGACAGAGCAACGGCTCTGCGTTTCTAACGGCAACGGAGTGGCAGCGACCGACAGTTGTTAGCAAGCGCTAACACAACAAAACCACAAAAACAACAAAAAACATACAAAAGTGCCGATACATACAACTGACAACAGACAGACAGACGGTTAATGACAACATCACCCAAAAATGAAAAAAAAAGGTTTCCAACGGTCATTCGTTAAGTAGAACTTACTTCCCTACCTACCAAACCATTGAGACTGTGTCTGTTAACCGTGGCAGGTATAGGAATAACAGGGCGATGTTTTTTTTTTGGTTTTTTTTTGGCCCACCTCCACCCCCCCATCTTTGGAGGACAACTTTGTTTTTATGTACAGATTTAAATGGCAATTATAACAATTCTGTATAATATATAGCAGGTATCACCAAATGGCGGACCGCGGTCCGGATCCGGACCCGAACGCCGTCCTGTCCGGACCCAATCACATTCCTGATTAACTGGATACGGACCCAAATGCCAAATTAATTTTAACGGGAGACTATATTTTAAACCGGAGAATTTATTTCCAAACGAGTGTTACGTTCACCACCCATTTGAGTGTTACGTTGACCCCCCCCGCTCAACAACTTTCGTTTGCCACCGCGGACCCGGACCTAAGGTCTGAGCTATCTGCCAAAAATGGACCACGGAAAGATTTAATTGATTACCCCTGATATATAGTATAGTGATAATATATAGTGATAACAATATGCAAAGTGATAAATATTGGGGTTAGGTGGACCAAGAAAAGAGGGGGAGAGAAATAATAAAAAGGGAAAAGACAAAGAGGCAGAAAAAGAAAGAAGAAGAAAAAGAAAAGAAGAAGAAAAAAAAAAAAAAATAATAATAATAAAATAAAACACGCAACCAGCTCAAATGACCACTGCAAAGAAGAACAGAAAGTAAACCAAATACATATAGTACAGATGAGTGTGATGTATGGGTGTGTGTGAGTGTGTGTTTATGTGCAACCTAGAAGTGCAACATAGGATAGATGTATGGAATGTACTTACCAGCAAGGGTGGGTAGCTGCGACAACATTCCCCCAGAGGCCAGAGGCGGACAGAGAGAGACCCGGGAACCCCACCCGCCCACGGCCCCCCAAGGAGCGGTGGAGTACCAGAGCCGCACTTCCCAGAAACCCTCACATGCCCGCCCCCGCAGGCGGGAGAGAGAGACCCCGGACAGCGCCCCACCAGTCAATGAGCGCAGGTCCAGGGGAACCAGAGGGAACAGAGCCCCCCCCCCCCCCCGCGGGCCAGCGGCAAAGCCACGGCGCCACGTGCCCGGAAAGCCACCCACCGAGGAGCACCCGGCCGCCCCAAACCACCACCGCCTAGGGGAGCGGGCCAACCGCCCCCACGCCGGGGGGCCAAGCCGGACCCCGGAGCCCCAAGGCGCCCCCCCTCTGGAGTGGTGCAGTAATCTCAGGGGAGCATCCGGGAGTGAACCGGGCCCGACCAGCCCCGACCCAGAACCAGCTGTCCTCACCCATACACTCAAATTCAGATTACATTCGCCCCTATACACCCCTACCATGCACACACCCACCCCCATACACATATACATACACTCAAATTCACCCTCACACCTCCAAATTTACCCACACCTGGCCATATATCCCCTCCCTCCAACACGTACTCATTCATCCACCTATTCAGAAACAAGAAGAAAACAAGGACAAAGACACACACTTATCCAGACTAGCACACCCTCTGTGGCGGGGGCAAATGGCTGGACCAGCAAGGACCGGTAGTGGTCCTAGAAAGCCACCAGCCCAGTCCCGCTCCAGCAACCCCCCCCCAGTGCTGTGCTGTGTTGTGTATAGGTGTTGGTGTATATGCATGTGTGGTAGTGTGTGATACTATGGTGCAGTTAAAATTGAGTGCAGTTAAGGGCGATGTTTTTAAAAATCTAATTAAATTATCAACATGAAGTGAGCAGCAATATTAAGCTAAGGCTAGGACTTCTAAACATTTAGATCGCTTGCATCAAAAGCTGTGATAGTAAACGAAATAATCTCAGATAACAGACTAAATGCACTCTGTTTAACAGAGACATGGGCTAGAGTAAACGAATACTGTAAGTTTTAATGAAGCAGCTCCTGGATACAGTTATGTTCATCAGCCCCGTATCACAGGCCGTGGAGGTGGAGTAGCCACAATATATGACACAGATATAGGTTTTACTGTAAAACCAGTTACACTAGTTGACTATCTATCGACCACCGAGTCCTTACTCAGAATTTCTTAAGGAATTCTTAAGGAATTCTTTCAGAATTAGTCCTAACAATTGAAAGATTTGTAATTGTGGGTGATTTTACAACATTCATTATGAAAATGAATCAGACCCACTGAAAACCGCGTTCGATTCCATCCTAGACTCAGTAGGTATAGCCCAAAATGTGACAGGACCTACTCACCGCTGTAAACCTTAGACTTAATACTTACTTATGGGTTAAACAGAACATTTGGCAATTATCCCCCAAAATGACGCCATTTCAGATCATTCCCTACTAATATATGAAATAGCTTTATACAATGTACATCAGATGCGCCATACAAAAACCACGCGCACTATCACATCCGACACTGCAGCAACATTTATAAACATACTACCAGAGCTACCGAGCACTATGCCACTGCAGCCCAATGAATTAGAACAGGCAACACAACAGTTTTATTCCACACTCAGCAATACCTTAGACAGTGTAGCTCCAGTTAAAACAAAGTTAATTAGGGAGAAAAAGCTTGCACCATGGTATGACGACCACACTCGTCTTCTAAAACAGGCAGCTCGAGCAGCGGAGCGCAAATGGAGATCCACCTCACTAGAAGTGTTTAGAATCACATGGAAAGACGCCGTAGTCAAATATAAACATGCCCTAACAAAAGCTAGAGCCTCATATTATTCGACACTAATAGAAAACAACAAGAATAACCCTAGATTTCTCTTTGCGACTGTATCAAAACTAACAAGACATATCAATGACACTAGTTCTAATACGGCACTTACACACACTAGTGATGCATTTTTTTACTTTTTTAGTAATAAAATAGATATTATCTGACTACAGAGTCATAATACATCACAGCCTAACCTCCAATCCAACCCCAGTAGTATAGGTATTAGTAACTACGCATCCGAAAATATTACTGAGCTAAATGGCTTCGATCCTATATCGCAAAAAGAGCTCACAACACTAATTCATTCGTCTAAGCCTACATCATGTATATTCGACCCAGTTCCAACCCGTCTATTCAAAGACCTACTCCCAGCTATTGCAGGGCTCTTACTTAATATGATTAACAGTTCCCTTAACCTAGGATATGTGCCCAAACAATTAAAATGCGCCGTAATTAGACCCTTGATTACAAAACAGAATCTCGATCCGCAGATTCTAGCCAACTGTAGACCAATTTCTAATCTCCCATTTATCTCTAAAATTCTAGAAAAAGCAGTTTACAATCAGTTAAACCATTATCTCCAATCAAATAGTATCCATGAAAAGTTCCAATCAGGATTTAGACCAAACCACAACACTGAAACAGCTTTACTCAGGGTAGTGAATGATTTACTAATATCGTCAGATAATGGGCTCATCTCGTTCCTTATACTGTTAGACCTTAGCGCAGCTTTTGATACTGTAGACCACAACATTTTGCTGGATCGACTAGAAAACACGGTAGGTATTAAAGGAGTTGCACTCTCCTGGTTTAGATCATATCTGACCGACCGCTTACAATGTGTAAGTGTTAATAATAAAACATCTAAATCTATTCAGGTTAAATATGGTGTCCCACAAGGGACAGTCCTAGAACCACTTCTATTTACACTTTACATGTTACCCTTAGGCGAGATTATGCATAAGCACGACATCAGTTTCCACTCCTACGCAGACGACACCCAACTATATTTATCGGCTAAACCCGATGATTTAGGTGTAAACAGTAAAATCGAGAAGTGTGTAGAAGAGATAAAACATTGGATGGTGTGTAACTTTCTAGCACTAAATCCAGATAAAACCGAGCTAATAATAGGTCTAGGGCAGCGAGAGACAAGATACGTAATGTAGCATTGAATCTACATTCCTTTACTATAACCCCCAGCTCAGAGGTAAAGAACTTAGGTGTCACAATAGACCCAGATCTCTCGTTCGATTCACACATAATAATATAACTAGGGTAGCGTACTTTCACTTACGCAACATTGCTAAAATTAGAAATATATTAAATACTAGTGATGCGGAAAAGCTAATCCATGCATTCATATCCTCTCGCCTAGATTATTGCAATAGTCTTCTAGCTGGATGTTCTGGTAAATCGATAAACAAACTCCAGCTGGTTCAGAACGCAACAGCGCGAGTTTTAACGAAAACTAAAAAATTTGATCACATTAGTCCCGTACTATCGTCATTACATTGGCTGCCAGTTAGATTCCTTATTGACTATAAAATACTTTTATTAACATATAAAACACTGCATGGCTTAGCTCCAGAGTATCTTAGTGAACTTATTGATCATTACAATCCAGCACGTTCACTTCGTTCACAGGACGCAGGGTTATTAACTGTTCCTAGGATCAAAAAGATCACAGCAGGTGGAAGAGCCTTTTCTTTTAAAGCTCCACAACTGTGGAATAATCTTCCTGCCTCTATTCGGGACTCAGACACAGTCTCAATGTTTAAAACTCGATTAAAGACTTATCTGTTTAGTTTGGCCTTTGAATAATCTGTTACATAGATACCACATCACATATCTTTCTTCTCTGAGGTTCACTTGGGGAGTAACACTGCAGTTGGAGCCTACAATTCCAGTATCATCGCTCCGACACGGAATGAAAACCTGGCGTTCATCACAAGACATTTACATTGACAATATCAACACTCAGAACTTTCATTCTAGTTACCTTATATTTAGCTTGATTGTGTGATTTATTTGTAACTTGTGTATTAGTCTGTATAATTTGTTTTTGTGTAATTTGTGTGTTAATGGGCCACCCAATGGAGGATGGGTTCCCTCTTGAGTCTTGGTCCTCCCAAGGTTTCTTCCTATTCCCCACCATCTAGGGAGTTTTTCCTCGCCACTGTCGCCTTTGGCTTGCTCATTAGGGATTTGGACCCATAGTATTGTTAACCTTGTAAATCCTGTAAAGCGCTTTGTGACAACATATGTTGTGAAAAGCGCTATACAAATATTTTGATTTGATTTGATTCACTTATGCTGATAGGCAACAAGCACTCAGGAGAGAGCTGGTGTCGGTCAGTCCCAGTAAGGTGGGTTTCAGGAGAGAGCTGGTGTGGGTCAGTTCCAGTAAGGAGGGTTTCAGGAGAGAGCTGGTGTCTGTCAGTCCCAGTAAGGAGGGTTTCAGGAGAGAGCTGGTGTGGGTCAGTCCCAGTAAGGAGGGTTTCAGGAGAGAGCTGGTGTCGGTCAGTCCCAGTAAGGAGGGTTTGGGTCATCAGATGGCCCCTAGGATACACCGCAGCGCGAACACAACATTAACACTCAATAATGGCACAAACTGTAAAACGAAAATCATTTTGCATCTTCATCATTCTTTTTTATTTTGATGTGTGTTTAGTGTCACACACACGTGCATACATACTCTTCACAGAGCTGCATCGCACATGACACCAGGGGGTTAAATAAAGTCACCGTTCTGAGCTCAGTTTTTTATGTGTGTGTGCGTGTGTGTGTGCGTGTGTGTGTGTGTGTGTGTGTGTGTGTGTGTTTTCTCTTACAGTTGGAGATTTTTGTTCTACCTCCTTGCCTTTGTTTTTGGCCTAGCTGCTCTTATAGATGTGAGTAATGAGAGATGTCTCTCTCTCTCTCCCTCTCTTCCTCACTCTGTATGTAATGTGCATAAAACTCTTAATATTCCTGTTCTCCCTCCCTCCCTCTCTCCCTATCCTTCACTCCTCTCCCCTCTTCCTCGCCCACTCCCTCTCCACGTACCTCCTGCAGAAGCCCTGGCTCTATGACCTGGAGGAGATGTGGAAGGGGTTCCCCGTCCTGGTGAGTCCTTCTTCCTGTCCTGACTAGTGTCTCTGGAATCTTCTTTGTGTTTGTTTATCTGTTTATCCCGTCGCTGTTGGTTGCTCTGTGTGTTTAGAACTTCACAAACTGTTGAGTTCTCCCCCTCTCTCTCCCCCTCTCCCTCTCCTCCTCCCCCCCTCTCTCCTCCCCCCCCCTCTCTCCATATCCTCTCTCTCTCTCTCCCTCCCCCTTCTCCCCCCTCCTCTCTCTCTCCATATCCTCTCTCTCTCTCTCTCCCCCCTCCTCTCCCCCCCCCCCCCTCTCTCTCTCTCTCTCTCAGACACTACTGCCCTCTCAGTACTGGTACTACATGTTGGAGTTGGGCTTCTACACCTCTCTTCTTTTCAGTGTGGCATCAGATGTCAAACGTAAAGTGAGTCTGACTCCACACACACACACACACACACACACACATGCACACACACACACCACACACATGCACGCACACAAATACACAAACACACACACTGCACACACACACACACACCACACACACACACACGTACGAACATCATAACCAGCTGGGATGCTGCTGCCCATTTAATGTAGTCCAGATAAACAGAGTCAAATTAACTGTACACAAACGGCTCCAGCTTTTCACTCTCTATCCCTCCCTCTCTCCCTCTCTCTTTCCCTCTCTCTCTCTCTCTGATCAGGACTTTAAAGAGCAGATAATTCATCATGTGGCCACCATCACGTTGATAAGTTTCTCCTGGTGTATGAACTACATACGAGCAGGAACTCTCATCATGTTCCTGCATGATTCCTCTGACTACCTTCTGGAGGTACACACACATACATATGTGCATACACAAAGACACACTCTTACACATCCCCATATGTGCACACACACTGACACTCACACCTATACACACCCAAATGTGCACACACAGACACACACATGTACGCACGTATGCACATACATACACACAGACACTCACCTACATAATTAACAAAGTAATAATGCTAATATTAAAACAGCAAAAGTGACAAAAAATTTATTGGGTCCAGAAGGCTTGTACAGACAGCCAGTGTAGTGGTTTTTAGTAAAATTATGAAATCACTGAAATTTCTGTCCAGTTTGAAAAGCAGCCGGGTTTGTGTGAGACAAGTCCATAATAGCTCAGTACTGCATGCACTGAAGTCACGCTGGACTACGTGTAGTTTCTACGTGGTCTAAACATTCCAGCTCAACAACACTCAAACTGAGAAAGAAACGAGAACAGGAGAGGAGTGTCATGCAGTGTTGGGAACGTTACTTTAAAAAAGTAATTAGTTATAGTTACTCACTACTTGTTCAAAAAAGTAACTGAGTTAGTAACTGAATTACTCTATAATAAAAGTAACTCGTTACCAGAGAAAACTATTTGCGTTACAGTTAAAAAAAGTTATATGCCAATGAATAAGGATTTTTTTTGAAAAAGCAGTTTTTACAGTGAGTTGAAATTAGTAGATCAGAAAGGTGTTTAACTTTTGATATTTATTGCACATCCACAGACCAGTGCAGGATAAAATCCTTTAATATCCCAAATCTTTGTAAAAAATAAAAATAAAAATAGTAAACAGTTACACTATATAAAGTGCATTTACATCTATCAAATAAAATTAAATTCTCTCAACCTGAGACAACTGTTTGTTCACAACAGAAGTAAACTTAACAATACAACCTCTATTCTTAATTAAATAATTCAAATACCCAGTCTGGTAGACATTCAGGAACTTAAATAATGTTTATATCGCCACCTTAAAAATGCTCATTTTTCTTCGTCTTGCTCCTGACTCGCCATTTCTGTCTCCTCTCCGTTTGTGTCGTGTGCTTCGGCGCGCGTGTAAAAACACTGGCTCTGATTGGCTACCATCACGCTGCCTTAGCCAATCGCTTACTGACTTGTTAAGTTAAACAGGTGTTACACCGAGAACCGTGATCTATCGAGATCTGTTACTCCTCACTAGCCTGGACAGCGGTCCGCTCGCATTACTGTTAGTATATCAATATATAGTAACGTACCGCTTTTAATGACCAGTAACGTCAACGGCGTTGTAACGACAGGAAAAGTAATTAATTATATTATCCCGTTACTAACAAAATGACGCCGTTACCTAACGCTGTTATTTTTAACGGCGTTATTCGCAACACTGGTCATGACAACAGGAGAGGAGCGTCATGACAACATGAGAGGAGCGTCATGACAACAGGCGTTGGAGAATGTTACTGCACTTGTGCCATAGGGCCACACCCTGGTTTGGTGAGGCAGGTAGAGACCAGGCTAGTCATACAGGTGAACACCTGAAACTTCAATAATGCACATCCATATGTCTATAAGCTAAGATCACAACACACCGGTGAATCCTTGATGAGAGACCATTTGCAAGCAGGTCTGTGTTCACCAGGGTTGTGTCTTTGAGGCATTATGTGAACGCACGGATTCAGATCCTGATACTGGCCCGTAATAATAACACAATGGGTGATTGGTTAGAAATCTCATTTGAGTATGACAGTGTCTGTATTGCAATAACTACTCACCAATGAAATGTCAAGCATGCGTGCTGGAGACTGAATGCACTCACTGTGCTGTGAGACCCGGTGTGGCCTTCGACTCGGACCGAGCACACTTTACTACATTGATCAAGGAGCAAAAGGGCTTTCAGATTAGCTGGTGAACAAATGCAAAATGCCTAACAGTACCACCTACTGGACAATGACTAAGTACATTTCTTATACAGATGCCCATTTACCTATTCTTCTCTGTCTCTCTCGTCTCTGCCAGTCAGCTAAGATGTTTAACTACGCAGGGTGGAGGAAGATGTGCAACTGCATCTTCATCGTCTTTGCTGGATTCTTCGTCATCACAAGACTCATCATCTTCCCCTTCCGGTAACACACACACACACACACACACACTCCAGAAATAAGGTTTTGGGGATCAACATGGCAGTTTAAAGCAGGACTCATGTCCTAGGTCCTCAAGCCTAGATGGCCATCTCTCTCTCTCTCTCTGTGTTGTCAGGATCCTCTACTGCACGTGGGTGTACCCCGTGACCCTCTACCCCCCGTTCTTCGGGTATTACTTCTTTAACGGACTGCTGCTGGTCCTGCAGTGTCTGCACGTCTTCTGGGCCGTCCTCATCATACGCATGGCCCTGCGCTTCCTCCCCAGAAACGTATGTGCAACCACCTCTGTGTGTGTATGCGCGTGTGTGTGTATGCGCGTGTGTGTGTATGCGCGTGTGTGTGTATGCGCGTGTGTGTGTATGCGCGTGTGTGTGTATGCGCGTGTGTGTGTATGCGCGTGTGTGTGTACGTGCGTGTATGCGTGCGTGTGCGCGCGTGTATGTGTGTGCATGTGTGTGTGTGCGTGCGTGCGTGCGTGTCTCTGTGGTGGTCACCTGGTTGTTTATTTGGTTTGATGTGTCTCTCACTCCTCTGTGGTGGTCACCTGGTTGTTTATTTGGTTTGATGTGTCTCTCACTCCTCTGTGGTGGTCACCTGGTTGTTTATTTGGTTTGATGTGTCTCTCACTCCTCTGTGGTGGTCACCTGGTTGTTTATTTGGTTTGATGTGTCTCTCACTCCTCTGTGGTGGTCACCTGGTTGTTTATTTGGTTTGATGTGTCTCTCACTCCTCTGTGGTGGTCACCTGGTTGTTTATTTGGTTTGATGTGTCTCTCACTCCTCTGTGGTGGTCACCTGGTTGTTTTTTCGGTTTGTAGGAGATAGTGAATGATGAGAGGAGTGACAGGGAGGAGACGGACAACTCTGATGAGGCTGACGAGGAAAAGAAGGAGCAAAATGAGAAGATCAAGGGGAACAAACCAATTCAGAATGGCTACGTCAGACATAACAACAACCACCACAAATATGAATGATTCCAGAGAAATAACAATATCAGAGTCACACCTGCAAAGACGAAGAAATCTAAACTGCACAACACCCATCCTCATGAAAGAGGGAGAGAACGTTCTCGCCTGTTTCTGCTCTTCACAAAACCTGTCTGTTCTTCCAAATGCTTATAAACTGTCTGCTCTCTCTTCACACTACCGAATAAACATTCAGACACAGCTTTTCAACACACACACACACACACACACACACACACACACACAATGCACATACACTACATTACCAGTACAGGTCTGTCTAAGCGATCACATAGCGTTACATATAACCCCAAAACACACACACACACACACACACACTCTATAATACTGTTGATGGAGTTTCACATGAGATGAGAGGGTGATGAGGGGCTGATGGAGGGGTGATGGGTTGAGGGTGATGGAGGGGTGATTGGGTGAGGGTGATGGAGAGATGGGGGGGTTAGGGTGATGGAGGGGGGATGGGGTGAGGGTGATGGAGAGATGGGGGGGTTAGGGTGATGGAGGGGGGATGGGGTGAGGGTGATGGAGTGGTGATGGGGGTGATGGCGATGATGGATGGATGGGGTGATAGAGGGGTGATGGGGTGAGGGTGATGGAGGGATGATGGTGATGGGGTGATGGAGGGGTGATAGGGTGATGGAGGGATGGGTTGATAGAGGGGTGATGGAGGGATGGGGTTGGTAAGGCAGACTTGCTACTATCTTCTACACAGGTGCCTTATATAAGTCTTTGTGCTCTTACAGTGTGATTTGGTTTTTGAGTTCCTGGTCATATTTAACTGATTTAAATCATTGTGGGGGTTTCAGGATCAGCGTGATGCTCCTCATCTCAAACGTGTTTCTTCCTCCATCTTGTTGAGTTCAGATGGAGATGTTATTTCATCCTGTGTTGTCGTTCCAGAGTAGAAGGCACCACAGAACTGGCAGGGTGACCCACACTCCTTCAGCACATCATGACTCTGTCTTCAAACAGTGCTTTTTGAGATTTTCTTTAAAACAAGCTTTTTGCAGAGCTGTTTTTGAAGCACTAGTTTGTCTTCCAGACTGCAGTGTTACTTACTCGTCCAATGGCTGTGGTGTTCAGGGTTGGGATGGGTTGGGTTAGTGTGAGCTGGGTTGGGTTGGGTTAGTGTGAGCTGGGATGGGTTGGGTTAGTGTGAGCTGGGTTGGGTTGGGTTAGTGTGAGCTGGGTTGGGTTGGGTTAGTGTGAGCTGGGTTGGGTTGGGTTAGTGTGAGCTGGGATGGGTTGGGTTAGTGTGAGATGGGTTGGGTTAGTGTGAGATGGGTTGGGTTAGTGTGAGATGGGTTGGGTTAGTGTGAGCTGGGTTGGGTTAGTGTGAGCTGGGATGGGTTGGGTTAGTGTGAGCTGGGATGGGTTGGGTTGGCCCAAACATGCTTCTCAAAGCAGGACAACATATTTGTTGTAATGTCTCTCTGAAGGAGCACAACCTGAAATGCTGCCAGTTGGGGTCCTGTTAGAGGATCTGTCGTGTGCCATTATCCTCACCCAGGTTCTTATTAGAGTCACAACAGGGAAACTACACCAACGGTGCCTCTGCAGTTGGTCCTCTTAGACCAAGGGTGAGGTTTACCTTGCCTCTTTAATACTTCTACCATCCCGTTTGGGCTTTTAATAGCAGTTGTTAAAGGTATTTTAACTGGCCGTTATAAGCAGAAGTGTGGAATATCTTGCCTCTGTCCAGTAAGCAGCACATCACAGCAGCACTGTCCTCTGTGCCAGATATTAGTCATGGCTGCAGTAGCTTTCCAGGGAGGCACAATGTGTTCCATATTCCACAGAATTATTTAATGTGTAGTTGGATATGTGCAGGTCCTCCGCTGTCCACTAGGGGTCGCTGCAGCTCCTACCCACGTTCTGTAGCGGGTTTTGAAAGTCACACCACTCACTTGATCCAGCAGCCGTAAATGATTATTATCAAAGTACATCAGGCAGATCTTGGACCGTGTGGGATCCAGGGTGGAGGAAGACTATGGTCTGGTGCCACAGGGTGGTGTCATTACCTCTTCACACTTGGGTCATTTGTTACGTTGTGACAGGAAAAATGAACAAAGTTTACCTGGCCAAATCGACTGGAAAAAATGAGAACTTTATTTTCAATTTTGTGTTTTTATTCCAATTTAAAAATCCAAATGTTTTTTTATTATTAAATTTTTTAATTTATTTTAGTTTAAAGTTTTTGTTTCATTCCTCTTTCAGAAGTTGTGATTTTTAAGAGGAGATTGAGTGTCTGACTCTCCCTTTGCATCATGGACAGTATGACAGGATTTAGAAGACTGTGAAACTTGATCTTTGCTATTGTTTGTTAAGACAGAAGACAAACTCGAGGGTGTGTAAGCTTTATAGATCTTCCTTTAAATCCTGCCTGTTTTGAACATGACTGAACGGACGTAAACAGTCCAGGACTTCAGGAAGAGATCCAGGCTTTGAACTTGTTCCACCATTCCATGTTTACAGAGTGCAGTCGGAAGATGTGGTTCAGGACCAGGAGGTGACTCAAGTCATGGCAACCTGTCCTTCGCTTCAGGGAGCTTTTAGTGAGTTGTGCTGAGGGTCCGTTTTTTCAGGCAGTCACTGGTGGAGAACAGCGTCAGAACTGCCAGAAAAATAATGCTACAGAGCACTATTGACCTTCAGTCAGGCATCAGCAGAGGCAAGAGACCAGTGCACCTGCCAGGGACTGTGAGGGCTGTGGCGGTTTGCTGTGTTTACATTTCGAGAGTTGTGGTGGTGTTTTGAGGCTGTTAGTGCCTGTTTTCTCCCAATTCTGCCACAGCCGTCCCCTCCCTGAAGGTCCGTCTGATCCAGGAGACGAACCCAGGCTGCCCGTGCAGTCGCCCCTCATCGTGCTTCCTGTCTCACTCTCAACACGTCTCCCTCTCCCACACCTTCCTCACCTCTTCTTTAACAGTTTCAGATCTTTGATGAATGCAGTACTGTTCCTTCTCCAGATGTTCTGCTGTCTCCCCCTCTGTTATTCACACCTCTGGGTTATATTAGTGTTCCTTGATTGTTTTAACCTCCTCTCTGCCCCCATTGCACCGTTCCAGAGATACAGCCAAAATCTAATTACAGTGTTCACTTAATTTTGTTCTGTGCATTGTGTTATCCTGAAATGTTATTAATATAATGCAAATACTAAAATAAACAAGAGAATAACACAAACTGGACTGTGGAATAAGTGTCCTACGCAGCTGGGGAGTGTTGATTTACATGGAGCAGGCCCAGGGCCATGGGTTTGAATCCTAGGCTAGGTTCTGGATTAATGGTCTTGCACATGCTGTTTAGTGTAACTGTCATTTTATGTAGCTTAGGTTTAAATATAATGTACATTCACCAATAAGTACTCATTTACTTGCATATTTTTTGGTTTCTTTACATGATGTAGCCTAAAACATACCACCACAACAGACACACACACCCTCCCAAAAGAAATAGGCTACACACCAGCTTCTTTATTACAGATAGTCACTGAATAAATCCACCAGAGTACACATTAAACCGTGTTAGTGTGTGGGGTGTAACAGCTGTTGGACAGAACTTCTCCTGAACCCTTCAGTCATGTTGTGTAAGAACAGCGAAACTTCACACGAAACCTGCTTCAGCTGCGTCACGCGCAGCCGGCCAATGGGCGCCGCCTGCTCCGCTGCGTCACGCGCAGCCGGCCAATGGGCGCCGCCTGCTCCGCTGCGTCACGCGCAGCCGGCCAATGGGCGCCGCCTGCTCCGCTGCGTAGTGACGGCGCTCACTGGAGCCGCAGCGCCATCTTGAATCAGAAAGCGGGTTTAAAGGGGAAATACGAGGCGGAATCGGGCCGTGTTGAGCGGTGAGCGCGGACGGACGTGATCGTTGTGTTTATAACACTGTACGAGGATCCGTGTTTCACTCCCCCACAGAGAGAAACACGAGCCGCTCGGTGTTTCCTGCGAGTGACACGGCTAAGCTAGCTAGCAGCAGCTAGTGCTGGGGTGTTTGTGTTAGCCAGCCAGCTAGCTAACATTACCTCAGGATGGACATGGCGTCCTCCAGCTCAGGTACTGTCTGACGTACTGTCTCACGTTCTGTCTCGGGTACTGTCTGACGTACTGTCTCGGGTACTGTCTGACGTACTGTCTCGGGTTCTGTCTGACGTACTGTCTCGGGTACTGCCTCACGTACTGTCTCGGGTTCTGTCTGACGTACTGTCTCACATACTGTCTCACGTACTGTCTCTGACAGTATCTTACAGCGCCCCCCCCCCCCCCCCCCCCCCCCCGCGGACGCTCCTCTCACTACAGGGTGTTTTAGGCGTCTTCGTGTGTCGGGGTATGTGGTCAGGTTTAACCAGCGACCTGGGCAGAAGGCGGGCGGGTGGTGTTGGTGAGGGTGGTGTTATCTGCGTCTGCAGCTAGCGGGACTACGGTGGGTTAACGCTCCTATGATGGGTGTACAGTAGACTGTAGCTGTCTGTCTGTATTATGGATAAACCTTTTGGTCGGTGTCACTGTCTCTGAATTTGCATGTCATTTCACAAGGGCTGCGCTGGGTAGGTGAAGTCGAAAACATCTGTTTACGGGAATAGTTGGTTACACACTCTTAGGACATTAGAGGTTACAGCATATGTGTGTGAACACTACTGAGTAACCTGCCTGATCTGTGAGACTTACGTTTGCATACATTAGACCGCCTGCACCTACTCACTTATGTTCCATCTGTATTTAAAATACATCTGCCGTATTTATATGCTGTGTATCATATATATTATCTGTAATGATATCCCTTTTTACGAGTACATTCGTCTATATACAACCCATTGACAACGTGATATTTTTTGGTTTATGACTAGTAATGAGAGTCAAGAGTCGAATGTTGTGGGGTGAAATGGGAACTTGCATTCATCTGTTTATGTGAAATGTCATGTCTTTGTGGTCTTAGATATGTCCGAGGTGCCTTCCTTGGGTATGGCCACGCAAGCTGGGTCTCACGCGGGGCCCGCAGCGAAGGGGAGCAACAAACGCCCAGCCACGTGAGTACGAGAACTAGGGCTGAACGATTTTGGAAAATAATCTAATTGCAATTTTTTATCTATAAATTGCGATTGTGATTTAAAATCGCGATTTTTTACCATTGTTCCACTTCAGGAAACTCTGTTTCGGCATTTTTTATACAGCTCAGATACAGGGTTGCTGGGGGGGGGGGGTGTAAAAAATGGACTAAATTTAAGTATTATTATTATATCGTGATCGATCGATCGCCTGTGGTTGGCGCCAGAGCGAACTACTAACTTTTTAGTCTAAGACGCTCAATGCGTGAAAGTTGGCAACCCTGCAGGTATAGCAACTTGGCTAAAATATGTGCGTGAGGGCATTTGGTAGCGCATATCCAGTGTGTTTAACAAAGCCATGAAGCCGGGATTGTTCACTACATTAACGGACATCATGTCTTTCACTATGAACTCCGTTACTGCCCGAGTTATTTCAGCGTGCCGCTTCCAATTATATCCATAAGGAGTTACACTTTCAAACGGTTCGGTCAGTGAACCCTGTCTGCTGGACCGCGGTCAAGCTATCCGCGCTTTCGCGATTCATCCGCGCTTTAAATCTTATTGCGCCTATATGCGTGATTTTACGGTATTTCGCTGCTCACCGCATACTAAAGCTGTATAAGCGTAGAGAAACACTTTGGCGTATTTGAAGATGCAGCACTGGTCGTTGGCATTTTAGCCTTACAAATATGAGGCTTTGTGGTGTTTTTTTTTAATGCTGAAGAAGGTTTGTAGCGTTTCCTCGCGTCGTAGCGACAGTAGCAAGGCACGTTTTACACAGTACCTGACGATGAGCAGCATCTTTTTAAAAGCCAAAGTAATTTCACACAACTGATGTGCTGCCCCTCTTTGGTATTAGACTTTCAGTTGTGTCAGCTTCTGTCGAGCCTGAAGCCATTGTGCAACAAGTTAAAGTGCGCTGTGTTAACTTCACTTCTCCAACTCCCTGCCTCCTGCTCGGGTTTGCTCCGTTCGTCCTCGGCTCGGCTCGCTCCCAAGTCACGTGACGAGTTTAAATCGCAGCCTGTGCGATTAGACAATCGCGTTTTTAAAAATCGCGAAATTATCGCAAATGCAATTAACAATTAACACACTGGATATGCGCTACCAAATGCCCTCACGCACACATTTTAGCCAAGTTGCTATACCTGCAGGGTTGCCAACTCTCACGCATTGAGCGTCTTAGACTAAAAAGTTACTAGTTCGCTCTGGCGCCAACCACAGGCGATCGATCGATCACAATATAATAATAATACTTACATTTAGTCAATCCCCCCCCCCCCCCCCCCATAACAACAAATTACGTTCGCCACCCACTCCAGGTTCAAGTCTCACTCCAAGCGATCTTGAAAAGTTGGCAACCCTGTATCTGAGCTGTATAAAAAATGCCGAAACAGAGTTTCCTGAAAACAGTGGGGAAAAAAATCACGATTTTAAATCGCAATTTATAGATAAAAAATTGCAATTAGATTATTTTCCAAAATCGTTCAGCCCTAGTTGTGGCTGTGAATGTGGCTGCTGTGGTTGTGAATGTGGCTGCTGTGGTTGTGAATGTGGCTGCTGTGGTTGTGGATGTGGCTGCTGTGTTTGTGGATGTGGTTGTGAATGTGGCGGTTGTGGTTGTGAATGTGGCTGCTGTGTAGGGATGCGCTGATTCCGATATTAATATCTGTATCGGTCCCGATATTGGAAAAAATTCTAGATCGGGTATCGGTGACAGTGTGGCCGATCCATAAAAACAGATCTATTCAGTCTAATTTTATGCTTGTAACGCTTTTCGGAGTTAGTTCAACCTTAAATATCCACTTCGACACGGACAGAAAACTTGGACAGTTAACAGGCGAGTGAAACACGAAGCACACAGAGGAGAGATGAATCACTGACTCGTACTCACGCTGGTGCTATTCCACTTAGTCCGTTTATTTGCTGGTTGACCAAAATAAACCTGGGCTCCAGCAGTACTGTTCATACATGAACTGGTGAGTTGTCCAAAGCTCATTGAATGTGTTACTTACAGAAATAAAATAAAGAGCAGTGGTCTGAGTCGGTGTACTGTAGAAAGCTAAAAAACATATTCCATATGCGCACTCAACTCGCTCCCTTAAAGAGACAGTACACATATTTCTGGCCGTTACATGCTTTGTGCTCTGCGTGATGTCTGCGCTAGCAAACTAGCCGCATAGGCATTGCTGTTTCTCTTATTTCATCTCCTTATTTATTTTAAATTATATTTAGAATTCTTGAACCATTTCAAAGGTTTCTTGCAGTTTATTTTTTTCATATTTGACCAAAGTTGTGAACCTATTGTTTTTGTAAGTTTCAGGTTCTTTGGTATTATTTATTTTACATTCAATGTTATATTCATAATTGCACTGACTGAACAAATGCAAGTTGTGTTGTTTGTACATGTTTTTATGTGTGTTTAAGTGTGCTATACTGGTGCAGAGTTTTCAATAAACTTGTAATTCAGTATGTCTCTGTTTAAAAAAAAATGTTAAGTACATTCAGCACTGTTTTACTCTTATCAGATCGGTATCGGCCGATACTAAGCCTCAGATATATGAATCGGTATCGGAAGTGAAAAACGTGAATCGGTGCATCCCTACTGCTGTGGTTGTGAATGTGGTTGTGATTGTGGCTGCTGTGGCATTGTGATGAGTGTTTTCTGTGGCTGACTGCTGTGGTGACAGCTGTGTGTCAGTCAGGGCTGTAGGGAGCAGGTGAGCTTGGCTACCTGGTGGAAGGACAGACTGTACAAACAGCACCTGATCCATGGAAACCCGGGTGGTCTTCATGGCTACAGTTAGGGTAGAGAGCTTTGAATTGGGGTGACTGCAATACAATCAGAACATTTGTAAATGTGTTTTAAATGTACTCTACCCATAAGTAATGGTAACATTTCATAAGTCTATGAATGTTTAAATGTCTTTGTAATTTACTTTTGGTGGTTGTTCAACGCCAAGATGTTAATGACTAACTCCCCCCCCCCCCCCCCCCCCTTCTCACACAGCTCTGACTATGATGATGATGATGATGGAAGTAAATTCTTCAGGTGGGTGTAACACCGGGGCTGAACTGTGGTATATGAGTACAGGAACATTTGTTACAATTTCACTGAACTCTTGCACTGGCGTTTGTAAGGCTGGAAGCCCTTGTTAAAACATTGTTAATGGTAGTCCTCACACCTGCTAAAAGACTAGCAGTCCAGGTACTCTGAGTTTTATACACAGATGAGAGCCTTTTCCATAACAGTCACATAAGCATGAAAACCTGCTGGTGGGTGACTGGAAATGAAATCACCCAATACAATCAGTGGTAATGTGGTAGTACAGGGTGATGAACAACCGTCCCTGTCTCCCTCAGGTCTGATGAGGACACCGGCCTCTCCAATGACAAAGAACGTTTCGCCAGGTACTCCCAGCCGCAGCTGCGTGTGCTGTCTGCGTGTGCTGTTTGAGGGTGGATTCCTGGGATAGAGAGGCAACTGCCTGCTGTTTGTCTGTGTGTGTCACACACACACGCTGTCACCTGATTGGCTACTACACTTACCAGCTAAAGCTTCTCCACACACCAGTGTGTCGCTAGCTTTTAAACGCATGTATGCATGGTCACCTCCTTAAGATCCTCCCTTTACCCCTTCTCTCCCTCCCTCTCTCCCTTTTCCCCCTGTTTCTCTCTCTCTCTCTCTCCTCACCTTTCTCTTTCTCTCAGGCACTCTGAAGACACTTTTCCTCCCCTCCCGTTTTTCATTCTTGTACTCCTGTTCATTGTTATGAGATTCCCACATGTGAGGATATGAGACTTCCTTCATGCTCTCTCTCTCTCTCTCTCTCTCTGTCCTCCTTTTCTCTTCACTGATCTTTTGGTGTGTCCTGATTCTGAGATGATTCTATTCGCTGTACTCATACATGTTGCTAGCGTCTCTGAACATCTCACTACACGTTCACATCCTCCTTCTCCTCTTGAGGGTGATGTCATCAATGGTCCTCTCATTTCCTTCTCAAGTGTTGTCACTCTTATTTCTATAGAAACACCCCCCACTCTCTTATTTCTATAGAAACACCCCCCACTCTCTTATTTCTATAGAAACACCCCCCACTCTCTTATTTCTATAGAAACACTCCACCACTCTCTTATTTCTATAGAAACACCCACCACTCTCTTATTTCTATAGAAACACCCCACCACTCTCTTATTTCTATAGAAACACTCCCCCACTCCCATCTTTGCTCTGTTTCTGCCCATGTCCCATCCTCATCCATGACCTTTTCACCATGACCTCCTGACCCCAGGGAAAACCACAGTGAGATTGAGCGTCGGAGGCGGAACAAGATGACCGCGTACATCACTGAGCTGTCAGAAATGGTGCCCACATGCAGTGCGTTGGCACGGAAACCAGACAAGCTGACCATCCTGCGCATGGCGGTGTCTCATATGAAGACCCTGAAGGGCAGCGGCAACACCGGCACAGAGGGAGCGCACAAACCATCCTTCCTCACGGACCAGGTGAGATATATACACACACACACACACACACACACACACACACCATCCTTCCTCACGGACCAGGTGAGATATATACACACACACACACACACACACACCATCCTTCCTCACGGACCAGGTGAGATACACACACACACACACACACACACACCATCCTTCCTCATGGACCAGGTGAGATACACACACACACACACACACACACACACAAACCATCCTTCCTCACGGACCAGGTGAGATACACACACACACACCATCCTTCCTCACGGACCAGGTGAGATACACACACACACACACACACACCATCCTTGGTGGAAATGACACAGGCATCTCCCAGGAGATAATACAATGATGTACAAGAGGCATCATTGTGGGGAAAAATATTTCTCAGCTTTTATTCACATTTGAACAAAAAATGGCATGTCCAAAATTATTCATACCCTTCTCAATAATTAATAGAAAAGGCTTTATTGGCTATTACAGCAATCAAATGCTTCCTGTAATTGCTGACCAGCTTTTTGCATGTCTCCACTGGTATTTTTGTCCATTCATCTTTAGTGATGAGCTCCAACTCTTGAGGTTGGAGGGTCTCCTTGCCATCACCCTGATCTTTAGCTCCCTCCACAGATTCTCAATTGGATTCAAGTCAGGACTCTGGCTGGGCCACTGCAAAACATTAATGTTTTTGTCTGCTAACCATTTCTTCACCACTTTGGCTGTGTGTTTTGGGTCGTTGTCGTGCTGAAATGTCCACTGGTTCCCAAGGCCAAGTTTCTCTGCAGACTGCCTGATGTTGTTGAGAATCTTGATGTATTGCTCTTTTTTCATGGTGCCATTTACTGCGATCAAGTTCCCTGGTCCATTGGCTGAAAAACACCCCCAAAACATTAGGTTCCCACCACCATGTTTGACAGTGGGGATGGTGTTCTTAGGGTTGAAGGCTTCTCCATTTTTACGCCAAATGGTGGACACATCATTGTGGCCAAACAATTCAATTTTTGTTTCATCTGACCATAAAACAGAACACCAGAAGTATTCTTCTTTGTCCAGATGAGCATTTGCAAAGGTCAAGCGGACATTTGTGTGCCTTTTCTGGAGAAGTGGTGTCCTCTGGTCTGCGTCCGTGGAACCCAGCAGTGTGCAGCGTCCGTTGGACTGTCTGCCTTGAGATGTCGCCACCAGTAGAGCCCAGATTCACCAGGATGGCTTTGGTGGTGATCCTTGGATGTTTCTTCATCTCTCTCACTATTCTCCTGGCCAGCACAGGTGTCACTTTTGGCTTCCGACCACATCTTCTGAGATTTTCCACAGTGAGGAACTTCTTGTATTTTTTTATAATACTCGGCACTGTAGCCACTGGAACTTGAAAACATTTTGATATGGCTTTATAGCCCTTTCCTGACTTGTGAGCGGCCACAATGCACAGCCGCAGGTCCTTAGTGAGCTCCTTTGTCTTAACCATGACTGTCCACAAACTAACTGCAGAGAGCTGCTGTTTTTCTCCTGTTGAGTTGATTAAAACAGCTGTTCCCAATGAATCAGGGTAATTAGGATGCTTTAAAACAGCTTGGACTATTTGGAATGGTATAGAACTTTGGATTTTCTCATGTACTGTGCCAGTTTTCAAAGGGTATGAATAATTTTGGACATGCCACTTTTTGTTCAAATGTGAATAAAAGCTGAGAAATATTTTTCCCCACAATGATGCCTCTTGTACATCATCGTATTATCTCCTGGGAGATGCCTGTGTCATTTGCAGTCAAAAATATAATTTCTGGTTGAATAAAAGTTCATTTTTAGTCAAAATTTGCCAGGGGTATGAATACTTTCGGGCATGACTGTGTGTATGTATATATAATACATAATACACACACACACACACACACACACACACACACACACACACAAACCATCCTTCCTCACGGACCAGGTGATATATACACACAAACATAAAAACACACACTCACGGACCAGGTGACACACACACACACACACACACACGCAACCATCCTTCCTCACGGACCAGGTGATCTATATACACACACACACACACACACACACACACACACACACACACACACACACAACCATCCTTCCTCACGGACCAGGTGATCTACACACACACACACACACACACACAACCATCCTTCCTCACGGACCAGGTGACACACATACACATATACATACATACACACACACAGCCCTCTCTTTGAACACTGGCACAGACGGAGCGTACAAACCATTCTTCCTCACGGACGAGGTGATGCGCGCACACACACACACTCACATACAGTTGCAATCAAAAATATTCAACCCCCCAAATATTTTAACGATTTATCAATATATGTTTTTTCAAATAGCAAGATTCTGCTTTGGATGACTTCTTGATGTGATACATAAAATCAGAACAGAAAATGCATGATATAGTATTTGTGTGTAACAGTGTATTTTGTTAAGATAGCCATGTCACAATTATTCAACCCCTATATAATATTGTTGTTTTTAAAGCTTTGTGACAGGTTTTATGGACTAAAGTGGAGTTGAAACATAACTAAGCCTTTGAGAACTCTATAATGATCCTTCATTTGCTTCAGCTGTGATGCATATATAAACCCCACCCATGAAGGAATTCAAGGTGAGTTGCAATCATGGGAAAGACAAAGGAGCTTCCACAAAAGCTGAGAGAGGAGATTATTTCATCGCACCTAAAGGGCCTTGGGTATAAGAAGATTTCCAAAAAATATAACATCCCAAGAGACACCATTGAGAGCATTATAAGGAAGTTTAAAACTTATGGAACAGCTGCAAACCTGCCTGGCCGTGGAAGAAAGCCCAAAATTTCATCAAGGGTCCTTAGCAACTTAGTCAGGACAACTAAGAAAAACCCCCGTGTGAGTGCAAGACACCTACAGAATGACCTGATGAAGGCTGGAACAAGTGCTTCAGTAACAACTATAAGACGTGCACTGAATAAAAGAGGACTTCATGGCCGGACTCCAAGACGCACTCCACTCTTAACCACAAGGAACATCAAAAGTCGACTATAATTTGCCAGGAGGAATTTGGATAAGGCTACAGAGTTTTGGGAGACAGTTCTATGGACTGATGAAACCAAACTGGAACTGTATGGACATATGGACCAACGGTATGTCTGGCGTGCGAAAGGCCAGGCTTACGACCAGAAGAATACCATCCCCACAGTCAAGCATGGAGGTGGGTCATTGATGATGTGGGGCTGTTTTTCTGCAGCAGGAACTGGTAATCTTGATTGTGTACCTGGCATCATGGATTCTCAGAAATACCAGGCCATTTTAAAGAGGAACGTGATGGCATCTGTTGACAAATTAAACCTTGGCAATCATTGGACCTTCCAGCAAGACAATGATCCCAAGCACACCTCCAAGTCAACCAAACTTGGTTGAGAAAAAGATCATGGAATGTCTTGGAGTGGCCTTCTCAGTCCCCAGATCTAAACCCGATTGAAAAAAGCCATCAAACATCACTGAACTAGAGGCTTTTGAACGTGAAGAATGGGCCAAGATTCCAATTGTGAGGTGTAAGAAGCTTTTTAGTACTTACCAAAAACGTTTGTTGGAAGTTATAAAAGCTAAAGGATGCTCCACAAAGTATTGAAGCAGGGGGTTGAATAATAGTGCACATGCACATGTGTACAGAGTTACATTTTTCATTTTAACTTCAAAGTTAAGTCAACTTCTTTTGTCAAAATAACTCAAATATGTATTAATAAATACTGTTTGTTGTTTAATGAGGTTATTTTGTCATTTGTCAGTCTTTCATCCACATCTCCTATAATGTCTTTGGAGTTGAGGGGGTTGAATATTTCTGATTGCAACTGTATATACACACACATACACATACACACCAGTGTTAATTTTGTTGACGAAAAAAAGGTTCGTTGACGAAAAGTATCACAAAAATTATTCGTCAACAAACCTTTTTTTTCATGACGAAAACGAGATGATAATAAAAACTATACGAAGGGATGAAAACGACAAAATTAATGAACATTTTCGTCAAAAACAAATAAAAACGAGACGAAAATATTGGCCAGAATATTGTATCCAACCGTAACTGCTTTAGCGTACACGGAGAGGTGGGACAAACCGGGTAACCGTCCAATCAGTACTAACGTCTTCACATCTCACAGAACCCGGGAAGACCATATCAGCCTGTGAACTGTGGTCACTCATGAAATTCAACTCAAAGTTAACTCGACGATGTCAGCAGGGAGAAAGATGAGCCATGATATATGGACACATTTCATATATATATGGACATACAAACCATCCTTCCTCATGGCTCAGACCACACACACATAATTCTCTAATTTCTCACACACAGCCTCAGATTCTCATCCCAGCTGCTTCATGTCCAACCCATCCCCTCTTTCTCTCCACATCTCTCCGTGTCTGTCTGTCTGTCTGCATGTGTGTAGGAGCTGAAGGACTTGATTCTGGAAGCAGCTGATGGTTTTTTGTTTGTGGTGTCGTGTGAAAGTGGGCGGGTTGTGTACGTGTCTGACTCTGTCACGCCCGTCCTGAACCAGGCTCAGTCTGATTGGCTGGGCTCGTCTCTATACGACCAGCTCCACCCAGACGATACAGAGAAACTGAGGGAGCAGCTCTCCACCAGTGAGAATGCCAACAATGGTGAGGAACCTGCCATCACACGACCTGTCAGCTGCACGCCATCTTGCGAGCGTTTCAGTTTTGCTCACTTTTGATCTCTTTGTCTCACCTGCGTCACTCCTCCTCCCTAGGGAGGATGCTGGACCTGAAGACTGGTACAGTGAAGAAGGAGGGGGCTCAGTCCTCCATGAGGATGTCCGTAGGGGCCCGCAGGTCTTTTATCTGCAGGATGAGGTAAGGAAGCAGACATCGTTGCCCTCTGGTGGCTAAAGGAGCACGCTGGCATCCGACGTTATTCTAAATAAATCTTGCAGACATACAGCTCATTTGCATATCACATATTTTCAGGGTAGCAGCAGATGAGGTATGGTGATACTAGAATGAGTGATCTATTGTAGACCCCTGCTTACTCTCCGTGTTGTTTATGTAGTGGAAACTAAACACTCATGACTGAAGACATGTAGATGAGGCTGGAGTTTTACCAATATGAGCTTGTGTGACATTTGTGCATGTTTGTTGTGGTTTAGGTGTGGTGTTTGTCCAGTGGAACCAGTGTCCAGAAACAGACTCGGCTTTCTAAAGACCAGAAACAGGTAAAATATCTCTCTTTCTCTCTCTCTCTCTCTCTCTCTCTCTCTCTCTCTCTCTCTCTCTCTCTCTCTCTCTATAAGATTCTCTCATTTCTGTGACAGCAGGAGTGGTTTGGGACCTGCTAAAGATGGTGAATCTCAATATGTGGTGGTACACTGCACAGGATACATCAGATCCTGGCCTCCAGCAGGTAACACACCCACACGTACACACGCTCACACACACCCACGCGTACACACGCTCACACACACCCACGCATACACGCGCTCACACACACCCACGCGTACACGCGCTCGCACACACCCACGTTTACACGCGCTCGCACACACCCACGCGTACACGCGCTCGCACACACCCACGTTTACACACGCTCGCGCACACCCACGTTTACACGCGCTCGCGCACACCCACGCGTACACGCGCTCGCGCACACCCACGCGTACACGCGCTCGCGCACACCCACGCTTACACGCGCTCGCACATACCCACGCGTACACGCGCTCGCACACACCCACGTTTACACACGCTCGCGCACACCCACGTTTACACGCGCTCGCACACCCACGCGTACACGCGCTCGCGCACACCCACGCGTACACGCGCTCGCGCACACCCACGCGTACACGCGCTCGCGCACACCCACGCGCTCGCGCACACCCACACGTACACGCGCTCGCGCACACCCACGCGTACACGCGCTCGCGCACACCCACGCGCTCGCGCACACCCACGCGTACACACGCTCGCGCACACCCACGCGCTCACGGGCTCACACCCACGCGTACACGCGCTCGCGCACACCCACGCGTACACGCGCTCGCGCACACCCACGCGTACACGCGCTCGCGCACACCCACGCGCTCGCGCACACCCACGCGTACACGCGCTCGCGCACACCCACGCGTACACGCGCTCGCGCACACCCACGCGTACACGCGCTCGCGCACACCCACGCGCTCGCGGGCTCACACACCCACGCGTACACGCGCTCGCGCACACCCACGCGTACACGCGCTCGCGCACACCCACGCGCTCGCGCACACCCACGCGCTCACGCACACCCACGCGTACACGCGCTCGCGCACACCCACGCGCTCGCGGGCTCACACACCCACGCGTACACGCGCTCGCGCACACCCACACGCTCGCGGGCTCACACACCCACACTCCTGGAGCCTGTGGTGCTGCTCCGTGTGCACAGCGCTGCTGGGACCGACCGTCCAGAGGAAGTGAGGAAGTGTCCACCCATCACAGCTGCTATTGTCTGCAGAGAACCTGACCTGCGGCCCGCCTGCCCAGCGTCCTAGTGCCTGCCTGATTTATTAGTCTGTACACGGGCAAACTCTTCAGTCTGGATCTTTTCTCATACTGTCTGGACACTTTTCAGGTGTTTCACTTTCTGAAGAGGAATGTGACAGTGGGCAGGGGAACCGATACTGTCTGGTTGCCATAGGACGGCTGCAGGTAGAGTTAGGGTGTGTGTGTGTGTGTGTGTGTGTGTGTGTGTGTGTGTGTGTGTGTGTTAACCTTTGGGTTTATTTCATTAAAGTAATTTGCAATAAGCACCATAAATGTTCTCATCATTTGAGTTGTACTTGTTTCCTAGGTAACATGTTGCCCCGGCGATAACACCCTCAACAGTATCGGTGTTCCTGTGGAGTTTATTTCCCGTCATAACTGCCAGGGCGTGTTCACGTTTGTGGATCACCGCTGTGTGGCTACAGTGGGCTACCAGCCCCAGGTGCCTCCACACCTTCGCATCAGTTCACCCAGCAGCTTGCTCTCAGGGGCAATTCTCTGGGGCGCTGCCCTCTAATGGGGTGTGTGTCTGGGGTAACACTACTTAAGGTGTGATTTTGTTTTTTGTGTGTGTGTGTGTGTGTGTGTGTGTGTGTGTGTGTGAAATGTAGGAACTTCTGGGGAAGAATTTTCTTGACTTTGCCCATCCAGAGGACCAGGGTCTACTCAGAGATAGCTTACAGCAGGTAAGGCTCTGTGGTGTGTCAGTAGAACATTCCTAAGTGATCTTCTATGGATCTTCCTTTTTGTTCGGTTGGAAGCTCTGGTGAGTTCACCTGTGCCCTTTGACCCCAGGTGGTGAAGCTTCGGGGTCAGGTTCTGTCTGTGATGTTCCGATTCAGAGCCAAGTCCCGGGAGTGGATCTGGATGAGGACCAGTTCCTTCACCTTCCAGAATCCGTTCTCGGAGGAGATTGAATACATCATCTGCACCAATGCTAACGTGAAGTGAGTCCTCACACCCTCTCACACACACACACGTTTTCAGTGTGTGTGCTTGATGCGAGAGGTGAGACATGGCAATCTCGTAGCTGTAGTAATGATGTAGGGGAGAAATTGGACTCAGACCTTTAGCTGGTGGTTGTGCAACTGCACTGTTTTGCTGTAATCAAATTAAATCAAATCAAATATATTTGTATAGCTCTTTTCACAACATATGTTGTCACAAAGCGCTTTACAGGATTTACAAGGTTAACAATACTATGGGCCCAAATTCCTAATGAGCAAGCCAAAGGCGACAGTGGCAAGGAAAAACTCCCTAGATGGTGGGGAATAGGAAGAATAGGAGGACCAAGACTCAAAAGGAAACCCATCCTCCATTGGGCGGCCCATTAACACACAAATTATACAAAAACAAATTATACAGACTAATACACAAGTTACAAACAAATCACACAATCAGGCTAAGTGTAAGGTAACTAGAATGAAAGTTCTGGATGTTGATATTGTCAATGTAAATGTCTTATGATGAACGCCAGGTTTTCATTCCGTGTTGGAGTGATGATACTGGAATTGTAGGCTCCAACTGCAGTGTTACTCCCCAAGTGAACCTCAGAGAAGAAAGATATGTGATGTGGTAAATATGTAACAGATTATTCAAAGGCCAAAGTAAACAGATAAGTCTTTAGTTGAGTTTTAAACATTGAGACTGTGTCTGAGTCCCGAATAGAGGCAGGAAGATTATTCCACAATTGTGGAGCTTTAAAAGAAAAGGCTCTTCCACCTGCTGTGATCTTTTTGATCCTAGGAACAGTTAATAACCCTGCGTCCTGTGAACGAAGTGAACGTGCTGGGTTGTAATGATCAATAAGTTCACTAAGATACTCTGGAGCTAAGCCATGCAGTGTTTTATATGTTAATAAAAGTATTTTATAGTCAATACGGAATCTAAGGGCGTACTCACACTAGGCTCTGTGATCCGGGCACGGTTGCCTGCCGAAGCACGGTTCGTTTGGCTAGTGTGAGCGCTCCAACCGTGCCCAGGCCCGGATCAGTTAACCGTGCTCGGACCCGCTTGAAGAGGTGGGCCAGGGCACGATTCATGTGGACTTGGGCACGGTTCGCTTCTAGTGTGAGCGCTATCCGTGCCCGGGCCCGCTTGGTGCCTCGTGTGATTAGTTCATTTCGCTGGAACTCGAACATGACGTCAGTGATGCGATGCTCACGTTAAACAGTCATAGCGGCAAAGCGATTAGCAGACAATCGTTGTGTTAAATTATCGATAAATCTGTGCTTGCACCGTGTTTCTGCACTCCCAAAACGACTCCAAAAATACAATAAAAAGAGAATTGTGAACTCCATAGTTTTGTGCGAGCGCGCATTTTTCCAAATAAAGCAGCGTTGTGATGACGTAAGCGTGCTCGGGCCGGGTTGCTGAAGCCAGTGTGAGTGCAGGCCAGAGGGGGAGTGGGGAGGGGGGATAACCGGGCCCCAGCACGGAACGAGCAAACCGTGCCTAGTGTGAGTACGCCCTTACTGGCAGCCAATGTAATGACGATAGTACGGGACTAATGTGATAAATTTTTTTAGTTTTCGTCAAAACTCGCGCTGCTGCGTTCTGAACCAGCTGGAGTTTGTTTATCGATTTACCAGAACATCCAGCTAGAAGACTATTGCAATAATCTAGGCGAGAGGATATGAATATATGATCATTGTCTTAAATTTAAAAAAATGTCTTAAATTTAGTTTTACATATTCAAGGTCTAAAAATGTCTTAAAATGTCTGGAATTTTAAGAGGGGAGGCATTAAATAAGTGTATTGCTCAGTTTTTCTGTTTTATTTTACCGATGTATATCCCACAATAATGATCATTTCCGCAACGGCCGTATACTCCGCCTAATGGCAGTAGTACGTTACCCAACAGGTGGAAACAGCAGACGATGCTTTAGCTGCACAAGCTGCTTTTCTTATTTGAGGGCTGCGGCGGGAACAACAATACAAGGCTCCGATACAGACATGGGTAAATGTCCATTCAGTGAAGTGGCTGGAGGATGAAAAATATTGTGGCTGGCTGAAACCTTCCAGTGATTCGTATGAGGCGCGATGTGAACTTGCCGAAAAACATTCAAACTTTCAAAGCGCTGGATTCTCATATGAAATCTGAAAAACACAAGCGATATGATAGCACTCGTAATAGTAATATGCATATCGAGTCATTCGCTGCTAACTGCAGTTTAACTGTAAGTGCCTAAAATTATTTGTCTACTGTGTAGGGCGACCAAACGTCCGTATTTCCCGGGACGTATTTCACGTCCTGTCCCGGGTTTTTTTTTTAAGTGTCCTGGTTTTTAAATTACCTTCATTGGACCATTACAATGTAAATGTACAGGCACTAGGGCCCTGCGCACGGTGCTGCATGTGCCGTAATCCCTGAGCTCCGCCCCTGCGCGAGGTCCCCGCGTGCTGTCACTTCGCGAGGTCGTGCACCGCCCCCCCGTCAACAACTTACGGTCACCACCCCCCCTCAACAATTTACACTCGCCCCCCCCCCCTCCAGGTTCAAATCTCACTCCAAGCGATCTTGAAAAGTTGGCAACCCTGGTATTTTTTCTTGTTAGAGTTATTAAAAAGGTCTTAAAAGTCATTGAATTTAACATTTTAAAATGTGCAGATACCCTGGGTTAGGCTGAGATGTATTGTGATTCTGTAGTTGGATAATATCTATTTTATTACTAAAAAAGTTTAAAAATTCATCACTAGTGTGTGTAAGTGCCATATTAAAACTAGTGTCATTTATATTTCTTGTTAGTTTTGATACAGTCGCGAAGAGAAATCTAGGGTTATTTTTGTTGTTTCCTATTAGTGTCGAATAATATGAGGCTCTAGCTTTTATTAGGGCATGTTTATATTTGACAATGGTGTCTTTCCATGTGATTCTAAACACTTCTAGTGAGGTGGATCTCCATTTGCGCTCCGCTGCTCGAGCTGCCTGTTTTAGAAGACGAGTGTGGTCGTCATACCATGGTGCAAGCTTTTTCTCCCTAATTAATTTTGTTTTAACTGGAGCTACACTGTCTAAGGCAGGGGTGCCCACAGTTTTCAGCCGGTCGATCGCGATCGACGTAATGAGCACCCCTGGTCTAAGGTATTGCTGAGTGTAGACTAAAATTGTTGTGTTGCCTGTTCTAATTCATTGGGCTGCAATAGCATAGTGCTCGGTAGCTCTGGTAGTGTGTTTATAAATGTTGCTGCGGTGTCGGATGTGATGGTGCATGTGGTTTTTGTATGGTGCATCTGATGTAAATCGTATAAAGCTATTTCATATCAGTAGGGAATGATCTGAAATGGCGTCATTTTGGGGGATAATTGCCAAATGTTCTGTTTAACCCGTAAGTAAGTATTAAGTCTAAGGTTTACAGCGGTGAGTAGGTCCTGTCACATTTTGGGCTATACCTACTGAGTCTAGGATGGAATCGAACGCCGTTTTCAGTGGGTCTGATTTATTTTCATAATGAATATTGAAATCACTCACAATTACAAATCTTTCCATTGTTAGGACTAATTCCGAAAGAAACTCAGCAAATTCCTTAAGAAATTCTGAGTAAGGACCCGGTGGTTGATAGATGGTCACTAGTTTAAGCTTTGTTTTAATGCCTATGAGATTATTGCCTATTTCACCTATCAAAGCTTTGAATGAGTTAATAGAGGTGGTTGGTTTTACTGTAAATCTGTGTCATATATTGTGGCTACTCCACCTCCATGCCCTGTGATACGGGGTTGATGAACATAACTGTATCCAGGAGGAGCTGCTTCATTAAAACTTACATATTCGTTTACTCTAGCCCATGGCTCTGTTAAACAGAGTGCATTTATCCTGTTATCTGAGATTATTTCATTTATTATCACAGCTTTTGATGGAAGCGATCTAATGTTTAGAAGTAATAGCCTTAGCTTAATATTGCTGCTCATTTCATGTTGATTATTTAATTTAATTTTAATTAGATTTTTAAAACATATGGCCCTGTTATTCCTATATCTGCCACAGTTAACAGACACAGTCTCAATGGTTTGGTAGGTAGGGAAGTAAGTTATACTTAACGAATGGCCGTTGGAAACCATTTTTTTCATTTTTGGGTGATGTTGTCCAAACACAATGCAATATCTTTGAGGCTGACACTTAGAACACTACATTAAACTAATACAACTGTAGTAAAATAAATAAAATTGGTAGCCTTAGGCTAGCTGCCAGAACTTGCCACTACTCAAAAATGTAATTATACATACATACTGCTCTTTCTGTAAAAACAACAAATTGCTTCGTACAAGAATCAGACTTAGGCTAGCTGCCTATTTCTGAGAACATGCCACTTCCAGAAACAAAATTATACTTTTTCCCTTAACAAATCACAAAAAATAAAAAATATATGAAAGTGCTTCCAAAAATAAAAGTAATGTTACATTTAGGCTTATGTTAGCTGCCATAACTTTCACTTCACAGAGGAAAAAAAAAAAATATATATATATATATATATATACATATATACACACCGTATTTTCTAAAAGCCACATATATCTACTGAACTGAATACATTTCACTGAACTGATCAGTTTCTGAACGGTGCCTGTAGACATATTTGGCTTTCAGATGGTGTTGTGGCGAATTCCGACTTGCCACGTTAATCCGCATAAAGACACTACACTACAGATGATATTGTTGATTTACGTTTCTATGCATAAATAAGAGCTAGACTTTAATTATCCATCACAGCAAATGGCATTATCTATGTCCAAAGACACTGGCTGTTAATTATTAATAACAATAAAGACACACTGGTTTTAAAAAAAAATACACATTGGCTATACCGAAGTTCACCTCCGACCACATGACTTCGCAGTATTATGTCTAAATATCTAGTTAGTACAAAACTAGAGTGCTCGATGAACTAAGTTATAATGGCTTGATTAGTGATTAGGGGTGTGTTTAAAAAAATCGATCTTTTGATTCAAATCGATCTTCATTTGAATGATTCGATATCGATTTATGAAACCTGAGATCGATCTTTATAATTAGCCAATTTTCCCCGCATATGCGTACCGTTTTAACGTCTCGCGAGATCATCCTTTTTTTTTTTCGAGCACCGCCACTTGGCTGGGGTGATCAGTTAAGCATGGCTGCAGCAAGAGTTAAAAAAATTTTGCTCTGATCCACATCTATGATTCAATGAGTTACTAGTTCTCAGTACTAGTTGGCTTGCTCACTGGGGGCTAGGACTCGGCACTTGTAAAGCTGCTTTGTGACAACAACTGTTGTAAAAAGCGCTATACAGTCCCACCAGGATTTCGCGGGCCTTTTTTGTGATTGTTGCGGACTAAAATGTTTGATGTTGCGGTTGTTTTTCAAAAAAATTGCGATGGAAGTTGCGGTGTGTTTTTGCTTTTTTGTGAGTACATTACAATAGGGAGTAAATGTTGTATGGTTTCCTCTATTTAGTAGTCCATTTTAATTATATATTTACCTATTTATTCAGGGTTGGCAACTTTTCAAGATCGCTTGAAGTGAGATTTGAACCTGGAGGGGGTGGCGAACATTAATTGTTGACCGGGGGGGCGGGGTTAGCGAATGTAAGTTATTACCGGGCGGCCTGTAAAATGGACACAAATTAAGTATTATATCGAGATCGATCGCCAGTGGTTGGCGCCAGAGCTAACTAGTAACTCATAGATATGGATCAGAGATAAATAAACTTTATCTCTGACTTTAAACTTTATCTCAGTTTAAAGTTTAAACTTATCAACTTTATCTCAGACCCTCGACGCTTGCGTGCGCTGCAGTGACTTCGCAGGATACCGTTGCATTGTGGGGAATGTAGTGTTTGTGCGTGCAAAACACTATCGGGCGGCTGTGGCCTGTGGGCCGGTTCTAATAGTAATTAAATATCATCCAGGGGGCCATAGATAATCAATTCGCGGGTGGGATCTGGACAGTTTATCCCCGCTTTCATGTAGTGTACCGGGATACTGCTTTTCCCGATCTTTTTGCCGTAATTTTCGTCGCTCATGCTGCTTTCAGTCTGCTTTCAGTCTGCTCCTCTTGTATATACGGAAGTAAGGCGGGAGTTTGTCGACGTCACATCAAGACGACATCAGTGATTGGTCAAATTTGCGGGAAAGTTGCGGTGAGTTGGCTGAAGTTGCAACACCTCCCTGAATTCGCGGGGTTTGCTTGAAGTTGCGTTGAAGTTGCAAATCGCAACATCACGACTTTCTGGAGGGTCTGGCTATATAAATAAAATTTGATTGATTGATTGATTGATAGTTCGCTCTGGCCCCAACCACTGGCGAGCGATCGATCGCGATATAATACTTAATTTGTGTCCATTTTACACCGCCACCCCTCCAGGTTCAAATCTCACTCCAAGCGATCTTGAAAAGTTGGCAACCCTGCAGAAGTATGGTTACATCTGCAGGGAAGTATTTTGGATTCAGAAACCATGATGGTAGGGAAGAGTTGGATAAAAACACAGCCGTGTGTAAACTGCAACATGGAGGTGAAATATTGTGGGAATACCACAAATCTGAGAAATCATTGAACGCGACACCATCCTGATATTTAAAAAACGCCAGAACCCAAATAAACTCCACTAGAGAAGGCATTTGCGATTAAACTATCTACAAGTTCTCCCCGTGCCAAAAAAAATAACCGAAGTGCATGAATTCCACCTTTTAAAGGTGTATGAACCCTGCAAACATGACTTTGTTCATTGCGCTTAAGCGCGGCGCGCGTGAAGTTACAAAATTCAAGAGGTGCACGAGCTTGTGAAGCGACAGCACGCGGAGCCACCGCGATTACGTTGTTTTCGGCGCGGATCCTCACGCCGGTCGCAACGCGTCAAGTATAAAGCTGTGAAATTTTCTCAACAGCTGGCAATATTGTTACTGCACAAAGGAGCTGTCTCACTCCTCAACATGTTGATCAGCTCATTTTCTTGCAGAAAAATTTGACAATCTCCAAGATGTCAAAAAGCAGTCATGAATAAATCTTAGTTTTTGGACCTTGGTGTTTACAATATTCAGAATTATGTTCATAAATGTTTTTGTTACATGTAAAAAAAAAAAAAAACTTAATTTGCACTTTAAAAGGCTGTTCAAAACCACTTTCAATGCCTTTTCTGGTAAAGGAGCTATGTGGAAGAGTGCATTAATTGATTTAAAAAAAAGAATGTAACTGTTGTTCACAGTATAAACACTAATATCTTAATACATTTTAATAAAGTTTGAGTGTTCCTTGTATCATTACAACATTTCACATTCAAACTACACTTTTTATTGTAACTGAAATGTCCCTACAAGAATCGATATTGAATCGGATCAAATCAAATCGAAAATCTAATTTAATCGGGACCTTGTGAATCGAAATCGAATCGAAATGGGAAATCAGTGGTGATACCCACCCCTATTAGTGATGTTGTTCTAGTATTATGGTTGAATTAGTGATGTTGTTCTAGTAGTATGGGCTCCTCACTGCACGCATATGTGGCTGTGTAGCGCTCCGCTTGACATCTCCAATATCCCTGGCGTCCATCATTTCTGTTCAGCATGAATGGACTTTCAACAGCACTGAGTACTGGTCCCTCCTTCAGTGTGTGGTTCCTGGGCCATGACAGACGCCTGTGTCTGGAGGTGTGGTCAGGTACCCTTGCAGGTTGTCTAGCACGCAGACCACTCTGATGGTTTGATATGACACATGGGTGCCTCTCACCTCCCTTAAATGTGTCTGGAGTTGTGCGGCATTCATCATCCTGTGGCATTTGGTCGTCAGTGTGGGATGAGGCCAACGGACGTCCACACCTTTCTGTGATTCTGTGCCTGTGCGTGTGTGTACGTGCGTGTGCGTATGAATGTATGTGCGTACGTGTGCGCGTACGTGCGTGTGTGTGTGTGTGTAACAGAGTGTGAGCACCACCTCCCCCTCTTTGTAAGTGTAAGTGCAGTCTGACCATCCTGTCTCTCCCTCCCTCACCCCCCCCCCCCCTATGTGATTCTGCATGGCAGTAAAGCTCAAAGCCTGGATGCCCTGTCCCCTCTGTCCTCCCCGAGTGGGGCGCTGCCTGCCTCTCTGGGGCAGAACAGCCCTAACTGCCCCTCTGCCTCCAGCCCAGGGCAAATAACTGCCAGGTGAGCCCAGATACCCTTGCTCCCAAGCTCCCACCCTGGGGCACCCTGGGAATTGGTCTGCCCTCGTCTGGGTCCTTCTCGCCGCTCGCCTCTCCTCCCTGTGGTTCTTTCTCTTTGTGTGAAGGTACAGATGAGTAGCTCTAACCAGCATGACTGTAGGACACACCCCGTCCCTCTAGATAGTTGTGGTGTGGTTATGGGTGGATGCTGTCTGACGTCGGGTGATGGGGTTGTCGGCTGTTGGTGGCGGGTGCTAGAGACCCTGGATGTTGTGACTGTTCTAATCTCTCTCCCTTCTCTCTTTCTCTCGCTCACTCTCTCTTGCTCTCTCTACACCCCAGGCAACTACAGCAGCAGCAGGCTGAGCTAGAGGGGGGCGGGACTAGGGATGGGATCTTCGAGGCTGGACAGGTGTCTCTTCCTCAGGTAAGGCCATATTCTGCCTCCTCTCTGCTGTACTTCTGTGTCTCTATGAATGTGCACTAAACATGGAGCTCTCTGTCTCCCCCAGGTGACGGGACCTGTAGCGTCTGACCTCAGTGAGTGTTCAGCTCTTCGTGATGACCTTGAGCTCACGCCAAACACACACTAGCACACACTAACACTCTCTCTGTCATTTAGACCACTCTAAGGTTCTTGCGCCCCCTGCTGGTCAACAGGTTTATTCTCCAGCAGCCTCATTCAGTACTACTGCCCGGCCCAACGAGTCCTTCAGGTACTTACATACACACACATGCTTTCATGCACGTACACACATACACTTGTACACACACACACACACACTTGTACACACATACACACACATACACACCCACACACGTGCTTGCACAAATATACTCACGTGTGTGTGTGTGTGTGTGTGTGTGTGTGTGTGTGTGTGTGTGTGTGTGTGTCTTTGTGTGTGCATGCGTATGTGTATGTCTGCAGGTCAGCACCGATGCCCCAGCCCATGGGACAACCTGCTCCCTCTGCAGGTCAGATGCTGGCACACATGTCTCGTCAGAGCGCCCCCTCTGGCCCCGTGGGGAACAGCAGCAGCCCCATGCAGACACAGTCTGGTACCTCAGGGCCCACGGGGGCCTGGCCTGCCTCACAAACCCCCTTCAACACACAGGTAGAACGGCTTCTCAGAGGACCTGTGTGTGTGTGTGTGTGTGTGTGTGTGTGTGTGTGTGTGTGTGTGTGTGTGTGTGTGTGTGCGCGCGTACATTTCACACCATGCTCTTCATGGCATAGTTGGTCTGTATTTTGTGGGTGTAGGATTGATTGTGGGTGTGTCTCTGGCAGGTGGGCGGGCAGGCAGGGAAGAGTCAGTCACCACAGTTTGCCATGGGATCCTTTAGCTCCACCCCTTCCTCCTCATTGTCTCCCTCTTTCGGGCAGATGGGTGGAGCTGCAGTTAACGCACCATCCAACACACCTGGGTTCCCTCAGCTCAGTAGCCTTGCCCACCCCCCCACCAACGGCTACAGTAAGAGTCCCCTGCAGCACACACCCTTCTGATGTAGCATTATAGCATTCGCTTATACACACAACAAATAACTACAATAATATAAATCTTATAAAATAACGAAAACACCAAATGACGGGTCCTTCCTCCCCCTCCACATAATCTCTGTCCCAGGTGACGTAGGTCAAGCAGCGATGCAGTTCTCCAGACCGGCAGACACCACTGGCTGGCAGCAGTGGCAGAACCAGCAGCATACGCAGCAGCACACGCAAGGCTCTGCAGAAGCACATCCGCATGTCCAGAATAATCAACCAGAAATGTTCCCTGTGAGTTGATTCATAAAACAGAAGCTTGAAACGTTGTTGAACCAGAAGGTTAAGGTGGGCTCTAAAGACTGGTTTATGTGTTCAGTGAAGACGTGGGCCTTTAGCATCCCAGAGAGGCAGAGAAGTGCAGATTTTGTATGTACGTGTAAATGCTAATCAGTCAAAGTTAAATTTATTTATTTAGCGTTTTTTACAACACATGATGTCACAAAGCAGCTTTACAATTGTATGGGTCCAGATCCCTAATGAGCAAGCCAAAGGCGACACTGGCAAGGAAAAACTCCCTATGATGGTGGGGATTAGGAAGAAACCTCGGGAGGACCAAGACTCAAAAGGGAACCCATCCTCCATTGGGCGGCCCGCTAGCACAAGTTCGTGGTGCGCAGGGTGGTTCTACAGTTATAGTTAAGGTTCTTGTTTCAAGTAGTCGCAGTCCCTTCGGTGCAGATGGTGAGCCTCAGGTAGGAGCTAGCATCAGCACATCCTCTTGCGGCACCGGCACATCCAACCCCGGCATCAATACATCCACCGGCAAGCCAGACCATCTCCCAGGTGCTTGCATGCAATCGTCTTTGGTAGAAGCATGTAAAAAGATGGACAATACAGATTGAGTTTATCAATTTAAACCTCCATAGCTCATGTGCCAGTAATTAGCATGTGGCTCCAGCAGGTTAATCTATAGCAGCATAACTAAAGGGAGGGGTTCAGCGGTGACCACAGTCATGAGGGCCACTGAGACATTGCTTTCCAGTCAAGTCATTGTCACAACTAGAGTGATGCCATGACTAGGGGTGTGTTTAAAAAATTGATCTTTCGATTCAAATCGATCTTCATTTGAATGATTCGATATCGATTTATGAAACCTGAGATCGATCTTTATAATTAGCCAATTTTCCTCGCATATGCGTACCGTTTTAACGTCTCGCGTTTTATCTCGCGAGATCATCCTTTTTTTTCTCGAGCACCGCCACTTGGCTGGGGTGATCAGTTAAGCATGGCTGCAGCAAGAGTTAAAAAAATGTACCTCTGATCCACATCTATGATTCAATGAGTTACTATGAGACAATGAGTTCGCTCTGGCCCCAACCACTGGTGAGCGATCGATCGCGATATAATACTTAATTTGTGACCATTTTACACCGCCACCCCCTCCAGGTTCAAATCTCACTCCAAGCGATCTTGAAAAGTTGGCAACCCTGCAGAAGTATGGTTACATTTTGGATTCAGAAACCATGATGGTAGGGAAGAGTTGGATAAAAGCACAGCCGTGTGTAAACTGTGCAACATGGAGGTGAAATATTGTGGGAATACCACAAATCTGAGAAATCATTTTAACGCCATCCTGATATTCAAAAAACGCCAGAACCCAAACAAACTTCACTAGAGAAGGCATTTGCGATTAAACTATCTACAAGTTCTCCCTGTGCCAAAAAAATAACCGAAGTGCTTGAATTCCACCTTGTAAAGGTTTATGAACCCTGCAAACATGACTTTGTTCATTGCGCTGAAGTGCGGCGCACGCAAAGTTACAAAATTCGAGACGTGCATGACCTCGTTAAGCGACAGCGCACGAGCGGAGCCACCGCAATTACGTCGTTTTTGGCGCGCGGACCCTCACGCCGGTTGCGACGCGTCAAGTATAAAGCTTAATTTGCATTTTAAAAGGCTGTTCAAAACCGCTTTCAATGCCTTTTCTGCTAAAGGAGCTATGTGGAAGAGTGTGCATTAATTGATATTAAAAAAAGAATGTAACTGTTGTTCACAGTATAAACACTAATATCTTAATACATTTTAATAAAGTTTGAGTGTTCCTTGTATCATTACATTATTTCACATTCAAACTACACTTTTTATTGTAACTGAAATGTCCGTACAAGAATCGATATTGAATCGAATCGAAAATCGAATTGAATCGGGACCTTGTGAATCGAAATTGAATCGAAATGGGAAATTAGTAGTGATACCCACCCCTAGCCATGACACAGCTGGATGTTAGCATCAACATCTCAGATTACCAGAAATCCCAACGTCTGGGGGTATTCCCACCTTAAAACGGGGAATATTAACTGAAGGCTTTATTAAATAGGTGAGTCTTAAGTCTAGATTTAAATATTGGAACTGTGTCAGAATCTCGGATTGGAGCTGGAAAGCTATTCCAGCTTTAAAGGAGAAAGCTCTGCTACCAGGATTTTGGGAGCGCAAAGGGCGAGATGGGTTGTAGTAAGCAATGAGTTCACTCAGATATTTTAGGGCAAGACCATTTAACGACTTATAGGTTAACAGAAGAATTTTAAATTCAATTCGATATTTAATCAGAAGCCAGTGTAATGCCGGGAGAGTGAGACTAATATGATCGAATTTTCTAGCCTTATTTAGGACTCTAGTTGCAGCATTTTGTACAAGTTGTAGCTTCTTAATGGACTGTTTAGAGCATCCAATCAGAAGACCATTACAGTAGTCCAATCTTGACGAGACAAAAGCATGGACCAGCTTTTCTGCATTAGCTAATGAAAGTAAGTGTCTCAGCTTGGCGATGTTACGTAAATGGAAAAAGGCAGCCTTAGTGATGTTGCCTATATGCGTGTAAAATGAAAGATCCGAATCGATAGTGACACCTAATCTTTTCGCTGTAGATTCAGGTGTTACTGAAAAACCATCTAGAGTAAGGGGAATATCAGCACAATTGCTTCTAGCAACTTTAGGCCCAAGAATCAGCACCTCAGTGTTATCAGAATTTAGTTGAAGAAAATTAGACGCCATCCAGTTTTTAATGACCTGGACGCAGTTCCAATCCGGATGAGATCACTACTACTCTCGAGATTGAGAAGATATATACAACTGAGTATCATCAGTGTAACAATGGAAGCTAATACCATGCCTGCGAATGATAGTACCCAGTGGTAGCATATATAATGAGAATAATATGGGGCCCAGTATAAATCCTTGTGGGACACCATATTTTACCTTAGAATCCTCTGAGCATTCATTATTTACTAGTACAAATTGGTAATGATCTGTCAGGCTTGACCTCTTATGCCAATGAGTGTCTCCAGCCTATTAAGTAGAATATTATAATCAATGGTGTCAAAAGCAGCACTGAGGTCTAGCAGTATGAGAAAAGAAACATGTCCTTTATCAGAGGATATTAAGAGATCATTCAGTACTTTAGTCAGTGCAGTTTCAGTGCTGTGATGAGCTCTAAATCCAGACTGAAATAACTCTGACATGTTCTGTCTGTAAGAAGGAAGAGAGTTGTGAAGAAAACTACTTTCTCTAAAATTTTGGATATGAATGACAGATTAGAGATTGGCCTATAGTTCGACAGTTCCTAGGGATTAAGACCAGGTTTTTTAATTAGCGCCTTGATGACTGCAAGTTTGAATGAACTGGGAACGTAGCCCAAGCTCAGAGAATAGTTAATTATAGTAAGCAAAGGTTCTAGATAACTATGCAGTAATTCTTTAAGTAGATGGGTTGGTACGGCATGTAATCTGCATGTGGAGGGCTTAGCAGATTCCACCAGTGAAATAAGCTCCTCATGACCAATAGGGCCTTTTCACACTTCCGCATTTTTCTTCTGGAAGCTCTCGTCACAGGGTAAAGTTACTTCCGTTAAACAGTAAACAATGGCAGAGTCCAAGAACAAGAGCCTTTTCAGTGCACCAGGGTGTTCGAACTTGAAGCAAAAACAGCCGTATCTCAGTTTCCATGGTTTTCCGGCTGACAACGAGCAGAAAAGAAAATGGGTTTGTGCAATTAGGAGAGATAAAGGGGAAAACTTTGTGATACAGAGGGGAAGTACCTTTGTGTGTAGCCAGCATTACACTGCTGCAAACTACATAGTAGGTAGCTCGCGACTAAAAGTTGGTGCTGTTCCCAGCCGGTTTCAGTGGAACAGTTGCTGTCCGCATTTGACAGATCAAGCTCTCGACTGGGAGTACACGTTCGTCCACCAGAGTCGGAGGTTGTGGAAGATTTGAGCATTTGCGGTAGCATCTAGCTCTGATCACTAGCATCTAGCTCTGATCAGTAGCATCTAGCATCTAGCTCTGATCACTAGCATCTAGCTCTGATCAGTAGCATCTAGCATCTAGCTCTGATCACTAGCATCTAGCTCTGATCAGTAGCATCTAGCTCTGATCACTAGCATCTAGCTCTGATCAGTAGCATCTAGCATCTAGCTCTGACCACTAGCATCTAGCTCTGATCACTAGCATCTAGCTCTGACTATCACTTTGCTGTCGACTATATTGAACACTGAATAAACTATAACACTTAGTCTCACATTCCCATAGTGAGGAACAGAGGTGTCAGTTCCAGGTTCAGAAAGTAAAAGTCCTCACCAGGATTTTGCTCAGGCTTCCTGGACTGTGTTGATTCCACTAATTTTACCTGGATTGCACTAATTAGAAAATCTGAGCAAAATCCTGGTGAGGACTTTTACTTTCTGAACCTGGAATTGACACCTCTGGTGAGGAATAACTTGGTGTGTGTCATGAACTTGACTGATACTGATGTAAACCAAACTATCAATAGCTGACGTCACTTGGCTTGCTAACCTAGCTAGATATTGTTAACTAAAGCTGTCAGTATCATTCGTAATATTATAATATATATCATAATATAGACTGTTTTACCACTCCGTAGGATGACTAATGGAACGAGCTATACGTTAAACAATAGTTTGTTAGTTACCTAGCTAGTGTTCGCTGGTGTCACCTTACCCTGGCATGAGTAAATGAATTCTTCAAAAAACTATTTGTAGCCTCTATTCAACTTGGAACTCTTCATTGTTGAATGTTCTCCAACGATCCTGGAAACGTCTTCAAAATTCAGGCTTGGCAGCGACGACAGGGATGAAGTAAATACACGCTCCATGCTGAGGTGAATTGACAACAACTATCTTCTGCGAGTACAGGAACTTGTTTTACCCGGCGGTAATGTATTTCCGCTTTGTTGTGAAAAGGGCCTATTGGGGAGAAGGACTCTAACAGGGCATCAGAGCTGACCAGACAGCTGACAAGGTGCATTGGCATAATCAGTCAGAAAGATCACCAGAGAACCTGGGAAACAGACGTGTGTTTGGACGTCCAGGACGTCCCTGTGGTGCAGAGGAAGCTGAGGCACAGGGTTCTGTTTGCAGGGATTGGTTGAGCTCGTTGCCTGTGTGTGTGTGTGTGTGTGTGTGTGTGTGTGTGAAGGCTGCTGATTGGTCTGCCTTTTTCCCTCCAGGATGTGCTGTCCATGTTGGATCAGTCAGCGAACTTCAGCAGCGAGGACTTTGCTGAAGTGCCCATGTTCCCGCCCTTCCCGGAGTGATGGCCCCACCCCCACGTCCTGTCTGGCTGCTCCCACTGGTCTGGGCATAGGGATGAAGAGGGAGACGCTCTTAACGCTGTAGAGGGGGAGTGAGGAGGAGAAGGCCCCAGTGTACGGTGGACAGGGAGAAGGCAGGCGTGCACCCCAGTCTCCACCATCACCTCCACCCACCCAGCTCCTCCACACCTCAGCGGTAGTGAGGCTCCTGCTATAACGTGCATAGAGGGAGTACAAGTCCGATGCACGGACTTACTGCAAAACCTCCCCATCACCACCATGTGCTTGCATACACACAGGTTTGAATCTTAGCCCTCACGTTGCCTCTCTCAGGTGTCCGAGGCTCGTGATGGTACAGGTGTAGCAGGTCTGAGAGGGACTGCCCTCCTTGCCATTGATTTGTTTATTTTTATAAAAATTGCCAGCAGTCATGAGGACGTTCTTCCAGTGACGTACACGAACACATACTCACTCTCTTTCTCACACACACTCACTCACTCATGCACACGCACACTCACTCACGCACACTCACACACACGCACGTTTTTCTCTGTTTGTCCTCTTGCTCAGTTTTTCTTCCTCGTCTCCTGGTTGCTGAATTGTATATTTTTATATGTATGTAATAAAACAATTGAATAGAAGGAAAAAATCAAACAGCAAAGGCAGTAATAATGAGCTGGAGTCAGGAAATTGCCAGGACCCTGCACTGACTCTGTGCTGCAAGTCTCTCTGCACTGACTCTGTGCTGCAAGTCTCTCTGCATTGACTCTGTGCTGCAAGTCTCTCTGCTATTGTAATGGTTTCTAGTGAGGGTCAGAAGGGCAGTCAGGGTTCTCTGGAGGGTCTGATCCACATGATGGGAAATGGCCATTTGTTCTGTTTATAAAGCCTGACTGTGTCCACCATCAGAATTAGATTTGGCAGACGGATAGGCTGGTTACACCCCCCCCCCCCCAAACACACACACCTCCCAGCTAAGCGTACCTGGCTCTCTCTCTTCTCCACTCTCTACATGGAAATATTTCACATTTGTTTTGAAATTATGGGTTTTAATTTTGACCAGATCTTATTTTATTGATAATATCTGCATATCTCTCTGGGTATCTGAGCAGCCTGAGTTCTGATTTGCATATTATGTAAACTGGTGACAGTTGTTCTTTTTTTCCTGACAGAGATAGAGTGATATTCTGGTAAATTGTAATTTTTTTGGTTATTGTAAACCCCCTTTTTGTCAATGTGTATAAAATTATGTGAATTGCAGTTTATATATTACACATAGAGCCACAATTATGAAAATATATGTATATGAAATGTTAAACAAGAAAAGAATGTTTGGCTTTTGTATTAAAATGTGTGTAAAAGGTGCGGTGGTGTTGGTGTGGTGAATGTGTGTAAACGGTGCGGTGGTGTTGGTGTGGTGAATGTGTGTAAATGGTGCGGTGGTGTTGGTGTGGTGAATGTGTGTAAATGGTGTGGTGGTGTTGTAGTGAATGTGTGTAAACGGTGCGGTGGTGTTGGTGTGGTGAATGTGTGTAAACGGTGTGGTGGTGTTGGTGTGGTGAATGTGTGTAAACGGTGCGGTGGTGTTGTAGAGAATGTGTGTAAACGGTGTGGTGGTGGTGTTGGTGTGGTGAATGTGTGTAAATGGTGTGGTGGTGTTGTAGTGAATGTGTGTGTAAACGGTGCGGTGGTGTTGTAGTGAATGTGTGTAAATGGTGTGGTGGTGTTGGTGTGAATGTGTGTAAATGGTGTGGTGGTGTTGGTGTGGTGAATGTGTGTATAAACGGTGCGTTTGTGTGGTGAATGTGTGTGTAAACGGTGTGGTGGTGGTGTTGGTGTGGTGAATGTGTGTAAATGGTGTGGTGGTGGTGTTGGTGTGGTGAATGTGTGTAAACTGTACGGTGGTGTTGGTGTAGTGAATGTGTGTAAATGGTGCGGTGGTGTTGGTGTGGTGAATGTGTGTAAATGGTGTGGTGGTGTTGTAGTGAATGTGTGTGTAAACGGTGCAGTGGTGTTGGTGTGGTGAATGTGTGTAAACGGTGCGATGGTGTTGTAGTGAATGTGTGTAAACGGTGCGGTGGTGTTGTAGTGAATGTGTGTAAACGGTGCGGTGGTGTTGGTGTGGTGAATGTGTGTAAAAGGTGCAGTGGTGTTGGTGTGGTGAATGTGTGTAAACGGTGCAGTGGTGTTGTAGTGAATGTGTGTAAATGGTGTGGTGGTGTTGGTGTGGTGAATGTGTGTAAAAGGTGCAGTGGTGTTGGTGTGGTGAATGTGTGTATAATTGGTGCGGTGGTGTTGGTGTGGTGAATGTGTGTGTAAACGGTGTGGTGGTGTTGGTGTGGTGAGTGTGTGTAAATGGTGTGGTGGTGTTGGTGTGGTGAATGTGTAAACGGTGTGGTGGTGTTGTAGTGAATGGGTGTAAATGGTGTGGTGGTGGTGGTGTGGTGAATGTGTGTGTAAACGGTGTGGTGGTGTTGTAGTGAATGGGTGTAAATGGTGTGGTGGTGTTGGTGTGAATGTGTGTAAATGGTGCGGTGGTGTTGGTGTGGTGAATGTGTGTGTAAACGGTGCGGTGGTGTTGGTGTGGTGAATGTGTGTAAACTACGGTGGTGTTGGTGTAGTGAATGTGTGTAAATGGTGCGGTGGTGTTGGTGTGAATGTGTGTAAATGGTGTGGTGGTGTTGGTGTGGTGAATGTGTGTATAAACCATGGGTTAAAGTTCTCCGTCACTACGACGGATTTCCGTCATTTGATTTTTTGGGGGAAAAAATCCGTCAAATCATAATAAACACACGCGCGTGCTATCTGTTTTGTGGCCGAAATATGATTCTCACTGGCGCTCATCAGCGCTGGATGGATGACGGCGGTGTCATTTGATTGACTTGCGGTTCATTCCGCCTTCAGATTTGCGGACATTACGTAGAAAGGTTTTTACCCCCCTCCTGCCTAGCGTGACCGTAGCGCGCGACTCCGTACACCTGCGCGAACGGCGGAGGCTACTTGCTGCGTCACATTCTTTTTGCAGTGTTGTCCGAAACGATATGTGGTAGTATAAAGAAACACCCCTCAAAAACAGGGGAATGAACATTTGGCGTTTTGAAAATAAACAACCATTAGATAATTTGATAAAAAGCGAATTATTTCGAATCATTTCGAGTATATGTATAAATATTTAACGTTGAAAACGTGTTGAAATGGACCTTGAAGGTGACGTACAAGTGCTTTAATTCCACCTTGTAAAGGTGTATGAACCCGGCAAACACGCTGCGCGCGCGAAGTTAGTTCCTAAATTCGAGAGGTTCACGACTGCAGGCTCCCGCGCACAGGTGGAGCCACCTCGATTACGTCATTTTTGGCGTGCGGACCCTCGCGCTGCTCACGCTGCTCGTGCTGCGTCAAGTATAAAGGCTTAAACCAGGCTTAACATGGATGGTGTTGTTCTGTTTGTATTTAAAAGCTCTATCCAGTGGTGTGATTTAATTTGCCATTTTTGGACATTACATTTTTTTGTAACATACCTACTTAAAGCAGGTAATCTTACGGCTTATGTTTTTGCGATAGTGAATCTGATAAAAACAAGAGCTTCATACCTCTCACCTGGATTCACTAAATTTGACTTGATCTTTAAATAATTTTCTGGAAGAGGATCCCCAGATAACTCCCATTAAATACACATTTAAGTACATTTATTGCTCAGGTGTTCATTCTCTCTTCTGTCCTTACACAGGCTGTTTAGATAAATATACTTTATAAATGTGTTTATTGTGTAGAATTAGGCAAAAGAGGCCGTGTCCCAACTACACCACATTTTCAGTAATTGCTGGCATTGTCTTTTGCCAGGAAAAATTTTCAGTCAAATGAAAATTTCTTGCTTTAACCCATGGTATAAACGGTGCGTTTGTGTGGTGAATGTGTGTGTAAACGGTGTGTTGGTGTGGTGAATGTGTGTGTAAACGGTGTGGTGTTGGTGTGGTAAATGTGTGTAAACGGGACGGTGGTGTTGGTGTGTGAATGTGTAAACGGTGTGGTGGTGTTGGTGTGGTGAATGTGTGTGTAAACGGTGTGGTGGTGTTGGTGTGGTCAATGTGTAAACGGTGCGGTGGTGTTGGTGTGGTGAATGTGTATAAACGGTGCGGTGGTGTTGGTGTGAATGTGTGTAAACAGTGCGGTGGTGTTGGTGTGTGAATGTGTGTAAACGGTGCGGTGGTGTTGATGTGGTGAATGTGTGTGTAAACGGTGCGGTGGTGTTGGTGTGGTGAATGTGTGTAAACGGTGCGCTGGTGTTGGTGTGTGAATGTGTGTGTAAACGGTGCGGTGGTGTTGGTGTGGTGAATGTGTGTGTAAACGGTGCGGTGGTGTTGGTGTGGTGAATGTGTGTGTAAACGGTGTGGTGGTGTTGGTGTGTGAATGTGTGTAAACGGTGCGGTGGTGTTGATGTGGTGAATGTGTGTGTAAACGGTGCGGTGGTGTTGGTGTGGTGAATGTGTGTAAACGGTGCGCTGGTGTTGGTGTGTGAATGTGTGTGTAAACGGTGCGGTGGTGTTGGTGTGGTGAATGTGTGTGTAAATGGTGTGGTGGTGTTGGTGTGGTGAATGTGTGTAAATGGTGTGGTGGTGTTGGTGTGGTGAATGTGTGTAAACGGTGTGGTGGTGTTGGTGTGGTGAATGTGTGTGTAAACGGTGCGGTGGTGTTGGTGTGGTGAGTGTGTGTAAATGGTGTGGTGAATGTGTAAACGGTGTGGTGGTGGTGTTGTAGTGAATGTGTAAACGGTGTGGTGGTGTTGGTGTGGTGAATGTGTGTAAACGGTGCGGTGGTGTTGTGGTGAATGTGTGTAAATGGTGTGGTGATGTTGGTGTGAATGTGTGTGTAAACGGTGCGGTGGTGTTGGTGTGGTGAATGTGTGTGTAAACGGTGCGGTGGTGTTGGTGTGGTGAATGTGTGTATAAACGGTGCGTTGATGTGGTGAATGTGTGTGTAAACGGTGCGGTGGTGGTGTGGTGAATGTGTGTGTTAACGGTGTGGTGTTGGCAGAGGTGGGGACTCGAGTCACATGACTTGGACTCGAGTCAGACTCGAGTCATTAATATTAAGACTTTTGACTTGACTTGAAAAAATATTCAGAGACTTAGACTTGACTTGGACTTTTACACCAATAACTTGGGACTTGAATTGGACTTGAACCTGTTTACTTGCAAAGACTTGATTTTTTTTACCCCAAATCTAAAATTTAAAACGCATATTAATATTTATAAAGTGCGCCACATTAATTTCATTTCCGTCCTTCTGACTCAGACCGGCGTTACACCAGATTCTGTGACCGTCGAGTTTTGTGACCACAGGGGGCGCTATTTCACAGTTTCTGTTCAGAGGCACAAACGCTTTACGAATGCTACGTAAACTACGCTGATGCACTTTCTTTACTCGTTTTGTTGGTGTCCACGAGCCAAAATATGACAGATGTTTATATTTACATTTATCGTCTCTTAATTACATAAATGTACTTAAACAAGATTTACCATCCCCTCACCATTGCAGCCAACAAAGAAATCATGACTGGGATGTACAGGTGAGACTTTTTAACTGGGGTCACCAATTCTGACGGCAGCCATCAGAATATGTGACCCCACTGAATCTCCAGGTAACAATAGTAGCCTACACCGTGACCCCACAATAACAGAAAACAATGAAAAAATAACCCTAACCTTTTATTAGTCTATATTTAAACATTTTATCCAAATGTTTAGAATAACCATTCGTAATGACAGCATCTTGCTTACGATGATGTCACGTTGAGGACCCCGGCCCCTCCCCTTTGGGCGTGTGTATACGTGGTCCACGTGCTTTGTCTGCGTCAGTGGAACTCCGTGGTGATGGCTATGTCGTGTGATAATGTGTATCACCTGTGAATCGTCTCGTAATTACATGGGGCTAATGTGGTTTGTCTATTTAATGTGCGCTCGCGCAGTGTCCTGTGCTCGTCGTTGTCTAATGTCCACACGTTGTTGTGTGTTTGTGTATGTTTATCGTGTGCTATTGCGCAACATATATAATATAAGTAAAGTGACGTTTGCTGCCACAAAGGATTTGTGTCTCGTCCTTCACGCCGCACCCACCGTCACAGATGAAGCTTGCTATTTTCGTGTATAATGATGTAACGAAACATTCTTGTTTAAGTACATTTATGTAATTAAGAGAAGATAAAATGTAAATGATCTGTCATCTTTTGGCGGGCGGACACCAACAAAACGAGTAAAGAAACGCATCAGCGTTAGCATTCGTAAAGCGTTGGTGCCTGTAAAAAAAAAGACTCGAAAGGACTTGAAATTCCAAGTTTCAGACTTGGGACTTGACTTGACGGTTGCCTGTCTTGACTCGAGACTTGACTTGAGTTGACTGTCTTTGCTTGAGACTTGACTCCGGACTTGAGGATAAAGACTTGGACTTACTTGAGACTTGCAAAACACTGACTTGGTCCCACCTCTGGGTGTTGGTATGGTAAATGTGTGTAAACGGTACGGTGGTGTTGGTGTGTGAATGTGTGTAAACGGTGTGGTGGTGTTGGTGTGGTAAATGTGTGTGTAAACTGTGGTGGTGTTGGTGTGTGAATGTGTGTAAACGGTGCGGTGGTGTTGGTATGGTGAATGTGTGTTTAAACGGTGTGTTGGTGTTGGTGTGGTGAATGTGTAAATTGTGCGGTGGTGTTGGTGTGGTGAATGTGTGTAAACGGTGTGGTGGTGTTGGTGTGGTGAATGTGTGTGTAAACGGTGCGGTGGTGTTGGTGTGGTGAATGTGTGTAAACGGTGCGGTGGTGTTGGTGTGGTGAGTGTGTGTAAATGGTGTGGTGAATGTGTAAATGGTGTGGTGGTGTTGTAGTGAATGTGTAAACGGTGTGGTGGTGTTGGTGTGGTGAATGTGTGTGTAAACGGTGCGGTGGTGTTGGTGTGGTGAATGTGTGTATAAACGGTGCGTTGGTGTGGTGAATGTGTGTGTAACTGTGCGTTCACACCAAAAGCGATAAAATCGCTCTCCGTCGCCGAGTCGCCAGCATCGCATCGCGTAGGGGCGTGTCCAACATCACGCCTGCATGCAGCACGTGACAGATATGCAAATCACGTTTTTAAAGTAGGACGCAGTATTTATTTTAATCTATTGATTACAGGACACACGATTACAAAGGAGTGCGTGTATAAAACATAGTGTGTGTATAAAACACATATAGTATATAAACCTAAAATGTTTATGTATTTTTTTTACTTTTTACCCCAGACCCGAAGATCAAACAGGAATTTAAAAAATCATAACCAATAATAGGGTATACGCTAATTTATTGCAGATGTTTTTTAACAAATGAACAGTATTCCCTCCAAAAATAAACATCGTAAAGTGCGGGACATCCAGAGACAGCCACTATTAATCTCTCCTCCATTTTGCAATCGGAACAAATAATCAGTAGGAACCAAAGTCAGAGGTGCGGTTTCGGAGGAGGGTGCAAACATACTTTCTGATTGGTAGTCGCCGCCGCGCGTCACTGCTCATTTGCATAAAGTTGAGCCAAGCTCAACTTGTTCGCGTCGCTCGAATCGCTCACTTCGCGCCGCGTCGCGTCGCTGGGTGTCGCTCACTCTCATTGAAAATGAATGACTTCCGGTCGCTGTGTCGCTCTCGTCACTTTCGGTGTGAACGCACAGTAAACGGTGTGGTGGTGTTGGTGTGGTGAATGTGTGTAAACGGTGCGGTGGTGTTGTAGTGAAAGGGTGTAAATGGTGTGTTGGTGTGGTGAATGTGTGTGTAAACGGTGCGGTGGTGTTGGTGTGGTGAATGTGTGTATAAACGGTGCGTTTGTGTGGTGAATGTGTGTAAACGGTGCGGTGGTGTTGGTGTGGTGAATGTGTGTGTAAACGGTGTGGTGTTTGTGTGGTAAATGTGTGTAAACGGTACGGTGGTGTTGGTGTGTGAATGTGTACACGGTGTGGTTGTGTTGGTGTGGTCAATGTGTGTGTAAACGGTACGGTGGTGTTGGTGTGTGAATGTGTGTAAACGGTGCGGTGGTGTTGGTGTAGTGAATATGTGTAAACGGTGTGGTGGTGTTCGTGTGGTGAATGTGTGTGTAAACGGTGTGTTGGTGTGGTGAATGTGTGTAAACAGTGCGGTGGTGTTGGTGTGGTGAATGTGTGTAAACGGTGCGGTGGTGTTGGTGTGGTTAGTGTGTGTAAATGGTGTGGTGAATGTGTAAACGGTGTGGTGGTGGTGTTGTAGTGAATGTGTAAACGGTGTGGTGGTGTTGGTGTGGTGAATGCGTGTAAACGGTGCGGTGGTGTTGTAGTGAATGTGTGTAAATGGTGTGGTGGTGTTGGTGTGAATGTGTGTGTAAACGCTGCGGTGGTGTTGGTGTGGTGAATGTGTGTATAAACGGTGCGTTGATGTGGTGAATGTGTGTGTAAACGGTGCAGTGGTGTTGGTGTGGTGAAGCTCTGGCTGTAGTTTTACTAATTTTTGGAACTAGGAGAGAACCAGCATTTTGGGAGCGCAAAGGGCGAGATGGGTTGTAGTAAGCAGTGAGTTCACTCAGATATTGTGGGGCAAGACCATTTAATGCCTTATGGGTTAACAGAAGAACTTTAAATTCAATGCGATATTTAATCAGAAGCCAGTGTAATGCGGCGAGAGTGGGACTAATATGATCAAATTTCCTAGCCTTAGTTAGGACTCTAGCTGCAGCATTTTGTACAAGTTGTATATTCTTTATGGACTGTTTAGAGCATCCAATTAGAAGACTATTACAGTAGTCCAATCTCGAGACAAAAGCATGGACCAGCTTCTCTGCATCAGCTAATGAAAGTAAGTGTCTCAGCTTGGCGATATTACATAAATGGAAAAAGGCAGCCTTAGTGATATTGCATACATGTCCGTCAAATGAAAGATGAGAATCAATAGTGACACCTAAACTTTTTGCAGTAGATTTAGGTGTTACTGAAAAACCGTCTAGGGTAAGGGGAATATCAGCCCAATTGCTTCTAGCAGCTTTTAGGCCCAAGAATCAGCACCTCAGTCTTGTCAGAATTTAGTTGAAGAAAATTAAACGCCATCCAGTTTTTAATGTCCTGGACGCAGTTCTTAATCTTGAGTTGTATTGATATCATCTGGATTAGAAGATGTATACAACTGAGTATCATCAGCGTAGCAATGGAAGTTAATACCATGCCTACTAATGATAGTGCCCAGTGGTAGCATATATAAGAATAATATGGGGCCCAGTACAGATCCTTGTGGGACACCATACTTTACTTTAGAATGCTCTGATCATTCGTTATTTACTAGTACAAATTGGTAACGATCTGTCAGGTAGGACCTGAACCAGGAGAGTGCTTGACCTCTTATGCCAATGAGTGTCTCCAGTCTATTAAGTAAAATATTATGATCAATGGTGTCAAAAGCAGCACTGAGGTCTAGCAGTATGAGAAAAGAAATGTGTCCTTTATCAGAGGATATTAAGAGATCGTTCAATACTTTAGTCAGTGCGGTGTTGGTGTGGTGAATTTGTGTAAACGGTGTGGTGGTGTTGGTGTGGTGAATGTGTGTAAACGGTGTGGTGGTGGTGTGGTGAATGTGTGTAAATGGTGTGGTGGTGGTGTTGGTGTGGTGAATGTGTGGTGAATGTGTGTAAATGGTGTGGTGAATGTGTGTAAATGGTGTGGTGAATGTGTGTAAATGGTGCGGTGAATGTGTGTAAACGGTGTGATGGTGGTGTTGGTGTGTTAAATGTGTGTAAATGGTGCGGTGGTGTTGGTGTGGTGAATGTGTGTAAACGGTGCGGTGGTGTTGGTGTGGTGAATGTGTAAATGGTGTGGTGGTGTTGGTGTGGTGAATGTGTGTAAATGGTGTGAATGTGTGTAAATGGTGCGGTGGTGTTGGTGTGGTGAATGTGTGTAAACGGTGTGATGTTGGTGTGTTAAATGTGTGTAAATGGTGCGGTGGTGTGGTGAATGTGTGTAAATGGTGCGGTGGTGTTGGTGTGGTGTGGTGAATGTGTGTAAATGGTGTGGTGAATGTGTGTAAATGGTGCGGTGGTGTTGGTGTTGTGAATGTGTGTAAACGGTGTGATGGTGGTGTTGGTGTGTTAAATGTGTGTAAATGGTGCGGTGGTGTTGGTGTGTTGAATGTGTGTAAATGGTGCGGTGGTGTTGGTGTGGTGAATGTGTGTAAATGGTGCGGTGGTGTTGGTGTGGTGAATGTGTGTAAATGGTGTGGTGAATGTGTGTAAATGGTGCGGTGGTGTTGGTGTTGTGAATGTGTGTAAACGGTGTGATGGTGGTGTTGGTGTGTTAAATGTGTGTAAATGGTGCGGTGGTGTTGGTGTGGTGAATGTGTGTAAATGGTGCGGTGGTGTTGGTGTTGTGAATGTGTGTAAATGGTGTGGTGAATGTGTGTAAATGGTGTGGTGGTGTTGGTGTTGTGAATGTGTGTAAACGGTGTGATGGTGGTGTTGGTGTGTTAAATGTGTGTAAATGGTGCGGTGGTGTTGGTGTGGTGAATGTGTGTAAACGGTGTGATGGTGTTGGTGTGGTGAATGTGTGTAAATGGTGTGGTGAATGTGTGGTGTGGCCTACAGCAGAGCTGTCTGGAGCTTCCTGCTGTCCGTTGGTGATGTAAGGGATCTGTGGGTACAGGGTTGGGTTACCCCACAGGACGCGTTTCTCATTCTCCTGTCTTTCACACTTTATTCCCCTCGTTGTCTTCACCTGTCTGTCCCTGTCGTCTCCCCCCGTCCCTCGGATTGGTTCAGGGGTTTACTGTTTCACCACTTGCTCTATCAGATAGTGTGCAGTCTCTTTTGATACAGTCGATTCCTTCCCATTTTTTAGTTTAGGTTCTCAATATGTTTAAATCGATTTTAATCCTATATTCGTTTTTAAGCTTTTTCTCAATCTCACTGATTGACATAATTCTAGACCTGTGCTAGAACATTCGCACAACATCTAACCCCCCCCCCCCGCCTGTTCTCTTGCTTCCTCTCTTTCTTCTGGCATTTGAACAGCATCAATCTGCATCTGATTGGGGGAGGTCAGTTTTCACCTCCATCCTGTAATGCAGAAGAGGACTGCTATGCTCTCCCTTCCTCTCTCTGTCCTCTGGCCCTCCTTTGCTCTTCTGTCCTCTCTTTGCCACCCCACCTCCAATCCCCTCTGCATCGAAGACCGGCACTTTTGTCCACTGCATTGTTGGATCTGTGGTCCCGCCTCTCACCTCTGGGGTCAGTTCAACCAGCAGCTTCATACTCATAGTCCCATATAAGGCCTTTACCAAACTCCTCTTTAACTATTCATTGGTGACACGGACGCCAGGCGTTGGTGTGAGTGTCCTGCTGAGTGGTACGGACATGCGATTACCAACCGTAAGAGAAGACGGAGATGACCACAGCAGGAGGGTGGACTCCACTCTCCACTCTGCTACTGGCAGGGACACACAGTCTCTTAGAATGATGCCAGAGTATTCTGCTCTGAGCAGTTTTGAATAGCGACAGATTGCTTGATGGTGCATGTGTGCTTGACCTTTTGGGGAGGAGCTACAGAACCAGAGCCAGATGCCATTGTTGTGATTGGAAGTGGTTCAGCCCATCACATTGTGGATTTCAAACATGATGTCGTAGGTGAGCTTGTGGCACAAAGGCCAAGTGTAGATTGAAGACTTTGGTGTAGGGTCCCTCACCAGCAGTCTGAGGGACGCTCGGCCCTCATGAACATGGATCTGCAGCTCTCGCAGTCGCGGCTGGAGCTGGACGTGGACCTGGGCTTTGCTCTCTTCTTCTTCTTCCTGCTGTGTTTGTTTTTGCTGGGCACCATAGTGCGCTGTGCCCAGATGGTGTTGGACCCCTACAGTGCCATCTCAGTCTCTGCCTACCAGGAGGAGCAGGTGGAGGTTTGAGACAGACGCTCAGTAATGTCCACGCTAAAGACAACTTATAAAATAATGAACTAAGAAGCACCTGTGGAGGAAACGTGCATGGATGAGATGAGAAGCCTGGAATAGTCCGAACACGTGAAGTGGAAACGACTGAACTCAGTTCCTCTGATGAATTCCCAGGAAATTAAGTGACTTGACCTAAGACACTGTGGGAAAGAGCTGGAGTATTCACATGTTTTCTTTTATAAAGGCGTTTAAAATGTATCAGGGTTATAGCTTCTTTGTGTGTCTCACACATTTATTTTCTTTCCTCAAGATTTGGTATATACCGCTAATAAACCTGCAAGAATGCATATAAGCAAAAACGGTCTGTAAATCCTTTAGATTTTGAAAGCGTAACTAATCTACTAACTACAAAAAGCCGCGGGCTCATTTTATAGCCGTTTAAGACCACCTGATTTATTCGGTTTGACTGCGTGCAAATACAAATTGCGGAGACTTTAATTTTGAAGTCGGAGGGCTTTCGCCTGCACTGTTACTGTAGTTCACTTCACAGGTTTCAAACGGTTCAGGTAGCTAGCTACACGCTTCCCTCGATGGCTGGCTAGCTGCTTCATATCTTCTGTTTTAAGTAATGTTGTTCAAGGTTTTTCATTCTGTTTGGACTTCGTTGTTTTAACCAGGGCATCATTAATACCGAGAAAGGTATCCGACTGCTTCATAAAAGAGTGTAATATGTTATCAGACTAGATTTAACTGTCTACCACCATCCACTGCACCTACAAGGTTAAATATTGTCTGTCATGATTTTTGTTTTATATATTTAAAACGTTGTTGTCTTCTTAGGTCGCATATCTGCTGTTTGGTTATTTAATCTTGTGAAAGAACGAGTATGTCTTTCTTTGGGAGTTTGTGGAGGACTAGCGTGTCCGTCTGTCAGTGGTCGGTACTGTTGAGCACCAGACCGTTTACCACAGGTGAGACCGTCTGTTGACTCGTTCACCTTTAATCTGGTTATTCTGCTCTAGATCTGAATTAGATCCAGACGAAGGTTAATTCTTTAAAACTAAGGACACCGTTTCCAACCTGCTGTTGATGATCACTGATCTAACGTTATATTAGATTTGTCTTAATATATAATCCATGTGTGTTGAGTATAAAGTACTGACGCGTGTGGACGGCGGTGGGACTGAGATCACGGGCAGGTTCACCTGGGAATGGAGTGTGTGTGTGTGTGTGTGTGTTCACTCTGACTTCCTCAGGTCTTTGTGTTTACGATGCTTAAGGGAAACCCTGTCATGTTTTATTTGTGAGTATTCTGTTTCATCCTGTCATGTTTTATTTGATTATTCTGTGTTTCATCCTTAAGGAACATGCTCACCTGTGCGAATGCACGCCATACCGAAGCTCAAACAGGTGGACCGGTGGACGGAGAAACGCAGCATGTTTGGCCTGTACGACAACATCGGGATCTTAGGTGAGTTCAAATTGCAAAGCCACATTTTCCATAAATATTGATGCAGCCTTGTTTAGTTATTCTAAGTAATGCAGCACGTTGGTACTGGGCTCAAGTCGCTCAGTCCTGCCCGAGCCACGCACCTCTCCACCGGGTCTTCTTGCCCTGTGACCTTAACACCAGACTGTCCTCTTTCCCCCCTTCATGATGTCAGGCGACTTCAAAGCTCACCCCAAAGACATGATCACCGGGCCCGTCTGGCTGCGGGGTTTCCGTGGAAATGAGCTGCAGCGACTGGGCAGGAAGAAGCGTATGGTGGGCAGTAGGATGATGACTGAAGAGCGGCATAACCTGGACAAGACCATCAGCTACCTGTACCGCCGCCTGAACCGCTACGGCAAACGCAGATGAACACTGGTGAACACTGGTGAAGACTGCCAACGGGCAGGCTGGCCCCACGCGTTTTCTTTGGTGCTTAAAATTGTAAATTAAATGTTGGCCATAATCAGCCCGTGTTCAAATTATTTACTAAACTTTACAGGCTGTGATGACAACCAGGTAATCTATAGCTCTCCATATCTGTATAAACTAGTGGCACATGCAGCTCAATATATTATATTAGAAAGTTAATTTATTTCAGTAATTCAGTACAAAAAGTGAAATGCATATATTACACAGATTCATGACAGTTATCTATTTCAAGTATTTATTTCTGTTAATGTTTGATTATGGCTTAGTCAAGGAAAACCCAAAATCATTATCTCAGAAAAATTAGAATATTATATAAGACCAACTTGTGTTGAAATGTTGGAAAAGTATGTACAGTAAATGCACTCAATACATGGTCAGGGCTCTTTTTGCACTAATTACTGCAGCAGTAGGGTGTGGCAGGGAGGCGATCAGTCTGTGGCACTGCTGAGGTGTTATGGAAGCCCAGAGTGCTTTGATAGCAGCCTTCATCTGCATTGTTGGGTTTGGGGTCTCCTCTTCCTCTTGACAATATCCCATAGATTCTCTATGGAGTTTAGGTCAGGTGAGTTTGCTGACCAATCAAGCACAGCGATACTGTGGTTATTAAACCAGGTATTGGTACTTTTGGCAGTGTGGACAGGTGCCACGTTCTGCTGGACATTTTCAATTCCATCTCCAAAAAGCCTGACAGCATGAAGTGCTATAAAACTTCCTGATAGGCCTGTCGCGATAATTACATTATCGACTTATCAATAATTTTTTAACTGCAACTATGTTAGATTTCAGAAAGGCACGCAGTGCTGCTCTCTCACACCCCCTCCCCCCCTTAAGGGAAGACGAATCTGTGATCAGAGAGCGACATCTACCGGTTGGAAATGAGTGCAGTAGAGAGTGTATGCGTCAATAACAGTGCCTCCACACACACAGGTGGAGATGTGTTAACTCGCGAACGTATTCGAGGCTAACAGGACTCGAAATAATTCGCTTTTTATCACATTATTTAATGGTTGTTTATTATAGTGACCGTAGCGCGCGACTCCGCGAACGGCGGAAGCGTTCATACTTTCCGCGTCACATTCTGTGCAGTGTTGTTCGAAATGATATGTGGTAGTTTAAAGAAACACCCCTCAAAAACGGGAAGGAACATTTACCTGACGATAATTAATGTTGCTTTGTGTTTCAGGTTTGAAAAGTGCTGGAATTTGTTCGTTTCACAACAAATAGCTATCTGACTGAACAGTTCTCTTGTATTACGTTAACAAATACGAGCCTCTTGTAATTCCAGGACGAAACATGAGAGAACGTGAAGACGTTAAGATTGAGCGTTTTGAAAATAAACAACCATTAAATAATATGATGCCACCGCGATTACGTCATTCGCCGCGCGGACCCTCGCGCCGCATCAAGTTTAAACCAGGCTTAACTCGCTATATAGCCAAAGAGATGCTGCCGTTAAATACGGTCGAAAAGAAAACATTTCTAAACATGCTGCAAAGATTTGACAAGCAGTATACACTGCCAAAGAAAACCTATATCTCCCAAACTGCCATTCCAACCTTATATAATGAAGTGAAAGATGGCATTCTGAAGGAGACTAAAGATATCTCATTTTACTCTGCCACTACAGATATGTGGTCAAGCTCAAATATGACCCCATACATGAGCTTTACAATACATTACTGCAAACTGGTGTAATTGTATTATTATGCTACTATATTATTATTGTGGCATATTGTCTTAAAGCTCCTTTGGGGAGCCCAGAAGCAAGAAAAAATTCTATAATGGCACTTTTAAATGACATTATTGTTTATCGCAATAATTTCTGGGACAATATATCGTTCTGAAAATGTTATCATGACAGGCCTACTTCCTGATAGTCAGCTGTGCTGACATTGTTCTTGAAATAACAAGTCCCAGAGTCTGGAGGAAGAGTAGAGACACAATCCAAGCTGCGTGAGGTCCAGTGTGAAGTTTCCACAGTCAGTGATGTTTGGGGAGCCGTGTCATCTGCTGGTGTAGGTCCACTGTGTTGTATCAAGACCAACATCAGCGCAGCCGACTACCAGGACATATTAGAGCACTTTGCTTCCCTCTGCCAACAAGCTTTTTGGAGATGGAAATGTCATTTTCCAGCAGGATCTGGAACCTGCCCAAGTGTTTTGTGGGCAATTCAAATGCACCTCCAAACCAACACTGATGTTATAAAGGAAATCAAAGTCACAACTACATAAACATGTTTATTAAAATGTGTCTAATACAAAAAGGGACAAATATGAAAAGAAACAGGCCGGTTGAGTGAGCTGACTCGTGATGACAGCGGCTCACCCTAGTGCGTGTTCCCAGTGCGTCAGCGTAGTGAGTTACGGTAACGGACACTTCTTACACTGGACAGAGGATCTTCCTCCCTGCTGTCAGCACCAAGCACACCGTGTTCTCCACACATCTGATGACACTGGGTTTGGAGGGACTAGGAAACTCAATGAACAGAATCGTGGGTGTCATGGAGGTCAGAGATCAGACTCAACCTGTGGTACAGAGCAGCATATCAGTGATCAGACGTCTATCAGAACCCAGTTTTAGTCTGTGCTGTTCAGAGCAGTCAATCAGAATCCAGCTTTAATCTGTGTGGCGTGTTGCTTCCTGATGTTCACAATATAATTCTCTACATGTGGATTAGAAGAGGATTTTTTTTTGTAATACAAAACCAAAAGGTATTTTCTTGAATTGATTTTAAATCGGATTAAATCTCAACATTCAGCACTCAGACATTTCACATGCAGAAAACTTGCAAAAGTAAAGCATTTCACATCAACTAACCCTAGACCAACCCTAATCCAATACGACCCCTGGAGGGCACAGTCAGGACACACAGGCTTTAGGGAGACCAATCCTAACGAACCACTAGACTAATACTAACCATAGAGTAGCACTGGGGAATGTTTCCTGTTTAAAGGATGACGGTCAAACAGGCGAATGCTTTAGCTACCCACATGAAGTGAAGGTAGCAGCAGGCCAACAGAACAGAGTCTGCTCACCTGAGTCTCTCTCTCTTTCTCCTTTGGAATACGATGCCTCTTTTTCTTGGGCCCACCTGCTGACTGCTGTGGTACTGAGGGAGAGGAGCCATCATCTCCACCTGTTACACCATCTAAAATGGCTCCACCCTCATCCTAGCAGAAACGAAATGTGAAGACACAGGTTACTCTCACTTGCAGGAACATGGGTATGGGAGAGCATTAATTTTTAGTTTAATATTTCTGAAAGATATGGTAATAACTCTAAAAAACAAACACCAATCTACCATTCACAGACCTAAATCAATGTTGTTTATTCTTTTTGCAGTATCTTATATTCTAAAATAAAGTGGATAAACTAAATATCTTTTTTACCTGAATAGAATCAAAGCTCTGAAATGGATTAAGTGAGCAGTAATGCTCACCTTAAGCTACTCAATTAAAGCTTAAATAATCATGAAGTAAAGCAAGCCTGGAGAGACCGCACCTCTAATGGGATGGTAAACTGGACTGTCCGGTACTCATCTCCGTACGAGTCCAGAGTCTTCATGAGGAACCTGAGGAACAACGACACTGAACTCTTGGACCATCCTGACTTGGTCATCACGTAGTGTCGTAGTGTCAGTACAAATGAAGCAGACAAAAGACAAAGACGAATATGGGTCTCGAGAGGACCCAACAAAAGTTATTTGTAAACGTGGCCCAAGTGTCTCTCTTGCCTTCTCTCCTTCTTCAACCTGCGTACGAGTCTTTGGACCTGGTAAAGGCGACCCAGTGTGCGCTCATTCACCTGAGAAAAAGACCACACGTCGTCTGCTAAACATGCCTTTGAAAATCTGTTACACACATGAAGTAGGAGCATAAAAACGCTGAACACAAGCGTAAAACACACGTACCGCTGAGACTGGCGAGGCTCACCTGCTCCATCTCCCTGCACCTCCTGCTCAGAGCTTGGCATTTCCTCTTCTGCAGCTCCTCCTGGTCCTCCTCGCCATCCTGCCCCGGGCAGGGTGCGTGTCCCCCGCTCTCCAGGACTTGACTGGCCTCCGGACCCATCTCGACCCCGGCCGCCTCCAGCTCGGCCTCCAGGATGTGGCCCCCGAAGAGCGGAGGCAGCGCCAAGCCCGAAAAGTCCTCCATCACCTGCAGCACCAACACGGTACCAGACCAGTTCATACAGTACCAACACGGTACCGGACCAGTTCATACAGCACCCACACGGTACCGGACCAGTTCATACAGCACCAACACGGTACCGGACCAGTTCATACAGCACCCACACGGTACCGGACCAGTTCATACAGCACCAACACGGTACCGGACCAGTTCATACAGCACCAACACGGTACCGGACCAGTTCATACAGCACCAACACGGCGCAGCTACACCCACACGGTACCAGACCAGTTCATACAGCACCCACACGGTACCGGACCAGTTCATACAGCACCCACACGGTACCGGACCAGTTCATACAGTACCCACACGGTACCAGACCAGTTCATACAGCACCCACACGGTACCGGACCAGTTCATACAGCACCAACATGGCGCAGCTACACCCACACGGTACCGGACCAGTTCATACAGCACCCACACGATACCGGACCAGTTCATACAGCACCCACACGGTACCAGACCAGTTCATACAGCACCCACACGGTACCAGACCAGTTCATACAGCACCCACACGGTACCGGACCAGTTCATACAGCACCAACACGGTACCGGACCAGTTCATACAGCACCAACACGGCACAGCTACACCCACACGGTACCAGACCAGTTCATACAGCACCATCACGGCGCAGCTACACCCACACGGTACCGGACCAGTTCATACAGTACCAACACGGCACCGGACCAGTTCATACAGTACCCACACGGTACCGGACCAGTTCATACAGCACGCACACGGTACCGGACCAGTTCATACAGTACCAACACGGTACCAGACCAGTTCATACAGCACCATCACGGCGCAGCTACACCCACACGGTACCGGACCTGTTCATACAGCACCGACACGGTACCGGACCGGTTCATACAGCACCGACACACACGACTGACCTGAGACTTCCTCAGTGTTTACACACACCACACATTCATCAGTCAAACTTACTTTAAACGCTTCTCCGCGTCTCCTCTCGTGTCATTAGTTCACCTGCTGAAACCCCGGGTGTCTGAACCGTTGGGTTGAGTTTATTTGCTCTGACCAGATGACATTAACTAAACTGTGTTCTTCACATCACTCTATTTGGGCTAGTCAGCTAGCTAGCAAACAACTTCACACCACACATGACCCATTATGTGTGCGCCGTACGGCGCGTTTTGAAACACGTCATTACTAAAGCCAACGTCGTTCCATTTGAACTACAATTCCCATTAGTTGAACTACAGAAAGCAATATGGCCGCCAGTAAGTATATCAGCTAATGAGATTCTTGAAAGTCGTGACATTTTGAGACGATTAAATGTTTCTTGCACAATAAGATGCTTGTAAATGTTCAGCGATTGTTTCACCTTCATGTATTGGAAATCATTGTAACTTGCTTGTTTAGATACGTGGATGACCTTGGGCTCGCGTTACAGCGACGTTAGCTAGCTTTAGCTCTCCTAGTTACCCGAGCTGAGCTAACTAGGACATTTGTGAATGTGTGTCACAACAATTTAATTCACATTTCAGTCGCAAATTTCCTGAAAACGATGTGGAACAAGGAGCCCGTTTTGACGGTTTCTGTTGGACTGGGCATCGCAGGTTCGTGTTTTCATGCAGCTGTGAAAATTAAAACGGAACGTTAAAAAAGTCCATTTTAATCCTCAGTTTTAATCTTCAGTCTTTCAAAACAAAAAGCAGCCGACCCTCCGAAATATCAAATAACAATTTTCTGAATAAACACCGATTAGTCTGCGTTATTAGCCCAACAACGATTAAATATCAGTTTATTTTTCAAAGTACTCATTAAGCAAATGTAAAATAAATGTATGAATATGCACTATTTCAAGTAACAGATTCATATTCGGTTTCCTGCAGCTGTCTTTTTGCCGCTAGTTAGTCCATACACGAAGTTAACGACCATGATGAACCAGTCGATGCCTTACGTCTACCCAGGTGGGTTATACCTACATGACAACATCTTATTACTGTACTAGTGTGGCCTGCCTCTCGGGTGTCCGTGCTGTTAAGCTGCTGATGGTGACTCACTTTCCTCCTTCAAACCTTTCCCAGTTCCGGTGCGAGATGATGGAAACATGCCCGATACACCAGCACACCCGTGTGACCCGCAGGGTCAGAAGTTTGACTGGCATAAAAAACTGTGAAGAATCTTCCCAAATCCTGTTGTCTGGTTGCTGTACAGTCCCCCGTGTCTCTCTGCTCCTGAATCATGTGCTGTTATTAAACATTTATTTGTTCAAACCACTTTTCATTCCTTTTTAAATTGCTGCACACCTTATTAAAAAGCAAAAGCTTTCCGATTTCTGGTGAAGACGTCCCAGTACTTTCCAGTAGGCAGGGGTTACTAATGTCTTACAGCCACACACGGTCAACCACAAAACCCATTTAAACTCTACAAAGTTCAGTTCTACTTCACAGATATTAAAGCAGTAAAAAAAAAAAACTCAGCAGAATCAGACGTGTATTTATACAGTGGCAAACATTCCTGATGGCCAGTTGTGTCCAGGGTTCCCATGTCATCTTAGCTTAACTTGTTCCTTTTCCTCTTTACAAATGACCTCTGAACTCTGATCGGAGTGTTCTGCGGATGCAGCAGGGAGTAATGCAGCACAATTTAAATTGAACTGTTAAAAGTGTATTGATACAAATAATTTAGTTTCTATATCAGTATACTTTTATGAATTGTGAAATGTGTACTATAGATTATTCTCACTAATACAGACTTGCAAGAGTAAAAGTAAAATTGAATTAAACTGACCAACTGAAAACAAGAAGAATCTGATTAAAGCCTGACTGAAACTGAGATGAAAACCTCAGTTTATTAGGATATTGACGTAGGCAGATTTACAGTTTTCTACGACTGCTAACATCCTTTTGTCCAATCTAGTCACATTTTCAAAACTAAACACAGTGAACACAACATCAGTCTTCAGTGGCTATACAATTAATACAATTCATGTTGTTTTTGCACAAAATGCAGTAATTTTACGTTTCTATAATGCTTACATTTTCTATACACACAAGGTTATCCAATAACAAAATTCTGGATCATTCTTGACTTATTTACAAATGCTTGCACAGCATGTCAAAAATGAAAACCTAATGTTCAAAACCTTAAATATCGTATAAAATTCAAAGTTCTGCAAAAACAAAGGCAGCTGAATAGCTATGACTAATGCACATTTTTGTTTTTGCAAATTCAGATCATTGAAATAAAATGCAGTACAGTACTGTACCGGGTCAGAGAGGAGCAAATACCACAATTTGTCCTGCAATCTCAAGTGCTGGTTTGGTCCTTCACAAATGCCAGATTGGTCCCTATAACAGTGACCTCCTTCTTTCGTTTTTGAATGAACTCTACCAACAACTGGTTCCAGAAGCAGAAAGGGAACAGGTGGGAGGAAACACGAAGACATTTGTGATGGGAAATTGTAGCATTCTGTCATTCTCATGTCATCGCAAACTGGTTTATAGACCATACAAAACATTTTCTCCCACCCTACTCGCCTTTCCTCAATCCCACTGAGGAGCAAATGTCCCTCCTGGATGCAATGGGTCCCGGCTGCAGAGTCATTTCAGCTGAAGACTGCCAGGGGTGAATAATCTTAAATATAACTGTAGAACCACCCTGCGCACCACGGACATGTGCTAACGGGCCGCCCATTGGAGGATGGGTTCCCTTTTGAGTCTTGGTCCTCCCGAGGTTTCTTCCTAATCCCCACCATCATAGGGAGCTTTTCCTTGTCACTGTCACCTTTGGCTTGCTCATTAGGGATCTGGACCTAAACGGTTGTAAAACTGCTTTGTGACAACATGTGTTGTGAAAAGCGCTATATAAATAAATTTGACTTTCACTAATACAGTAAAATATACTTTACTGTATAACCTTTACTGCAAAACTGTTACAGACTCCTTGAACCAGATTTGCTGTGTTTAACAAAGTTGGTGTATAAAGAGAAAACTTTGTTTGCATTGTGAAATGCAGAGTTGGTGTTTAGTTAAGAAAATGCGCTTTTGAACAGTATTAACTATTTGGCTATTTGTATGAGGTAAATGTGTTGCTGTGTTTAGTTTTGAAAATGTATCTCAAGTATTGTTAAATGCTTGTTAGCAGTCATAAAAAACTGTAAAAGCTCTGTACAAAATGATCAAACAATACATAATGTTACTGTAATGTGTCATGTAAACGCGTTTTGGCTAGGCCAGCATGTCAAGAACACATCACAACCCTAATGTTCCTCTCTTCCACCACCCTAGAGGTGAAGACGCTGAACACATCCGTAATAAAAGGAAGCTTGATGAGATTAACATGGTTTATTAGAATTCTTAAACAGAAGAGAAAGCAGTCTGAAAATCGTTTAATCGACCCGTCGATGTCATGCTAGCGGTGAGCACGTCTGAGCCTCAAGCTCATCGTGAGGCTAGCGCCCTCATTGAGGGCCTACACACATGGACTGCTCATCCTACACTTACATGGACACTACGACATGGAAAAACTTCACAAAGACAAATGCTAATACAAATGCTAACAAATGCTTACAAATGCTAATAACTCATTACCATCATTGAGCAGTTTAAATGTGGTGTGGTCATGCCTTGTAAATGTACATAGGGTTAAGATAACGATTCTTTAAGTTAGAAATATAACGAATTTAAGAAACGAAATTCATATATAACGGATTAATATGTGGTTAATGCTGATTAACATGAATTCTAATATACTCAGTGTAAGAACCTTTTGGGATATAAACTACAGTAGGCCAGACATTGGTGATGGTAAAACTCAAATCAAAAGAACTTCATGAAGCAATTTCACAGTCACATAAATGATTGGCTTATTAATACTTTCAAAGACAACCAATAAAAGATCAATCATTCTCAAAATCGTTTTCTTTATAAGCTCAGTATTTACACATAGTGATGTTAGCATTCCCATCGGAAACATGACATCTTGGATGGAGTTCTGTAAACAGATATTTCGATTGACAACTTCGGTTAATGTTCAAATGGAACATGCAGGGTTATAGGATATTAAAAACCAAAAAAAGGGAAAAAGGTTTTATATTTATCTCACACCTACACAACCACCAAAGTCTGTAGAAATTAGGGGCTAAAATTCAAAGACATGCCAGTACAGTGGAAGATGTTTTCACTAATGCAGTCATTAGCATGCTCCAGTGACTAACCTCCTGCACCTCCTCATACACTATGTCACTTCCCATAGTCTTCCTCACTTCCCAGTCTTCTTCACTTCCCATAGTCTTCCTCACTTCCCATAGTCTTCCTCACTTCCTGAGGTCTCTCTCAGTCACACCCACCCAGCACTTTCCTCACCTTCACACAACGCAAGACTTCAAGCACATGGGATGTTTGGATGGGAAATATCTAAATATATGTCTATGAATATGTGGTCGTGGGAGGGGGGTCAGGTTTGAGCAGAGAGCTTCATCTCATCATTTATAATCACTAACATTCATGAAACATTCAGTCTCAGAAACTCCACCACATTCTCTGTTGTCCCCTTCTTGAGCTGTTGGCTGTTTTTACTCACTGCCTTCACGACATAAAACATCCTTAAATCACTTTTAAACCAAATACATGTAAAGGTGTGAGCTGCAGAACCCAGACTTCATGCTGACTTGACATGTAACATTAACGTTCAGTACCTGAGGCTCCGTGGGGAATTTTCCCTTAACTGTGGATGGATTTGCACATGCAAAAACAGATTCATATAAAATACAAATTCCTTTAGGTTATGTTAATGTGTTCATGAATATTTGTTTTTTTTACTTCATCTATTTTAATTAAAAATCGCTTCACATACGCAAAACTATTGGAGGATGTTACAGTGCTGTGAATACATGAAGTACACACACCACACAGCCCCAGACTACCACACACACACACACACACACAGCCCCAGACTACCACACACACACACACACACACACACCACACAGCCCCAGACTACCACACACACACACACACACACCACAGCCCCAGACTACCACACACACATTCCACAGCCAAGACCCAGTCCATCACACACACACACACACACACACACACACACACACACACACACACACACACACACACACACACACAACACACACACACACACACACACACACAGCCCCAGACTACCACACACACACACACCACACAGCCCCAGACTACCACACACACACACCACAGCCCCAGACTACCACACACACATTCCACAGCCAAGACCCAGTCCATCACACACACACACACACACAAACACACACACACACAAACACACCCCAAGTGCCCCAAGTGTGACTACTGACTACAGTGTCACTGTTATTTACAAACACTGAACTCGCGTTCCTTTTTCTCTCTTCAAATCTACTGTACGCTCATGGAAATGTAGAAATATGATCCAGAAATCAAGCTCACATATTTTAAATGTTTAACTTTAGTTAACTTTTAGTTAGTTAAATTTTTTTGCTGAGACATTCAAAATACTTTTAATCTCCTTACAAATGAACCAACAGTGAAGGAGCTTTGTCTTCTAACACTTATGGGGAAGCTATTAAGATGGGCACATGTTGCATGAAAAACACATAAAATAATCAGATATGAAAACAAAGATGCTAATCGATGAGTGGAGCAGAGCGATCATTGGTCACCGTCTTCCTCAGTCGGATATGAGCGAATGGATTGGTTCTGTATTGGATATATGCATATTAGCTTTAACAGCTGACCAATTAGATCCTGTTTTCTAGTCAATTCTAGTTAGTTGAATTACCTGGTGGGTGATGGAGGGGGCGAGGAGCATTCAGCCAGAATCTGTGGTAAGAAGAAACCAAGAAAGACACCTTCTGTCAGAGAACGTTACACAGTTAACAAAACACATCACGGATACTGTCAGAAAACTCAACACAAACCATGGAACCAATTAAACCATGGATCCTCTACACAATAAATTAACATGGACAGTGCTTGTAAGTTTATGTGAGCCACGTGTACCTCTGGAATGTAAATACACTTATTCAGTCCAAACTCAGCAATGTCATCTCACAGTGCTCATTTCATGGCATGTATGAGAACTGAAAGCACCAAATTATTGCTTATATAACTTATTATACCACAGTTAGTTCCGACCCTACAATGTGATTGGCTGAAAGGCGATCTCAGCGTTATAGCACTGTAACCGAAGCTCTCCATGTATTACTCCGCCACATACAGGTAACCTAGCAACGAAGCAGCGTTTACAAGCCAAACAGCGCAACTACAAACAAGCAGCAACAGCTATTCAGAGCCTTTCTGATGCCAAGATGGAAGCCAGAGAAATCATGACTGTTAGTAGTCAGAAATCAGAAACATCTCTGAAGAGTTACTGGCGACCTTCTCTCCAAAGCAGGAAAAGATGGAGCAATGTTTTTTCCGTGGCATGTACCCCTACAGATGATTTGGAAGAACCTCCCAAAAAAACTCCAAATGCTCAAAAATGCAATTGCATGACGTTCAACTCAAAACAAACCTCCCAACTCTAATCATTTTTTAAGAACTGCACAATGGGAAGTGTGCAAATAAGTGAACATAACCATTAGGCTAGCCAAGTAACAGTAAGAAATTCAAAGCTAGTAATCAGTATAAAATGATCTCTTGTTAATAAATCCAATATCAATCTTTTTTTTATCCATTATCAATAATTGTTGTACTTTATAATTGTTGTACAATTTTATCACCAGTTGTTTTTGTGTATTTTTACCTCTATAATATTTATTGGGTAAGGCTGTTCCAGTGTTGTGTAAGTTTAACAGCAAGCGAATGGAACTATTTTAACTGGGGGAGTGTTTTTAACCAAACAGGTCGTATTTTCTCGTCCTCTTTAACTCAAAATCTTTCAATAAACAGCAATAATGGAACTGTGGTATAATCGCAGTAATACACTCGAGGTTCGTGTTATAACGTGCCTACGACTGCAGCACAGCAGTGCCAATATTACACGTTATAGCACTCCCTCTCATGTATTATTGCGTAATTGCTTTATCAGCAGATACAACAGACATAGGTTAGTTATAAATTCAGAAACGTCTTGTGGAAAATAGGTATGTGGTTTCTATATTGGTTTCAATATTGTAATGGGCAGCTTGGAGCATTCCACACTTCCAGGGACACAGACCCATATGGGGCTCATTTGTGTAAAGCACCATCATCTTATGGATTCATTTGTGTAAAGCACCATCATCTTATGGATTCATTTGTGTTAAATAGAAAATAAAGTAATACTGAACAAATAATGTGTCAATATTTCACATTGACATGTGTCAATGGGAAATGTTATATTCTTCAATTCCAAAACGAAAAAAAAACCCAAGCTGAAAATTCTGACACGTAAAATACTTTACAAATACTTGATTAGCATTGCCATTTAAGATCAGAGCACAACCTCCTCCGCTGGTAAAGGAATGAAGAAGGTGATGTACCACAGACCCGAGGGACTCAGACAGACAAGACAGACAGGACAGTCAGGACAGACGGCTACATTTCCTTTTGTATGGCAGGCCAAGTCTTTTAGGCTGGTAGACATTTTGTTCAATCAATCAATCAATCAAAATTTATTTACATAGCGTTTTTTACAACAGTTGTCACAAAGTCCAAGCCCCCAGTGAGCAAGCCAAAGGCGACAGTGGCAGGGAAAAACTCCCTAAGGGCATGAGGAAGAAACCTTGAGAGGAACCAAGATTCAGGGTGGGAACCCATCCTCCTCTGGGTGAGGAGCCAGCACTGCAAAGCCACTGCTATGAGGATGAACTCTGAACTTCATCTTTAGTATAAAACACAGACCTCAGCCAAACATGCTACACATCTAGAAAATTCATCTAGTTGGGACGAGCACATGACGAACCTCAGAAAGGTTTTTAGTCACTTACAAGATGCCAAACTTACATTAAATCTTGCAAAGTGTGAATTTGGTAAGGCCAGAGTGTCTTAATTTGGAAAGCTGGTTGGGCAAGGTGAAGTATGTCCTCTTGCAGCCAAAGTACAGGCCATTAGTGATTTTCTGGTACCCGCTTCAAAACGTGATCTTCTGCGATTTTTAGGTGTGGCAGGGTATTACCGTGGGTTTTGCAAAAACTTCGCTAATGTGGCTGCACCCTTGACGGATTTATTAAAACATTCACAGACACTGCTATGGACCATAGATTGTGACTATGATTTTAAGGCCATCAAGTCTCTCTTGTGCAGTACACCAATCCTGACTGCTCCTAAACCGTTTAAACTGGATGTTGATGCCAGTGCTTATGGAGCTGGTGCTGTTCCCTTACAGGACGATGGAGCAAGGAGTTGAACATCCTGTATGTTATTTCTCAAAAAAGATTTTGAGACATCAGGTTGGTTATAGCACTATTGAAAAAGAGGCTTTGGCCCTCTTAATGGCTTTGCAGCACTTTGAGGTATACTTGGGTTCCAGTGTGTTGCCTGTGGAGGTTTATACAGACCATAATCCATTAATATTCTTGACAAGGATGCGAAATACAAATCAGCGGTTGATGAGATGGTTTTTAATGATTCAGGATTTCAATTTGGAGGTTCACCACAAGAAAGGTACTGAGAACATAGTAGCAGCCGCCTTATCGAGAGTATAAGACTTCCTAAACGCATTTGAAAGCAATGTTAAAACTCTGAGGTCATGTATAAATTAAAACAAAATGTGAAGCTTTGTTTTTTTTTTATTTTGGGTGGGGGAGTGTTATGACTCTGTCTAATTGCATGCCTTGGAGTTGTTTTGTTGCAGGTTAATAAGGAATGTTCTTGGATTGGCTACCCCTAGGGGGGGGGGACCATCTATAAAGAGGATCCAAGATGGCCCAAGAAGAAGAGCGAGGCGGGGCTTTGTTTCGGACTTGTTGCTTGTTGGTTGTTCTGGCTTTCCGAAGTGGACCTGATTGTTGTCCCTGATTGTTATCTTGTTGTGTGCTCTACTGTGGGTGAGATCCAAGATATAGGTGGTATTGGTTGATCATTTTTATGTTAGTGGAAAATTGTGGTGGAGTCTTTGTATTGGATGTTCATTTGTTGGAGGTTTGCTTTGTTTGTTTGTTTTTTTGTCTCTTCTGTTTTTTTCACATACACATATAGGCTATGTCAGTAGTAAGCTGCTTTGTTTCTTGAGTTGAATCGTCCTCATTATTATTATTATTATCGTCTGTCTATTTTCCGTTGTGTTATGCATGGATGTGACCCATTAAAAAGCGCAAAGACAATGACTTGACGCTGGTTATCGAGTTTAAGTATATCTAAGCACACAAGAATGTACTCGGGAAGCCAGAAATACCCCCAACGCCATTAGTTTTATATGATGTTGCGGTCTGTCCTAGTCTTAGTATTTCGTCATGTCTGAGTGGCTTGTTGCTTGTGCTGAGTGTGGCATGTATAGCTACTCTTCTTCCATCAGTAGTGATAATTTCATTTGTGTGAAGTGTAGATTAATTATTAGTATGACGGAGAAGATTTCACTTTTAGAGGAGCGCATCCGGGCTTTAGAAAGTCCTAGAGAGTCATAGCTAGCGAGCCCTCGCAGCGGGGTGAATCTGTGGCACCTCGGCGGCATAACCGTAGGGATGAGCACCGTTCGACTCAGGTTCCCGTGTCAAACAGGTTTGCCCCTCTCAGTAATACACCGACTGAGCGACCTGTTAAAAGAGCTCTGGTGATAGGAGATTCACAGCTCCGACACGTGAATGTAGCGACCCCTGCAGAGACACCAGCGGCCATAGTCAAGTGTATCCTGGGGGCTAGAGCGCCTGACATCAGGGCTAATTTAAAGGTGCTGGCTAAATGTAAATATTCAACGATAGTTATTCACGTTGGCATCGATGATATGGGATTGAGACAGTCTGGAATCACCAAGGATAACGTTAAAGAGGTGTGTGAGTTAGCGAGGACAATGTCAGACGCTGTAATATGCTCTGGCCCCATTCCAGTTCGGCGGTTCACCGAGACCTACAGCAGATTATGGGTGTTACACCGCTGGATGTCTAAATGGTGCTCAGAAAACAAAGTGGGTTATATAGATAATTGGACATATTTTGAGGGCAGGCCTGGCCTTTTGAAGCGAGATGGCATTCACCCCTCTTGGGAGGGTGCTGCTCTCATTTCCCGTAGCATATCTGCTAGGATTAATAGTGGTAGTGTAGGAGTAGTTAATGGGGATTGACAAACCAGAGCCGAGGCCAGGCAGCAGACACACAGACTAAACCGACTGTCTGCGAGCTGCAAAGAGACGTCACTTAGGTCACACCAGATTGAAACTGTGTCTGTTCCTCGAGTACCAAAAAATAATTCTCACAAAGTTAGTAGACAAAATTTTATCAATGTTAAATTCAACTATGCTCCCTCAGAGAGCGGTTTAAATCTGAAACTAGGACTACAAAATATTAGATCCCTGTCATCTAAAGCATCACTTGTTAATGAAATGATTACCGATCATAATCTATGCATGCTTTGCTTGACGGAAACCTGGACCCGACCAGACGACTATATAGCCCTAAATGAAGCTTCTCCCTCTGGCAATAGATATGTCCATAACCCCCGTCCAAATGGTCGAGGAGGTGGGGTCGCCACAATATACGACTCTGATATAGGCATTTCTCAAAAATTTGGCTTCAAGTTTAATTCTTTTGAACATCTCATCCTCACTGTATCTAATGTTTCAAATTTAACAACCAACAAAGCGTCGCAGTCGTTTATGTTAATTACTATTTACCGCCCCCCTGGTTCATACTCTGAGTTCTTGCAGGAGTTTTCAGACTTCCTGTCTCATGTAGTGCTATCAGCCGATAAGGTGATTATAGTTGGTGATTTTAATATCCATTTTGAAAATCTGTGTGACTCTTTTAGCATACATTTTCAAGCAATTCTTGATTCAGTGGGTATCACTCAGAGTGTGGTGGGTCCTACGCATAACTGTAGTCATACTTTAGACTTGGTCTTGTCATTTGGTATTGACATATCCAGTTTAGCAATTCTTCCCCAGAATGAGGCTGTTTCTGACCACAGCCTCATAACGTACGAGTTGTGTTTAACTGACTGTATTCATCGGCCACCCCGCTACCAAAGTAAACGAACTATAACACCCAGCACCATAGCCGCGCTCACTGATATTTTACCGGGTCTGACAAACACTGATCCACTTGTAGCTCCGGAAGGACTAGAGCGTTTCACAGAGCACGTCGAGACTTCCCTTCGTACAGCTTTAGACAAAGTTGCGCTATTACGATATAAGAGAGTCACTGAGAGAAGAATAGCACCATGGTACAGTGAGCACACGCGTAGTCTCAAACGAGCCATGCGGATCCTGGAGTGTAAATGGCGAAATTCAAAGTTAAAAGTGTATAGACTATCATGGAAAAGCAGCCTTATTGAACATAAGCATGCCCTCCATACAGCAAAGTCCTTATACTTATCGGCCTTAATAGAAAAACATAAAAACAATTCAGGACTCCTTTTTAAAACTGTTTCCAGCCTTACGAGGAGTCATGAACAAATCAATTCACTAATTCCACTAGAGTGTAGCAGTAACAATTTAATGAAATTCTTTAATGATAAGATTGATAAAATTAGGGAAAAAATTAGTAGTGCTATCTCAGAGCCTGTCAACATGCCAATGCACCTTGACAGCTGTCTGGTCAGCTCTGATGCCCTGTTAAGCCTGGTTTATACTCGACGCGCCGCAAGCGGTGCGAGCGTCCGCGCGGCGAAAATGACGTAATCGCTGTGGCTCCGCCCGTGCGCGAGGGCCTCGCGCGCTGTCGTGGCGCGAGGTCGTGCACCTCTCGAATTTTGTAACTTCGCGCGCGCGCCGCGCTTCAGCGTGATGGACAAAGTCATGTTTGCCGGGTTCATACACCTATACAAGGTGGAATTAAAGCACTTGTACGCCACTTTAAAGGTCCATTTCAATATTTCCCAGCACGTTAAACTTAATTAAGTTAAATATTTATACATATACTCCAAATGAATCGAAATAATTCGCTTTTTTTATCACATTAGTTTATGGTTGTTTATTTTCAAAACGCCCAATCTTAACGTCTTCACGTTCTCTCATGTTTCGCCCTGGAATTACAAGAGGCTCGTATTTGTTAACGTATCGTTTCGGACAACACTGCAAAGCCATATTTACGTTTGATGCCTGATGTGTATATATACGATCTCTGGTCAGGTAAAAATGTTCTTTCCCCGGTTTTGCAGGGGTTTTTTATTCTCCACTGCCACCTATCGCCACCTATCGTTTCGGAGAACACTGCAGCGACGCTCGCGACGTTCGCGAAAGTATAAACGCCTACACCGCTCGCGCAGGGTCGCGCGAGGTGGGCGGAGTCGCGCGCTATGGTCGCTCGCGAAAGTATAAACCAGGCTTTAGTGTCCTTCTCCCCAATTGGTCGTGAGGGGCTTATTTCACTGGTGGAATCTTCTAAACCCTCCACATGCATACTAGATGCCGTACCAACCCATCTACTTAAAGAATTACTGCATAGCAATGTAGAACCTTTGCTTACCATTATTAACTATTCTCTGAGCCTGGGCTACGTTCCCAGTTCATTTAAACTGTGAGAGCGGGAGATGTAGGAGACGGAATCCCCCGCGGATGTCTTAAGGTGGCAGACCCAAGCGCCTTGTCCGTGCACTGAACGATAGTACACACGCGAGAAAACAAAGTCACGTTGCGCTGTATTTTCAGTGCCGACGCCGAGGGAGAACTGAAAGTAATCGCGGAGAAACTCGACGCGTAAAACAGGGGACAACTGAAAATAATCGTGGAAATACTCAACGCGTAAATAACAAGCAGAAAACCAAAGAGAAAACAAAGGACGCCAGGGGAAATAGCTGACTAGCTGGCAAACGCTGCGAAGAACAAAAAACCCTTCCCAAAAACCAAAACCAAATGGACAGGAAGAATAACAGTGGGAGGAAAACTTGAGAGATGCCAGGGAGCGGCGCAGGAGGTAAGTACACGAATAGACAGAGTAATAAACAAAACAACTGAAACAAGCAAGAGACAGGGTGGTGAGAAACCGAGAAAAGACAACTGCGAGAAAACGGGCTGGAGGTTGACGACATGGAAAGCAGAGGCACTGCGTCTGTCATCGTAATAAACCCAGGACGACAGGTGCATGCCATCACCGCTGATTAGCTTGTGGTCTCTCTCATGGGCTCCTCGATATAAAAAGATATTGTCTATCTTTTTGCATGCCTCTACCCAAGACGATTGCATGCAAGCACCTACAAGCACCTGGGAGATGGTCTGGCTTGCCGGTGGATGTACTGATGCCAGGGTTGGATGTGCCATTGCTGCAAGAGGACGTGCTGATGCTAGCTCCTACCTGAGGCTCACCATCTGCATTGGTGGAATGTGACTACTGTGACTACGTGGCCAGGGAACAACTACCTTAACTATAACTGTAGAACCACTTTTGTCCACAAATACGGACTTGTGCTAAAGGGCCGCCCAATGGAGGATGGGTTCCCTTTTGAGTCTTGGTCCTCCCCAGGTTTCTTCCTAATCCCCACCATCATAGGGAGTTTTTCCTTGCCACTGTCGCCTTTGGTTTGCTCATTAGGGATCTGGACCATTGACTGTATATATAATGGATGGTACGTCACCGTTGACTCCCATTGTGAGTTTTTGAAGCCACCAAGATGGCCGCACGGACGCTGCCATGTTGAAAATTGGAGCCAGAGCATGCGCATTAGAACCGGTAGGCAGGACCAGGACCGGTAGGTATCTCCGCCAGAGACCGTATCTCCGCCCCGACATTCGTTAGGATACGCCCACCAGTATAGAAACTTTTTACGTTTTACAAAATAAACAAAGGTAAAGGTTTTAATACTGCTGTCGAGAGTTTTGCTGTAGAGAGTTTTGATGTTGAGCGCGTTCACGTTTGAGCGTCTGGTATTAGATGTCAACCAACGCAGCTTTTAACTGTCAATCACCTTATCGCCACACCCCTTTAAATAACTCTTAATAACTTCTATAAAATCTGTTTATCGTAGAGAAAAACACTGGGAGAGATACTAACGCAATGGGGTCTTATAGAATTGACAAAATATAATTGCTCAAAAAACTTATTTTACGTGTAATAAAAATTCAAAGTTTCTCGTCCGGCCCGTTCACTTACATGGGAATGGGCGGGGTTAAAAGTTGCACTGCAGCCAGCCACTAGAGGGCAGCTGACTAACGGAGGCTTCACTTTTCACTCGTGTCGTCCAGTCCACTTATATATATATGGTCTCTGATCTGGACCCACACGATTATAAAGCTGCTTTGTGACAACATGTGTTGTGAAAAACGCTATATAAATAAATTTGACTTTGACTTTGGAAGTGTTTCTTCAAATCTGATATTCCTTTTACCCTAGATGGCTTTTCAGTAACACCTCATTGGCACATGAGCTGTATGCAGGGGCGGACTGGCATACATTGCTACCGGGGATTTCCCCGGTGGGCCGATGGGTTAGTGGGCCGGTGGGCCGCTGGCCGCCGGTGGTTTAACTCAGCCCGCGGAGGAGCCATTGCCGCGCACTGCGGCCCCGGCCCGTAGTCACGCTGCTGTTTAACGGTGTTATTACCTCCCCCGCTCCAGTCAGACAAACCTGCTCAGCGCGCGGCCGCGGACTGAGCCTGTAAACACATGAATGAGTTGGACTGGGCCAGCTGATGCGGGCTGACGGTATGCAGCGGAGATCAGAAAAAAAACAACTTGTCCCAGAAAATCCGGGCCGGACTACGAAAACATACAGCAGTTTAAATTGTAAGATAACATGTTATTTTAAATGTACTGCTGTCGCCTCTGCAACGTTTAAAGCACTATGTACAAATGACCTTAACACGGTTAACACGGACGCAAGTGGCGGTCTTAAAGGTTCCAGAGCACTGCGCACTGTTTTTTTTTTAAAGCTATTGAAATTCTTAGATTAAAACTAACCACCACAAATAGGTAAGAGGAAGAAATACCCACGTTACAGTTGTAGGTTTTCTTTAGGATGCACTTTGCGTAAAACAACTTGTTTGGTGGTCTTATGATGGACTATTTAAAAGCCACTATGTGGCTTTGTAATCATATTATTGCTGGAATTAATATTGTCCATATGACAATAAATGCCGTCATATACACTACGTGCCATGTATAGATTCATATACAGTATATATATATATATACACACACACATACAGATAAATATATATATATATTTTAGTGGGCCAGTCTGTCAGGAACTCCCGGGCCACTTTTTCTCCCCAGTCAGCCCCTGGCTGTATGTCTGTTTAAATCGATGTTTGTCTACCAAAGACAATTTCATACAAACACCTGGGAGATGGTCTGGCTTGCCAGTGCATGTGCTGATGCCGTGGTTGGATGTGCCATTGCCGCAAGAGGACGCGCTGATGGCAACTACTACCTGAGGCTCACCATCTGCATTGAAGGGACTGTGACTACTCAGCCTGGAATTACAACTATAACTATAGAACTATATTTGAACTATACATACGGACTTCTGCTAGTGGGTTGCCCAGTGGAGGATGGGTTCCTTTTTGTGATTTGGTCCTCCCAAGGTTTCTTCCTAATCCCTGCCATCTTAGGGAGTTTTTCCTTGCCAACATGTATTGTAAAAAGCGCTATATAAATAAATTTGACTTTGAGTGTGGTGCTTGGTGCCGGAGATCACCATGCTGTAGGGCCGTGGTCTGAATGTGCTCACACGCTGTGACGCAACACTTCCCTCCTCCTCTGAGTCTTGGTTGGCCTGCTGAAGCTCGCCACCAGGGGGCAGTTTGTCCAGCTCCCCCATGCTCGTGCTGTTCGCTTTCAACAGCAGAGGGGAGCTACAAAAGATGAGGGGGAAAGTATGTTGGTGTTCACAAAAAACAGGCCATGCTGACCCAGACTCTAATGAAATAAAGCTCAATACAGACTTTATGTCTTGCTGTTCAGGTGTGTCTGGGAGTTCCTGTGTGTAGGAGAAGGGAAACCAGCCTTTCCTGTCAGAAAAAGAGAGAAGGCCAGACGTAATGCCGATGGACAACACCAAGAAGAACACTGGAAGAGGAACATGTCAAAATATTTGATTGGCTTAGTGAAGGACTGATGGATGTGGTTGTCATGGCTACAGGCTGTACCTTCCGGTCCTCTGGTTGTGTCCATAGTGCCAGCCATCCCGCGGCTCACTGATGAGCAGGTTCAGAACATCGCCAGGACGGAAGGCCAGCAGACACGAGCCTTCACCTCCTCCTCCAACACCTCCCTCAGTGGCGCTTTTGGAGTGGGGAAACAGTGCCTCCACACGAGAGGGAGCAGACAGAGGAAGTACACGGGGCAGAGTAGAGCCTGCAGTGGAGAGAGAGAGAGGGAGAGGGGGAGAGAGAGAGGGAGAGGGGGAGGGGGCGAGAGAAGGAGAGAGTGAGGGCAAGGGAGAGGGAGAAAGTGAGGGAGAGGGAGAGTGAAGGAGAGATGGGATTGACAAAAATAATTAAAGAAAGAAATATTATAAAAGAAAATATGGATCAAAAGAGAAATGGGGATACAGGGGCAAACACCAGCGAATCCAGCTTACCAAACACCCCGGCCCGCACCTCACTGGGTTGTCTCCGTGGCAACGGCAGTGTGGAGGTCGCATAGAGCTCAGTGGCTTTGAGGAGCTGAGGATTATGGGCTGGAGGGGACATGATGCCGCCCTGCTGGAGGGCAAAGGGCACCGGTGTGAGGGCACGGGACAGGGGTGCACTATGGGGCAGTGGGGGGCTGTGGGGGGCAGTGGGGAGGGCCAGACCCTGGAGGGAGCTAAGAGGTGGGGCAGAACTGGTGCTGAGGGACAGAGAAGCAGAAACAGCCAGTGGTGGAGACTGCAGACTGGAAACACTTCCTGCCACTTGCACAGTGGCCTGCTGGAAATGAGCAGGACTTGCAGAGGCACTGGTATTGTGGGCGGAGTCATTTTGAGAAGGATGCTGTGGTGTGCTGGTGACAGATGGAAGGGGAAGAGAGCAAGGGTCTGATGAGCTGGATGGTCCTCCCACCCACTGCTGCTGGGAGCGACTGCTGTTCTCGCCGTTCAGTAGGGGCGGGACTTCCTGTATGGACAGCCTCTGAAGAACAAGAGAGCATTTTTAATATTTCAAAACACAAGTGTCTGCCAAATGCACAAAATGTCAAACGCCTGAACAACACACCTGTTCCCCAGACTGAGGAGTTCCCATTTTGGGATGTCGGAGGACTTCTGCTATCCCAGCAGCCCCGGGGCCATGGAGGGTTGTATGCCGCAACAGGTTGAGTGCTCTCTCTGGCAGTTTTGTTGGCTGGGAGCAGGATTGTTGCCATGATGACAACTTCTGTGAAAGAAGCTCCCGCACCTACAGAGAAACATCAGTATTCTTATCACAGTCCTGACCCATCATTACAGTACTAAAGAACTGACCCATTATTACATCATTGATATTAATACTGTAAAACTAAAGCAGGTGTCATGATTAGCCCTACCCCACCTGTACACCTACCCCACCTGTCAAGTGTACATTTGTTTATATAACCACATGCTTGCTGTCACTGTTGTCCCTCTCACTGTGGCTCTCAAACCACAACAGGGAGCAAACAAAAAACCCTTCCCAAAATAACAAATGAAACTGGATAGAGAAATAAAAGGGCTGGAAAACATGAGAATGGCCAGAAGTGGCGAAGAAGTGAGAGAACTCAGAAAACGACAGAGAAAACAGCAAATAAGGTAAGTACAACAAGGAAACATGGAACGCAAGGAGAGGTTGGCTGAAAGCGCGTAGAGACGGCAACAAACAACTCAGCAATGAGACTCTGCAGCCATCCTTCTAAAATAGGAAGGAGAACAGCTGCAGGTCATCATTGCTGATTGCGTGTTTGAGAACGCATTCGCGAACTAATGCTGGTCTGCGAGCGAGTGCTGGTCCATGAACGAGCTCAGGAGCGAGCACTGGCTCGTGAGTCCCCTCCTGTGGCGACAGGAGGAGCGACCCTAGGGTCAGCCCTGACATCATCTGTCTGATAACGTTTGTCCTGTGTAGTTTGTGATATGTCTGCAAGGTCTTTACGTTGTGGTTTTGTTTCTCTGTCGGACTATGGACCATTTATATGATTCTGATTATGGATTTGCACACAATAAACCTACTCAGCGTTTGTGTCCCCTTGTGTTCGCCTCTCTACACTGAAAGCGTGAAAGCATAACAGCAGTACTGTAATGACAGGTCAGTACTGTAGTAATGTATTACTGTGTCAGTACTGTAATGACAGGACAGTACTGTAGTAATGTATTGATGTATTAGTACTGTAATGACAGGACAGTTCTGTAGTAATGTATTACTGTGTCAGGACTGTAATGACAGGACAGTACTGCAGTAATATATTGATGTGTCAGTACTGTAATGACAGGACAGTACTGCAGTAATGTATTGATGTGCCAGTACTCAGTGATGGCTTAGTTACCTTGAAAAAATAATCAGATTTCTGATTACTCTTTTAAAAAGCAACTTAGTTAATTTACTGATTACTTAATTTAAAAGTTATTTTATTAGTTACATTCATCAGCTGCCGACAATGACAAAATTACAGTCAGGTTTGCCAATACTCACTTTATTGGAAGTGCATTGGAACAGTAACAATGTATCTCCTGACATAATGTATTTGAAAACGTATTTGTAAACGTTTTAATACAAGCAAAGTATTCAGTCAGATAGCTATTTGTTGTGAAACGAAATACAGTTACAATTTCAAGCACTTTGAAGTACAAAATTCCAGCACTTCAAACCTGGAACACAATGTAACATTAAAATTGGTCAGGTAAATGTTCCTTCCCCTGTTTTTGAGGGGTGATCCTTTTGATAGGATTATGTAACCCATTTACATTAAGAGAAATTACTTTATATTGTTGATGTTGCATTTTACTTCAAAAAAGAAAAACTCTACCTAAATATTTAAATATCACATGGTAACCTGAACAATGAATCTGCCCAAAAAACAAAAGGAAACTTAACTTAACAGTCATATTTAACAACGGTGACCTCCATCTCCGAAGTGTGAACTCAACTTCTAAGTTAGGAAGGGAAGTCCTTAGAACTAAAGGGGCCCTACCTAGTGCGACCTGGTGTTTCTGATCAGTTGGGATCAGAACAGTGCACATAAAACGCGGATATCAATTACCAGACCTTCGGTTTCAAGGTTTTAGGCTTACAACAGGAAATTTTTCCGTATTTCTTAAGAACTATTGATTATTACCGGACTTTTCTTTTATTCTTTTTTTTTCTTGTAAGCCACTCAGTCCTTGAATGTGCATCAGACGGGCTTCGCGGTGTCGACGTGATGTTCCGCCCGCAGCTTCCCATGAAAGTTGTGTCATTCTCGTCGTAGGAGTGCTTCGCTCTGTAGCCTCCGCATCCAGGGAGTCCATTCCCCTTCTCTTCAAATCCTCTCTCGCTTCTGGTGCGCTGTTGTAGATAACTGTCCCGTTGTCAAAAAAGACCCTGAGTTTCGCCGGGTAAAGCGTCTGGAAACGGAGTCCCTTTTCTTTAAGCGCTTTTCTAATTGTGGAAAATGCCTTTCTTTTCCTGAGTATTTCAGGGCGGTAGTCTTAAAAAACACTATTTTGCCTCTGTGGTGTATCTTTCTTTTTCCAGGCAGATCGAAGAACCAATTCTTTTGTTTTATACTCCTGGAAACAGATCACTATAGACCTTGGGTTGGAACCTTGTGGTGGTCTAGGTCCAAGGGATCGGTGGCAGCGCTGTATAGCGAGGGTAGCGAAGGGATAACTTCGTTGTAATAAACTTTTCTAGAAATTCCTCCATATTGTCTCCCTCTGCTCCCTCCTCAATTCCGTGTATCCGTATGTTATTTCTGCGTGAACGCGCCTCCAGCTCTGTTAGCTGCGCTTGAGTATTCTCTTGGAGCTCTAATACATGAGAGAGTACCTGTTTAGCTTCGGCGTTCCACTCTTCCATTTCAGCTACTCGCCGCTCCGTCTCCTCAACTTTGCCAGTTACTTCTTTCAGATCAGACCAGATAAAGTTCAGTTTCTGGTTGACTTCCTCTCTAAAGTCGACCAGTTCCTTTTTCAACAGTCCCACCGTTTCGCCACACTCTTTTTTTCATGTGCGAACGGATCCCCTGTATCTCGCTAATGATATTGGCTTGAATAGCTTCCATAGCTTCGTGTCCGGTGAGGTTGCTAGCATCGTTGCTAGCCTCTTCGTTTTCATTCGAGGGTTTATCGTCCATCTTAAGGTTTTGTTGCAAATTTCCTCTTGTCTTTCTTTTATGTCCCCCTTCCATGACATAAGGTACAATTTTCAGCACACAATGATCAGTATTTGTTAGAGGGGGAATAAGACCGTCTGGGAGCCTCGAACTTAGGCTGCTAATTGTGTCTGCGCCATACCGAAAGTCCGATCTGTTTGCTTATTAAGTCAATATATATATAATATCTCCCGACCCCCCCCCCCCCCCCCCCCCCCAAAAAAAGTCCCCGGATTCGCGTAGGTCACCCTTTTCAACTTCAAAACGGCGAATTTCGCCAAAAGGTGACAAAATTCATGCCTGCTCATTGGCATAGGTCACTATCATTTGTAGGCATGATAGCCTCTAATCCGTAGCCGTATCCGAAGCCGTAGCTTCTGGGTGATATCAATACTACTCTCAAAATTGAGAACTGCGTCCAGGACATAAAAAACTGGATGGCATCTAATTTTCTTCAACTCAGACTGAGGTGCTGATTCTTGGGCCCAAAGCTGCTAGACACAATTGGGCTGATATTCCCCTTAACCTAGATGGCTTTTTAGTAACACCTAAATCCACCGCAAAAAGCTTAGGTGTCACTATTGATTTGGATCTTTCAGTTGACACACATATATGCAATGTCACTAAGGCTGACTTTTATGGTCTTCTAATTGGATGCTCTAAACAGTCCATAAAGAAGCTACAAGTTGTACAAAATGCTGTAGCTAGTGTCCTAACTAAGGCTAGAAAATTCTATCATATTAGTCCTACTCTCTCTGCATTACACTGGCTTCCGATTAAATATCGAATTGAATTAAAAATTCTACTGTTAAATGGTCTTGCTCCACAATATCTGAGTGAACTCATTGCATACTATAACCCATCTCGCCCTTTGGACTCCCAAAATGTGGGATTTCTCTTAGTTCCAAAAATTTGTAAGACTACAGCCGGAGGCAGAGCTTTCTCCTTTAAAGCCCCTCAGTTATGGAATAGCCTTCCAGCCCCAGTCCGAGATTCTGACACAGTTCCAATATTTAAATCTAGACTTAAGACTCACCTATTTAATCAAGCCTTCAGTTAATATTCCCCTTGTGAAGGTGTGGGGCTCTGGGGCCCCCAGATGTTGAGACTGCTAGTAATCTGAGATGTTGATGCTGTCATCCAGCTGTGTCATGGCATCACTCTAGTTGTGACAATGACTTGGCTAGAAAGCAATGTCTCAGTGAGCCCTCATGACTGTGGTCACCTCTGAACTTTAGTTATGCTGCTATAGATTAGCCTGCTGGAGCCAAATGCTAATCACTGGCACGTGAGCTGTGTACATTTAAATCAATGGCTGTTTAAATTGATGTCCACACACTCAACCTGTATTGTATATCTTTCTTGCATGCTTCGACGTAAGACGATTCTATGCAAGCACCTACAAGCACCTAGGAAATGGTCTGGCTTGCCGGGTGGATGTGCTGATGCCGGGGTTGGACGTGCCATTACTGCAAGATGACGTACTAATGCTAGCTCCTACCTGAGGCTCACCATCTGCACAGAATGAACTGTGACTACTTGGCCTGGGATCTAGAACCACAACTATATATATAGAACTACTTTTGGACCACAAATACGGACTTGTGCTGCTTCCCGCTGACGCTTCTGCTGAGTGTTTCTTTAAAATTTTGCGATTGTTTTTCTAAATTATAATAACTACTTACGTGCTATTCTTAAATTTTTTTTTTCAAGACGGGCAGTTGACTATTCCGGCCACTGACCAAATATCTGCTAGTACAAATGGAGCAGATGGAGGATGGGTTCCCTTTTGAGTCTTGGTCCTCCCGAGGTTTCTTCCTAATCCCCACCCTAGGGAGTTTTTCCTTGACACTGTCGCCTTTGGCTTGCTCGTTAGGGATCTGGACCCATACGATTGTAAAGCTGCTTTGTGACAACGTGTGTTGTGAAAAGCGCTATATAAATAAATTTGAATTTGAATACAAATCAGCTAGTGGTAGTCCTTATAAATCGGCTAGACGCTGTAAGTTTTTTTATTTATCCATGGCTGGTGTTGGTTTGTTTCCCTGTTTCGGAATGTAGCATGTTTAGCTTGGACCCTTTCGCCACAGAAAGTAATAGCGATAGTATTTGTGAGAGGTGCCAGTTCTCTCGTGGCGAAAGTGGAAAGTTTAGAGTGCCGTGTCCACTCATTATTAAGGGATAGAGAGCAAGAGTCAGTAATGGCTATGGACGCGCCAGGGAGAACTAGTGCCTACGCAACTCTGGCGATAGAGCCCTCACAGTGGGGCGAATGGGTGATGTCTGTCGTGGAAATTTTCTGGAAATGGATGAGGTCTCAGACATGGTTAAATGATTAATTTATTACAAAAATATAAATATATATAAATAGGACAAAGACGGACACAAGACAGACACAGACATGAGAGTCTCATTCAAGCATGACAACTCTGAAGGCAGGGGGGCAGTCCCCCTGCTTATATACAATCTTAAACACAATTCAGCAGTTCTAACAAGCAGGTTATCTTAAGCACAGCATGTTCCAAAACATAGGCGCCCAGCAGGCTACTTTATCTCACATGTGTGTCTCTTAATATGGACTTCCCTAGAGTTAGCGGAAGCAACTGATGTATCAGTTGAACGCAAAGAAAGCTAAATGACCCAAGTATAGTAGCCTAGTGACTACCAGTTAACAGAGTGCTCTTACCCTTTGCACTCCCCTGACCTGGGTCACAGTATAGCACACATGCATAATATGAACTAAGCACAAGTACATGATTACACTGAAACACACTACTTCATTATTGTAGTCCTTCTGTTTAATCAGAATGGACATGTACTAAATCATAAAGTTCATAATGATCTCTTATAATAACTAACCATTTCTGTCACATGTCTTGGCGGCGTAGTCGGAGAGTGAAGGCTGCAGCTAACGCTAACGCCAACGCTAGCCCACCAGAGCACCACTCCCCAGTTCACGCGTCCAACAGGTTTGGCCCGCTCAGTGAAACACCCACTGAGGAGCCTGTCTCACGGACTCTGGTCATAGGTGACTCTATCATTCGGCACGTGAAAGTCGCTATTCCTTTATGGGCTCCAGTACTTACAGTTAGTTGTTTACCAGGATCCAGAGCACTAGACATTAGTGGCAACTTTAGACTTTTAGCCAATAAAAGATTTTCTAGGATAGTTATACATATTGGGGCCAATGATATATGTCTACGACAATCAGAAGTGACTAAGGCTAATATTAAAGAGGTGGTTAAACTGGCCCAGATGATGTCCGATGCGGTAATCTGCTCTGGCCCCATCCCAATGTTGCGCGGCAATGTACAATACAGCAGGCTCACGTCGTTAAACTGCTGGATGTCCAAGTGGTGCTCCGAAAATCAAGTGGGCTTTATTGATAATTATAAAGTGTTTGAGGGCAAGCCTGGTCTTTTAGGCAGGGACGGTGTCCACCCCACCTGGGATGGCGCTGCCTTGTTATCCTGCAGCATAGCCCATAGCTATAGCATAGCTAGTTAGTCGGCAGAGTAGTATTAGGAGCTGCCGACTATCCAGAGTCGTGACCAGGCTGCAGACAAACAGGCTAAACCGACCGTCTGCGAGCTGCTTAGAGGCGTCACCAAGTTCCCACAGAATTGAGACTGTGTCTGTGCCCCAGGATAAATTAAATCATAAGAAAATAGTCTGCCCTAAGATTTTAACTAATATTCAAACCTCACATCCGATTCTTACTACCTATATGACCAATCTAAAAATCGGATTAATCAATATTCAATCGCTCAATTCTAAAACAGCAATTGTGAATGAAATTATAACCAACCAGAAAATTGATGTTCTATGTCTAACAGAAACGTGGTTTGAATCTGGTGATTATTTAACACTAAACGAAGCCACTCCTGTGGGATATAACTACGTACATAGAGCAAGATTGTCAGGCAGAGGAGGAGGAATAAGTATAATAAAAAAATTGTTTACAAGTTCATCAGAAATACTTAGATATCTCTTTACTTAGATATACTTAGATACTTTAGATACTAGATATACTTAGATATTTTCATTTGAGATGCTGTTTATTAATGTAATTAGTCCACCTGCAAATAAAAACGCATTTTCCCTAACAAATTTGTACAGACAGCCAGGGCCTTACTCAGAGTTTCTAAACCATTTAACTAGGGGTGACCTGCAATAGTCGCTGATTTGACTATAGTCGACTATACCCCCTAGTCGATTATGAACGTCATAGTCGAATGTACCATTCTAACTGCATGGAGGTGCCCAAGGATGATGCTAAGAATTAGTTGTTACATGAAATGTCTTTCTTTTCGTTATATATAGCCTTTTGTCAAATAAAATCATCCTAATTTCTGTTAATAAATATTTTTAAATGATGTGTGCGCATTAACAATAGGCATCTTCTTTACTACACATTAATAAATCACACCCTGAAGTTGCACATTCCAAATTAGTGGAGCTGAACATGCTACAGGATACGCAGCATCTGCCGAGAATATAATGCTACTAAAAAAACTTCAAAAGTATTTTTAAAAAGATAAAGATGAATAAAACAAAGTAAAGTGCAAGTTATGTAATCAACGTCTTTCATTTTGCACAACAACAACCAAGGCAAGTAGGCCTATAAACATTTTTTGTTGTTGTTTGCTTTTTATACCCCGTTACCTTTCCTTATAATTTTTTTTGCTGTTGTGTGGCAATTTTTTTCATATTTTCAGGCAGGCATATTTTATTTAAAATATTTTTGACATTTTGCACAGTTCGATATGCACACTGACGGTTAATGTTCTCTGACGTTACATAAAAAAATAAATAAGTAAATAAATAAAAGCTGAATAAAGCCAAACTACCATGTTTATTCATTTATCTGAGTGTTTTAGGTTTTTACTTTGAAGTGGAAAAAAGTCCAGAATGAGACCGGGATCCCGTTTAAGGTAAAAACTCCTGATTCGACTATTAGTCAACTAAAGGGAAAATCTGATGAATCAGATTCGACTATGAAAATCCTTAGTTGAATACACCTCTACATTTAACCAATTTTGCTGCGAATTTAGCGGTATGCAGTGACAAAATAATAATGGTAGGAGACTAACATACATTTTGATAATGTAGAGGATCCACTGACTGTGACGCTGTGGTGCTGGAGGAAGTAGGAGGCACGACAAGCGTCTTGTGGTGAACACAGAACATTTATTTCCACTCAATGACGTGAAGCTCCGGGTGGAGCGCGAGCAGCATACACCCAACACTCGCGCAGACACGGAACTTTGGACAAAGACGAGCACACGACACTGCGCGAACGCACATTAAATAGGTGAATTACACAGACCCACGTGACCTCGAGACAAGGCACAGGTGTAACAAACGAACACGCTCACAAACGACCCACACCCACGGAAGTACAAACATGGACATAACTGCACGCAGACAACGTAGCGGCACGCCCACAGGGAAGGGTCCGGAGCTGTTCCGTAACACTGACAAGGGCTTTTACTTCAATATTGAATATTCAATATTATACAAAATGTAGTAGGACCTACACATTATCCATATCATACCCTAGATTAAATTTTATGCTGGGTATTGACGTAGATAATATAAATATACTCCTGCAAACCGCAGTAATCTCCAACCACTATTTAGTCCAATTCGACCTTCACCTTAACCTAAATACCTGCTCGTCTCCTCGGCTGTGTATAAAGCACCTGATTAATTCAACAGCAACACAGTTTATTGAAACCCTCCCTGATTTAACTGCTTTAGACTACTCGTCATCGGATCCAGAGGAGTTAGATAGTCTAACTGACTGCTTAGAGAATACCTGCAGATCAGCTCTAGATATAGCTCTAGAGTAGCTCTACTCAAATATAAAAAGGCTAGATCTAAAAAGCTTGCCCCGTGGTACACTGACCAAACTCGAAACTTAAAGGGAACCCCGGCTGATAACATATGTAAGCCTTAATATCGTGTAATTACTCTAAATTATTAAGACACGTTGTAAAAAATCACAAAAAGTAGCAGATTTATTAGATTTTCTGTAAAATCCCGCTGCACGTAAGTCGCCATTTTTATAACTGCTGACGGGCGCAGCTGGTAGTGACGTTAAATGGTTGCAAAGCTTCTTTGCTTTGACACAGTCAGACCAGCAACAACAACTACACATCCACCTCTCTCAGGTAGCAGAAGCATGCTAAGACTCCAGGAACATGAAGTGAGACGAGTGCTGAAGGCGGTGAATCCCAGGAAGGTGGCTGGCCCAGACAGCGTACTTGAAAGGGTGCTAAAAGCGTGTGCCGACCAACTGGCGGGGATCTTCACCTGCATATTCAACATGTCCCTGTCACAGGCCATCATTCCACCTCAAGTCCTCCATCATTACACCAGTCTTGAAAAAGTCTGTGGTGGAGAGCACAAATGACTACAGGCCTGTTGCACTTACACCAGTAGTCATGAAGTGCTTTGAAAGTCTCTAAACACCTCAGAGTCTGTCTAACTCCCAACCTGGACCCTCATCAGTTCATCTATAAGGCAAACCTCTCCACAGAGGACGCCATAATCATCACTCCACACCGGGCTGAGTCACCTGGAGCATAGGGGGAGCTATGTGAGAATGCTCTTCCTGGACTTCAGCTCAGCATTTAATCACATCATCCCGGAGATTCTGGACCAGAAACTCATGGCTCTGGGTATCTCCACCCCCATCTGCCAGTGGATACAAAATTTTCTCACAGACCGCCCACAGTCTGTGAAATTAGGCCCCCACCTCTTCTCCAGCATCACACTCAGCACTGGCTCCCCGCAAGGCTGTGTACTGAGCCCTCTCCTGTTCACCCTCTACACCTACGACTGCTCTCCAACCCATCTTTCTAACACCATCATAAAGTTTGCGGATGACACCACTGTGGTCGGGCTCATCTCAGGGAGAGATGAGTCGGGTTACAGGGATGAGATAGACCGGCTGTCTGTGTGGTGCTCTGCCAACAACCTGCCACTGAACCTTCAAAAAACCAAATAACTAATTCTGGACTTCAAGAAGGGCAGGACTGAACCAGCCCCGCTTCACAAAAATGGAGTCTGTGTGGAAAGGGTCAGCTCCATCAGGTTCCTGGGTGTACAGATCACTGACAGCCTCTTCTGGTCTGCAAACACAACTACAGTGGTGAGGAAAGCCCAGCAGCCACTCCATTTCCTGAGAATTCTCAAGAGGAACAAGATGGAGGAGAAAATGTTGGTGCTCTTTTACAGATCCATCATTGAGAGCATCCTTGTGTATTGCATCACGGTATGGTACGGTGGGTGCTCAGTAGCAGATAAAAAATTGCTGCAGAGGGTGATCAACACGGCCCAGCGGATCACTGGTTGCTCCCTGCCCTGCCTGGAGGACATTGCCTCCTCTCAGTCAATATCAGGCGGTCAGTATCACCAAGGACTCATCCCACCCCAGCAATCACCTGTTTGACCTGTTACCCTCAGGCAGACGGTACAGGTTGCACAAAACTCGTACAAGTAGGGTCAGGGACAGCTTTTACCCAAGAGCCATCACTGCACTAAACAACATGTAAATAACAGTAATAATGTAAATTCCCAACCCATGTGCAATATAACCCATGTAAACCACTTCCCACGTGCAATATATGTAACATACACTGTAAATAGCTTGTGTAATATTCAAAATATCATGTAAGCAATCTACGAACCATTTGTATATGTGGCACTACCTTAACTTATCGTTTTGTTTTATGTCGTGTGTATTTATTGTCCTAGCAAGCACCTTGGAGTAGAATCAAATTTCATTGTAATGCAAATTATAATGACAATAAAGGCGATTCTTCTTCTTCTGATATTGATTTATATTTTACATTAGGAAAAACACTTGATGCTTTTCATCCATTCCCACAGTTGGAATTAGAGAAAATAATTTCATCATTAAATTGTACTACTTGCACACTAGATTCGGTTCCCTGAAAATTATTAAAAGAGGTATTACCAGTTGTAACTGAACATCTTCTAACAGTAGTTAACTCATCCATTACAATAGGTAACATGCCCAAATCCTGTAAATTTGTGGTTATTAAACCTCTGATCAAGAAATAAAATCTTGATCCGACTGTGCTATCTAATTATAGACCCATTTCGAACATATAATTTATATTCAAGATCATGGAAAAAGCTGTAGCCCAGCAAATATGCCTATATCTGCATAGGAATCACATATTTGAAAATTTTCAATCTGGATTTAGACCCCATCACAGTACTGAAACAGCCCTAGGTAAAGTAACTAATGATCTCCTCCTTGCCTCAGATCAAGGCTATTTATCTCTGTTAATGCTTCTTGATCTTAGTGCAGCTTTCAACAAAACAGATCACAGGATCTTGCTAGAATGGTTAGAACGCTGGGTTGGAATCTCAGGCACAGACCTTTCATGGTTTTACTCTTACTTAACTAATAGCTATCAGTTTGTAGAGCTCAATAATTTTCCGTCCAAATGTACAAAAGTGAAATATGGGGTCCCGCAAGGCTTCATCTGCCAAACCTGATGACAAACTCAGTTTAGAAAAAAAAATGAGGCCTGCGTAAGAGATGTTAAATGCTGGATGTCTCTAAACTTCCTCCAACTTAATGAGGACAAACTACAAGATCTCCTTCTGGGCCCTAAGTTCGCAAGACAGAAAATTCCAGATCTAATGCTTAATCTTGCAGACTACCCCATTACACCTGGCACAGTAGCCAAAAATCTAGGCGTCTGACCTATCATTTGATAAATACATAGATAATACTACTAGGATAGCTTTTCTACATCTCCGCAACATTGCCAAGTTAAGAAATGCATTATCACAGCATGATGCAGAAAAATTAGTGCACACCGTTGTTAGCTCCAGATTAGACTACTGTAACTCATTACTGTCAGGATGTTCAAATAGGAATCTAAATAGTTCAAAATGCCACAGCCAGAGTTCTGACTAGAACTAGAAAATTTTATCATATCAGACCAGTCCTATCAGCCCTGCATTGGCTCCCAGTTAAATTCCGTATTGATTTTAAAATTCTTTTATTGACTTATAAAGCACTGCATAGACTTGCTCCTAAGTACCTCCAGGAACTTAATTCCTATTATGAACCCCCACGTCCACTAAGATCACAGGGTGCTGGTCTTTTATTAGTTACAAAAATTAATAAGGTAACAGCAAGTGGAAGAGCCTTTTCTTGTAAGGCCCCCCAACTATGGAACAACCTTCCAGAATGTGTCCAGGACTCTGACACAGTCTCAATATAGGTTGAAAACCCACTTATTTAGTTTAGCATTTGATAACTAATATGCCCCCTTACATAAAGGTACAGATCCAGGGGTTCATAGACGAAGGGTTTAATGGTAGACTGGGGCGCTGGTGCTGTCATCCTGTCACTGCATGTGGTCACTCAAGTTTGTTGACAGTGCAGTGGATGGATGCCAATGTCTCAGAATGCTCCCAAGTCTATGTTACCTTCTGGTTCTGCCTTTTTAGCTAGGCTGTAATAATTTAACTTAATGCCAGAGTTGCTGCCACACTCCAGAAATGTTTATAATCTCATCTGTCCTGTATATGTCCTTATACAGAGCTAATTTTCCCTGTTTTATCTTCTCCACATGGCTGCCCACCTACTCGAGAAACACTGAGATGAGGAGAGCCGAGCCTTTCCAGAGATCCATCCTGGGCCGGCCACCTCCTGCCTAACCAGATATGATGGAGGATCAACCCACTGCCCTGACTAACCAGTGTGTATGAAGGATAAACCCACTACCCTGGACCCTCTCACTGCCCTGAATTCTCCTCTGCTATGACTAACATTACCAACCATCAAGATGTTTAGGACTGAACAGGAATTACATAAAGAACTCATGTATAACATTACCAACCATCGAGACGTTTGGGACTAAAGAGGACTTGCATAAAGAACTCATGTTTATAAATGCACACCAAGATGGACTTTATTTATCCCTCACATCCTTTCCTTTTTTTCTGTCTCTCTTTAAATTGTTGTCATGGTGACCAATGTCGGCCAGAGGAGGATGGGTTCCCCCCCTGAGTCTTGGTTCCTCTCAAGGTTTCTTCCTCATGCAAAAAAACTAGGGAGTTTTTCCTTGCCACTGTCGCCCTTGGCTTGCTCACTGGGGTCTAGGACTCGGCACTAGTAAAGCTGCTTTGTGACAACAACTGTTGTAAAAAGCGCTATATAAATAAAATTTGATTGATTGATTGATTGTGTTAGCGGGCTGCCCAATGGAGGATGGGTTCTCTTTTGAGTCTTGGTCCTTCCTTGGTTTCTTCCTATTCCCCACCATCATAGGGAGTTTTTCCTTTCCTTTCCTTTTGCTTGTTTTGTTTGGTGCTACAATACTGATTAGTTTGTACCTTGCGGTACCTTGAGATGGTAGCTTATTATGAGTTGCTCTGGTTCAGTGTAGTTTATACCTTGAGGTGGTAGTTTATTATGAGTTACTCTGGTTCAGTGTAGTTTATACCTTGAGGTGGTAGTTTATTATGAGTTACTCTGGTTGACTGTAGTTTATACCTTGAGGTGGTAGTTTATTATGAGTTGCTCTGGTTGACTGTAGTTTATACCTTGAGGTGGTAGTTCATTTTGAGTTACTCTGGTTCAGTGTAGTTTATACCTTGAGGTGGTAGTTCATTTTGAGTTACTCTGGTTCAGTGTAGTTTATACCTTGAGGTGGTAGTTCATTATGAGTTACTCTGGTTGACTGTAGTTTATACCTTGAGGTGGTAGTTGATCAGCAGCTTGGTGACGGAGCACTGGCGGTCCACTAGGAAGCAGTACCTCCTCCTCTCCTCTGTCAGGGCTGAGCGGTAACCGACAGCAACCAGAGTGTCCAGCTCGGTCTGACGGCGACTCATTAATTCTACATACTAAGAAAGAGAGAGAGATAGAGAGAGAGAGAGAGAGAGAGAGGGTGGAACAATGAGGGGGAAGGGGAGAAGGTTAGAAGATAAGAGAAAAATGCATTATAATCTAAAACTGGAGCTGCCCAATAATATTTTGTTGGTATTGTTTCTGATAGTGCTCTCTCACTTCCTTACATTAGGTGGCAGGGGAGAGATAACAGCCTCTCATGTCTCTATAATGTAAAGGAGAGAGTATCATTAAGGCTGGTCTCTCTCTCATGTCTCTATAATGTAAAGGAGAGAGTATCATTAAGGCTGGTCTCTCTCTCTTGTCTCTATAATGTAAAGGAGAGAGTATCATTAAGGCTGGTCTCTCTCTCTTGTCTCTATAATGTAAAGGAGAGAGTATCATTAAGGCTGGTCTCTCTCTCATGTCTCTATAATGTAAAGGAGAGAGTATCATTAAGGCTGGTCTCTCTCTCATGTCTCTATAATGTAAAGGAGAGAGTATCATTAAGGCTGGTCTCTCTCTCTTGTCTCTCTAATTTAACAGAGTGTATTGTTAACGCTTGTTTCTCCCGTCTCAATAATGTAAGGGAGAGCCTGTATTGTTAAAGCTGGCCTCCCGTCTATAGAGAGTGTATTGTTAAGGTTGAGCTCTCTCTCCCTTACATTAGAGAGGTGGGAGAGAGACCAGAATTAATGATACTCTATCCGTTAAATTAGAGAGACGGTAGAGAGACCAGCCTTAACAATACACTCTCTCCCTTACATTATAGAGACATGTGAGAGAGACCATTCAAAATTATTCACTCACTCCCTTACATTAGAGAGATGGGAGAGAGAGGCAGCAGTCTTAATGATACACTCTCTCCATTATATTAGAGAGATGGCAGAGAGAGAGAGAGCTTTCTTAATAATACATTCTCTCCCTCACAGTGATTGGAGAGAGAAGTGTGTCTCTCCCCTGTTCCTTTGCCTGGCCCCACATCTACTTAACCTCTTCTCACCAGGATCAACACACACACACACACACACACACTCACACACAAACAGGATTGTCCTCCATACTACACCACTGTCGGTCCGAAACAGCCAATCACATGGCAGCAACTCAGTGCATTTAGACATGGCCAAGATGATCTGCTGCAGTTCAAATCGAGCATCAGAATGGGGAAGAAAGGTGATTTAAGTGACTTTGAACATGGCATGGTTGTTGGTGCCAGACGGGCTGGTCTGAGTATTTCAGAAACTGCTGATACTGGGATTTTCATGCACAACCATCTCTAGAGTTTACAGAGAATGGATCAAAAAAGAGAAAATATCCAGTGTGGCAGTTCTGTGGGCGCAAATGCCTTGTTGATGTCAGAGGTCAGAGGAGAATGACCAGACTGGTTTGAGCTAATAGGATAGCAACAGTAACTCAAATAACCAGTCATTATTTGGCATGCAGAAGAGTAAGTCTGAACGCACAACACGTCGAACCTTGAGGTGGATGGGCTACAGCAGTAGAAGACCACACTGGGTGTCACTCCTGTCAGCTAAGAACAGGAAACTGAGGCTACAATTCACACAGGCTCACCAAAATTGGACAATAGAAGATTGGAAAAACGTTGCCTGGTCTAATGAGTCTCAATTTCTGCTGCGACATTTGGATGGTAGGGTCAGAATTTGCCATCAACAACATGAAAGCATGGATCCATCCTGCCTTGTATCAATGGTTCAGGCTGTTGGTGGTGGTACAATGGTGTGGGAGATATTTTCATGGCACAATTTGGGCCCATAAGTACCAATTGAACTTCGTGTCAACACCACAGCCTACCTGAATATTGTTGCTGACCATGTCCATGCCTTTATGACCACAGTCATGGCTACTTCCAGCAGGATAACACACCATGTCATAAATCATGAATCATCTCAGATTGGTTTCTTGAACACAACAATGAGTTCACTGTACTCGAATGTCCTCCACAGTCACCAGATCTCAATACAATCTCTATTGGTTTACACCTATGGGATGTGGTGGAAGGGGAGATTCACATCATGGATGTGCAGCCGATAAATCTGCAGCAACTGCGTGATGCTATCATGCCAGACCAGACTGTCTGAAGAATGTTTCCAGTACCTTGTTGAATCTATGCCACAAAGGATTAAGGCAGTTCTGAAGGCAAAAGGGGGTCAAACCCGGTACTACCAAGGTGTACCTAATAAAGTGGCTGGTGAGTGTATATCACACACATACAAAAGCTCATGCATACATACATAAACACAAACACATGCACATATGCACATACACACATGCACACATGCACACATGCACACATACACACATACACACATGCACACATACACACATACACACATGCACATTTTGCACTCATATGCAGAATGTGTAGTGTTGATGTAAAACAGTTCTTCAT